>NC_134795.1:16550402-16555402 GCF_046742065.1 Oratosquilla oratoria | reverse complement strand
ATGTGAGAGGCGGGTGCGTGGAGTGCAGGCATTGGTTGCCTCTTAAGGGCTCTCTTAAAGAGAGTGACCTTCGAGTATTGAAGAGAGCGGCCTTCCTTTCTATTATGAAATAAGATAAAGAGCGATATTGGTCAATAGAGAGATAAAGGAGATCTGATTAGCCAGTGAAGATTTATCCTACAGGAAAGTTAGATCAGAAACTAATACATCTTAATGAATGACTGATAGGTTGAAAAATGAGATTGGAATGAAAAGAGGGTTTTATGGCCGAACGGAAAGAAGAGAAATACACCTTAAGACTAATAATAATGAAATGGCTAGACTGGTTAAAAAGAATACGCGTAGAGCGAAACGTAATCACGAAATTAAGGTTGCCAGACAATAGGAATCGAACCCCAAAGGCCTTCCTTTCATCTTTACAAAACAAAAAATTAAGAAAAGATAGGCTCAGTAAAGGGTGATGGAGGTATGGTCATAATATTAAGACAGTAAGACAGGACTTGTAGTAATGGGTTTGAAGGTTAACCATTTTGCCCCGCTAAAACATTGTATTTTTGTTATCTTCACGAGAACCATGTTAAAAATATCTCATCCCAAAAGTAGTTTCTGAAGTAATTTTTGACGAAATATTTGTTATTTGCTTATTTGCATTCTAAAACATAGAATACAGCATCTTTTGACATTATTTCTAAAGACGTCACGATATACACCAATCCAAACCATTTAACAGTGTCGTCCTGTAGCGAAACAGACGATTCCTTTGGCGATAATGCGAGTTTTTTCTTCATTTTTTTTATAGTAATCTCGACACAGGCAAGATGTGTGGATAGATGATATAGTTATGGGTAATCATTTTGGACAGAAATATCTCTCTGAATTTCTTTTTAATATTGGCACATCATTGATGTTTACCTGTTAGTTCTGCAATGTAGTCTTTGGATACGTAGAGTAGAAAGGGTAGTATACGTGACGCATCCACAAGAGGTTTGTAAATAATTGTTTCTACAACGCAATACAGAAATTTTTCCATCTTGGCCCAAATGTGCCAGCAGAAAGATTAAATATGGTGATTTGTTTCTACTGGACAAAACTAATTATCCTTTATACGACAGGCTAGATACTTTATTTTAGATTGTTTACATATTGTACAAAAACAAAAGATTTACTACAAGTATCGCTAAGAATATACCAATCCGATCCAGCAAATGACAAGTGTTTTTATTTTATTAAATTTCATTTATTCTTATATTTTATTTCTTTGTTATTCACTTATTATTTCTCCCGGTTTTATTTTTCTAAGCTTATTTAAATAATGAATTTGATTATGATTAAAAAATGATATCTCTTATGTTCTGTTCTGCATAATATTTTAGAAAAGGCCATCTAGTATTGTTGTAGAAGACTCCAGCTCCATCATTTACCTCCCCGTATATGTTCTGTACGTGAATATTATTGTTGCTCGTCAGTTATTATAATATTTCATCTCTCTCTTTCTCTCTTAGTTCTGTACGTTATCAATGTATTATTATTTTCCGCCTGTCTTCTATTCATTTCTTCCAAATAATTTATTTTCCTCCGTTGTTATTTCTTCATTTTCATAATTCCTAAATTTGATATTAAACAGCCTGCGGTACTTGGCACGATCGCTATTCATCAAACACAATGACGATGTATGAAGAATGAAGATAATTTCTGACGTCACTACGAAACAGATGACGCCACGGGTGGGTTTCACGAGAATGGCCGAAGCAGACGAAGTTTTGAAACCGACGACGTAATTTCAAATTACAACAAATTGAAAAACGAAAGCGTTTTTGCTTAATCTATCTAGCTATAATTGACTTTGGTAACTACATAAAACATATTCCGGTAAAATTAGACACCTTTAATTTTCAAAGTGGTTACACTTTAAATGAGACAAATTTAGGTTAAAAAAGGACGGGTTTGCTAACAGAGTGGTTAACGAATGTAGTATATTTAAAAACTATCTTGTGAGCTCTGAAACAATTGATTGCTTTTAAGAGAAGATTAGATAACTTTGTGGATAGAGATGGGAGGTGGTAGTGTCTTATGGTCTCTTGCAGTCTCTTAAATTCTTATGTCCTTATGGATGAATATAATAGTAAGTAAGAGGATGGTTATGTAAGTTACTAAATGAATATGCGAACAACTGAGTAAATAGATAAATGAATATATAAATCAATAGATAATTGATTGCATGATAATCTACATTGTGTCTACATACTTGTATGTTAAATCTACACCCTGATACCTTCAGGACCTTTATATTATCAATTTACTTATTCATTCATGCATTTATTTTTTTTATTCATTTATTTACTTATTGATTGATTAATCTATTCATTTATCTATTTATTCATTCATTTATGTATTCATCAATTTACTTATCTAATAATTGATTTATTTATTCATAGATCTATTTATTCACCTATTTATTATCTATTCATTTATTTGATTTTTTATTCATTCATCTATTTATTCAACTATTTATTTGTCAATATATCTATTCATTCATTTGTTAATGTTTATTTATCAATATGTTCATTTATCTGTTTGTCTATTTATTTATTATTTTTTTTATTCATTTATTGATTTCTTTATTCATCTATCTATTTATTTATTTATTTAGTTATTTGTTTATCGATTTATTAATTTACTTATTCATTCATTTACTAATTTGTTTATTTATTCATCTATCTATCTATACATTTGTTTATCTACCAGTTCATTCATCTATTCATTCATCTGATTATCTACATATCTATTTATCTATCTAATCTTTTTCTTATCTATTTATTTGCATTTTACTCATTTGTTCTATTTTCTAGTTTATATTTATTCTTTCTATTTATTTATTTATATATTTATTTATTTATTTTGCTTTCCTGAAGGCCTAACCTTGCATTCGCGTTTACTGTTACTTTTAACTAACACCATTTCGTGATGACATTTGAACGTAGCCACAAAGTGAGGCAAGGTACAGCACACAGTAGGAGACAAATATCTGGTAACGTCTCCAAACTTTTAATATTTATTCTAGATTTTTTAATTCAGTTCATAGAGATTAATGTACTAAAATATTCCATTGACGTAACGCAACTAGAATACTTAACTCCTTTATAGAACGAGTTTGCTCTGAGTATTCTATTTTGGTTAACGCCGAATACTTAGAGGACTATAAGGGATTTTACCACGTCTGGGGTATTGGCTGCATATTATTGTGGGATTAAAAACCTGTTCAGTAGCATGCAGCTGATACTTTAGGGTCTATATGGGGTGCCCCTATGGATCAGAGTCACACACCATATTGTCCGTGATAGAGAAAATATCTATTCATAGAGAAATTATGATAATTTATTGTACCATGACTGTCCCTCCGTTATGCTGTCCCTCCACTCTTGATACTGTCCTGTACCACTTCTCAGAAAATTGATTTACTTTTTTTTTGGCCGAACTCTGTGGTGAGGGAAAAGAATACTGCCACCAAGTGCTCCCACTTGAGTCGTAAAAGGCGACAAAAAGGAACGGGGATAGGTATCCTTTTCCCTGTAGCCCCAAAGGGGACATTCCTAAAAAAAAATTAAATGCATAAGAGGATCTTTTAATGTGCGTGGTTGTGTCACAGATGAGAGTAAAAAGGAAGAGATAGGAAGTATGTTTGTGAGAAGAAAGATGGATGTGTTGTCATTGAGTGAAACTAAGTTGAATGGAAGGGGCGAGTTTGAGTTTGGGAGTGTAGTTGGGAGAGTGTCAGAAGTTAAGAGAGGACAAGGGAGAGAACGTGTGGCTATACTAGTAAGTGAAGAGATAGGTAAACGTGTGGTGGAGTGGAAGGAGGTTTCCTCATGGTTAATGTGGATGAAGGTAAAACTGGGAAGGGAGATGTGATTTTTTGTAAGTGCATATGGACCTGATAGCGAGAAGAGGGTAGAGGAAAGGGAGGCTTTTTGAATAGATTTAAATGAGTGCATAGAGGGTTTAGGGAGAAATGTCAATGAGAGAGAAAAAGGAATGTAGAATATTATCTTACATGTTATAGATATATTGTAAATATGTCAGGGATAAATCATAATACGATATTCAAGGAGGGAGAGTATAATTTGATATGATTTACCAGCTTAGTGTCGCGGTAGACTTGATTGGTCTTATTGTAAGAAGGGAAGAGTGGTTTTATTATAAAAGGAAGGCTGGTCTATATTTTGGGACCCCGTTGAGCTCGATATTGTTTTAAGATATTTTATAAAGTGTGTCACCAAATCGAGTTACTATGACCACTAATGAATGAGCACATATGCATTTATTTTTCGAACGTCTTGTCTTTCAAAAGACATTTCTCCGAAATATATGTATATATATATATATATATATATATATATATATATATATATATATATATATATAGATATATGTATATATATATATGTATATGTATATATATATATATATATATATATATATATATATATGTATATATACTATTATGTCCTATTTATGTTATATCATTATATTATCATTATTATTATCATTATTATTATTATTATTATTATTATTATTATTATTATTATTATTATTATTATTATTATTATTATTATTATTATTATTATTATTATCATTGCTGTTGTTGTTGTTGTTATTGTTATTACTATTATTTTCATCTTGTCTTTCAAAAGACACTTCACGGATATACAATACAACTCACATGAGGTATAAAGTCAGTGTTTCAAAACATTTCGTTCATTCCTATAGAAACTGCCCTACTCTTGAATGAACTGTTATGGAACGTAGGACGACACCCAATTATGATTCTGAACATAAATCATTTTCAATAAACAATATGAGAAAGTAACATTAATATATATTTTGCTTCTGCGTGGGGCGTGTCAGAAATCACTTATATGCAATGTTTATAGATGAATAAATATAGACTCGGCAACAAAAGAAAAATCATAAGTTCTATTTTCGTATGTAAATTGCAGAGA
>NC_134795.1:16490402-16520402 GCF_046742065.1 Oratosquilla oratoria | reverse complement strand
TGTGCCTTTTCAATACCGTCCCTACACCCGCAATAATATTGAACAAAATGGAATATTGCGGAATGATATTGATTGTGTAGGGTCCGCTTAAAGTGAAGAAGACCATGCATTGTACAAGGAGTTTATTCAAAACTACAATGTTGTTCATTTTAATTTAACATCCACTTCGCCCCTTCTGCATATGTTGATACTATACCTTGTATTCTGATTGCCGACGAAATATTTTATTCATCTCTTGAAATGATTCATTTAAACATTTTCTCTATTTAAGGATATCGTGATTAACTTCCACGTAGAGCAGGTGAACCGCTTGAATATTGAAAATAATGATAAAAATAGTAGTAATAATAGTAATAATGATAATAATAATAATAATGATAATAATGATGATGATGATGATGATGATGATGATGATGATGATGATGATGATGATGATGATGATGATGATGATGATGATGATGATGATGATGATGATGATGATGATGATGATGATGATGATGATGATGATGATGATGATGATGATGATGATGATGATCATGATGATAATGATGATGATGATGATGATGATGATGATAATGATGATGATGATGATGATGATGACACCTTAACTTACACTCTTTGGAAAGCCTCAGAGTGCGGGATGATCTAATAGAGGTGTTCAAGTGGATCAAAGGTTTTAGCAATGGTGACGCAAACAAGGTCATCATATTAGGACAACAGGAGCAGGATGCGTAATAATGGATTTAAATTGGGGACAAATTTAAGTTTAAGAAAGAAATAGGCAAGGTATGATTTACCAATCGATTGCCACCGAATGAAATAGACTTAGTAACCATACAGTAAGTGGTGTGTGGAACAATGGCTTCCTTTAAGAAAAAGTTAAACTACTTTATTGATGGTGATGACAGGTGGTAATGGACATGGAACTGTCTAGTGTAGGCCTTATGGTCTCTTGCGGTCTCCTTTGTTCTTATGTTCTTATGAGGGGGAGACGGGGAGAGGGGGAGGAAGGGGAGGGGAGAGGGAGAGAGGGCGAGGGGAGAGGGAGGGGAGAGGGAGAGGGGAGGGCAGAGGGTGAGGGTGAGGGAGAGGCGGAGTGTGGGAGGGGAGAAGGGGGTAGGGGGAGTGGGGGAGGGAGAGGGGGGAAGGGGTGAGGGGGTAGGGGGAAGGGGGTCGAGCTTTTGTGTTCTTTATATTCCGAGAAGGTTTCCATGCGCATGCGTATTTCCTTCCTCTTGCATGTCGAAATATTTTTATCCCTCTTCGTCTTCCTCCCCCCCCCCGGGGTACCTACCTGAGGTGTTTATTTGTCAAAGGAATCCCTAGGGAACACAGGGGGAAGTATAGGGAACTCGGGGAGTGACAGACTCTCAAAAAGTTGGGGGGAAGTTGGCACCATCGTCTTGGTAACTTGGGTTTCTTTGTCGCTTTGGAACAAAAGTTGTTTGTACAGGATTGTTAATATCGGGCTGCTTTTGGTGACGACTGTGTCTCTCTTACTCTCTGTTCTCTCTCTCTCTCTCTCTCTCTCTCTCTCTCTCTCTCTCTCTCTCTCTCTCTCTTTCTTTCTCTCTTTCTCACTTGCTCTTTCTGCGTGTATGTCTGTCTGTCTCTCTTTTTCTCTTTTTTCCTCTCTCTTTCACACACACACACACACACACACACACACACACACACACACACACACACACACACACACACACACACACACACACACACACACACACACACACACACACACACACACACACACACACACACACACACACACACACACACACACACACACACACACACACACACACACACACACACACACACACACACACACACACACATACATACATACATACAAACATACATACATACATGTATGCACACAAAAAACCAGACCAGACATGGAATAATTAGTTCCTTAGCGTTTCAACATATTTTTGGTTACAGAAAAAAGTATCACATTGTAAACTGGGAAACTACATCATCTGTCGCGCCATTCTCGTCTGTCTGGATATTCGTGGAGTCCTTCCCGTGAGGCTTGCTCCTTCTCCCCCTCCCCCCTCCCCCTCCCCTCCCCCTCCCCCTCCCCCTCTCCCCCTCCCCCTCTCCCCCTCCCTCCCTCCCACATCAGCCTTCAGACAATCCTCTTTGTTCTTTAGACACACAAATAAACAAACCCTTCCCGGTAATGAAGTACATCTTCTCATCTTAACATGCCTTCATTCGGTTCGCTTCCTTCACGTTTTCTGAGCGTCTCGAGCCTACGACCCGTGATTCTCGTTCCCAATTGGGTCGGTGGCCAGGGTCGTCGAGGGACGCCATCTGTGGGTTATGATGTCGCCCTCTGTGTTCTCAAAGTCCCGTTTCTTTGATCAATGACGTGTCACATCTCAACCACAACACGGAATAGTATGTACCACATCACGTTCAATCACTTCCTGCGTTTTCCCTTTCACTAGACGTCCAATTCTCTTTGGTTTAGTATATATATATAAGTATATATATACATACATATATATATACATATATATATATATATATATATATATATATATATATATATATATATATAAGCAACAGATAAGGAAAGGCTAGGCCCAATTAAAACAACGAAAATGTCATGATTGAATTTGAGAAAAAAAAAGAATGAAGCGTTCAACAATAATTTTCTCTCGGTGTTTACTAACGAGAGGTTATATAATATACCTGACCACGATCCAATTTTCAGTGGAATGAAGAAAGTAAATTAATATCAGCATTTGTAAGGTAGAAGTAGTCAAACATATTGAAAGATTTCAAGCTACAAAATCCCCGGGTCCAGACGAAATTTTTCTGAAAGTGATGAAAGAGTGTAAATTTGAAATCTGCGACCAGTTAACTGAAATATTTGATAAGTCGGTTAACATTGATTTTGTGCCTATTGCTTGGGGGCAGACAAAAGTCGTTCCTTTTTTCAAAAAAGGAGATAATTCGTCAATATGCAAATACTTGCCAATCAGCTTGACATCAGCTAAAGGTAAAATGTTTAGATCAATAATAGGTAATACACTCAGAGATCACATCGAGAGATATAATTTGATTCGTGACTCATAGCATGGTTTCTCCAATGGTAAGTCATGTGTGACTAATCTTCTATCTGTTTACATTAAAGTATATAAGGCGTCAGATGACAATGATAGTTACGATGCTATTTACCTTGACTTTAGCAAAGCGTTCGACAAGGTGCCCCACCATAGACTACTAAATAAAATCAAAGCCCATGACACAGGAGGAAAAGTGTTAGAATGGATTAGAGCTTGGATCAGCGACAGAAAACAGTGGGTCACCATAAATGTTGTAATGTCCAAATGGGGTAGTGTTTCTAGTGGAGTTCCCCAGGGCTCGGTTTTGGGTTCTTTATTGTTCATTATGTACATAAACGACTTGGACAATGGGATTAATAGTGATGTTGGTAAATTTACAGACATTATTAGAATAGGGCGCCTAATTAGGTCAGAAGAAGACGCCGATATATATATATATATATATGTACATATATATGTATACATATATATATATACATATATATATACATATATATACATATGTGTGTGTGTGTGTGTGTGTGTGTGTGTTTATATATATATATATATATATATATATATATATATATATATATATATATATATATATATATATATATATATGTGTGTATGAAAAACATGAGTGAAAACGTGCATTCACGTCCTATTTTGTGCATATATGCTTTCTTTTGACTTGGTTCTAATCCTTTCCGTTCAGTGTGGTCCTCATCCATTCCTATAGAGTAATATTGATCCTTGAGGCACAAATCCTCTTATCTGTGTTGTTGTCAGATTATTATATTCGTCTCAATAGCACCCTTTCATTCCAAAGGACACACTCAGATGTCTTTCTTCCTACAAAGGACTACAAAGGAAAAGTTGTGGAGCAAAAGGTCTCTTGTCAGCTTGCTCCTCCTTTGTAATCCTTTGTAGGAAGAAAGAGATCTTTGTGTGCTTACTGAAATATAATTCGTTTTAACGTCGCGAACTTTCCCTATCAGGACGCTGGTACGGTGCCCCTTACAAAGGACTTTGTAGCTTGGAATTTAATGAACCATACCCTTGGTCCAACTCGCTGGTGGCAGTGTTCGAACCACCGTCACCTCGACCTCCGCCGCAAGTAGCGACGCTCTAAGCCGCTCGGCCAGGGAGCATTCATTTTACGAAAGTATGATTTGTAAAAAGTTGATTACAGGATACATGCAAGTGTGTATCTTGTAATATCAGTTGAATGGAAATGATTACAGAACACACATATCTTCAAATGGAGGAGCTCGATAGGCAAACACAGGAATGAATTCGTGTTTATTTTCCTTGTATTCTTCTTCAATTCATTTCAAATATACTTGTCCTTTTTTAGGCCATGTTGGATTGATGTAGGCGGATTCTGTACACACTATTCGCCCTTCATCTGTCCTTTTTATTTTAATTTCCTTTTTCAGTCAATGCTGGTTGCTAATGGGCGTATTCTGTGGGCTATATAGACTTCTTGTCCTTTTTCAGATACTGTTGACCTGGGAAGGGCGAGTTGTCCTTTTTTAATTGCTTCATGTCCTTTTTTACTCCCTTTGGCTTAAACGAGCCGAGGTTAAGGAAAACCTAGTTAAGAGTTTTGTAGCTAACATTTATTTTTTTTTCTATATCTTGTTTACACAGTGCACCGTATGGCGGATTACTTTCGATCGTTTAAAAGTACTCTTATTTATCGGATGCGTGTTGTATCATTTTGTATAATGACATCGCCTACTGGCAACTGTAAGATATACTAAAGCCATCAAAGTTAGATGAAAGGGTAATGGATACTAGTGACGCTTTCTTTTCCACAACTGAATAGAATTGCCTGGGGACTGCTATAATAAAAGATAGGTTCGTTAAAACGCAGTGCGCTAAATATTGTTGATCTTGGATTAGGGGGAGGGAGAGGTGGGAGAGGGGGAGGAGAGAGAGAGAGGGGAGGAGGTGGGAGGGGAGAGAAAGAGGGAGAGAGGGAAGGAGAGAGAGAGGGGGAGGGGAGAGAGAGAGAGAGAGAGAGAGAGAGGGGAGGAGGTGGGAGGGGAGAGAGAGAGGGAGAGAGAGAAGGAGAGAGAGAGGGGGAGGGGAGAGAGAGAGAGAGAGAGAGAGAGAGAGAGAGAGAGAGGGGGGAGGTGGGAAAGGGGAGAGAGAGTGAGAGAGAGGAAGAGAGAGAGATGGGGAGGGGAGAGAGAGATAGAGGAGGTGGGAAAGGGGGAGGGGGTGAGAGAGAGATAGAGGGGGAGGGGGAGAGAGAGAGGGGGGGAAGGGGAGAGAGAGAGAGAGAGAGAGAGAGAGAGAGAGAGGAGGTTGGAGAGAGAGAGGGGGAGAGAGAGAGAGGGAGGGGAAAAAGAGTGAGAGAGAGGAGGAGAGAGGGGGAGGGGAGAGAGGGGGAGGGGAGAGAGGGGGAGGGGAGAGAGGGGGAGGGGAGAGAGGGGGAGAGAGAGAGGGGGAGGGGGAGGGGGAGAGGGTAGAGAGAAAGGAGGAGGGGATATGAGAGAGAAAGGGGGAGAGGAAGTGGGAGAGGGGAGGTGGAAGAGGCTAAAGAGAGAGTGGAGAGGGGAGGGGAGAGGAGGGGAGGGGAGGGTGAGGTAGTGGACAGGGAGGTCAACCCTTTAACCTCAGATGACATGATGAAAAAAGGACATAATTTGAAATCTAAAAAAAAAAAAAAAAAAAAAAAAAAAAAAAAAAAAAAAATATATTAATCTAATCTAGCAAGGGCTAGCATGAAGAATATGAAAGCATTTCAGTGTCTCTCATGACTACAGAGGAAAAAACTATGCGTATGTATGGGTGTTTTCGTATCTGCACAACAAGCGGCTGGCATGAGAGTTGAATGGGTTAAAGCCGAGGAAATACAAATAAATGGCTTTACCCTTCTTCTTGTTTAGGGGAAGGGAGAGAAGGGGGAGGGGGAGGGGAAGGGGGAGGGGGAGGGGGAGGAGAATTATGGAGCAGTTATGACGTAAGTGGTTTCTACTTGGGTCTTAGAAATTACTTCAATTTAGGAGGAAGGGGAGCGGGGAGGAGGGGAGGTGAAAGGAAAAGGGAGAGGAAGGGAGGAGGAAAGGGGGCGTGGAGAAAAAAAGTATCAGATTTATGGTAAAAATAGGTTACGAGCAAATCTATACCTAATTCACAGGGATTGTTTTCATTTCGGGAGAGAAGCGAGGGGGGAGGAGGAGTAGGAGGAGGAGGAGGAGGAGGAGGGGAGAGGGGTAAAGGGGTAGGGGTAGGGTGAGCTCTTAGGGTGAATCAAGGGAGTAAAATTTACCGTTTAGGACTTGAGCTAACTACTCCCAGGACAGGAGCTGAGTATTCTAAACGACCATGACGACCCTCTTGTGGGTAATCTCTGCTGGAACGAGGTTAAACAAGGTTGACAAAGGAAAGGAAGAAGAGAAGGTGGGCGAGGGAGACGGGAAAGAGAGAAGGGTAAAGAGGAGGGAGAATGGGAGGAGGGAGTTCGAGATTTTGGGAAATGATATTAAGGGTTAGAAGAAGATGAGGAAGATGAGGAGAAATGTGAAGGTCAATAGAAAGGAAAATGAAAGGTGAGAGAGAGAGAGAGAGAGAGAGAGAGAGAGAGAGAGAGAGAGAGAGAGAGAGAGAGAGAGAGAGAGAGAGAGAGAGAGAGAGAGAGAGAGAGAGAGAGAGAGAGAGAGAGAGAGATGGGGGAAGAGAGAGGAATAAAGAGAGACAGAGAGAGAGAGAGAGATGGGAGAAGAGAGAGGAATAAAGAGAGAGGGAGAGAGAGAGAGAGAGAGAGAGAGAGAGAGAGAGAGAGAGAGAGAGAGAGAGAGATGGGAAAGAGAGAGGAATAAAGAGAGAGACGGGAGAGAGAGAGAGAAGAACAGGGCAGGACTCGCAGTAATGGATTTAAATTGGACAAATTTAGATTTAAGAAGGAAATAGGCAAGAATTGGTTTACTAAAAGGGTGGTCGACGAATGGAATAGACTTAGTAATCGTGTAGTAAGCGCTGAAACTATCGGTTGTTTTAAGAAGTGGTTAGACAACTTTATGGACAGATGGTTATGGGCATGGTACTGCCTAGTGTAGGCCTTATGGTCTCTTGCAGTCTCCTTCATTCTTATGTTCTTAGAGAGACGGGAGAAGGAGAAGAATAAAGAGAGTTTAGTAGTGGGATGAGGGAGTTGAGGAAAGTGGAAAAAGAGAGTGAGCGGTAGAAGGAGATGAGGAGGAAGAGGATAAAGGTAAGGGTGGATGGAAAAGGAAAGGAAGAGTAGAGGGTGGAAGAGGGGAACGGGAGAGGAAGAAGGATGGAGAGAGTGTACTCGTAGCGGATGGATGGGAGTTGAGGGATGAGAAAAATAAAAGAAAGGAGTAGAAGAAGAAAGAGATGAAGAGGAAGAGGACAATGATAAGGGTGAACAGAAAAAGGAAAGGAAGTGGAAAATGTGGAAAAGAGAGATGGAAGAAGGAGAGGGATAAAGAAGGTGTAGGGGCAGGACTGAAAAGGAGTTGAGAGATTTGGAGAATTAAACAAAGGAGCAGAAAAAGGAGATGGGGAGGAAGAGGATAAAGGAGAGGAAGAATAGAGAAGAAGAGGAAGAGGAGAAGGGGATAGAAGGGAACACGAGAGGATAAAAGGAAGAGTGGATTAAGAGGGGTAATGGAAAAAGGAAGGGAAATGAATAAGAGACAGGAAAACATGAATGAAAAGGAAACAAAGAGAAGAAGAATGAAAAGAGGAAATAGAGAAAGAAGGGGAAAGAAGGGGAGACGTAAACAAGGGAAGGGGAACAGGAGAAAAGGCAAAAGGAAAAAGAAGAAGAGGTAAGAAGCAGAAAAAGATGAAGAAAGGAAAGTAAAGGGAGAGCAGAGAAGGGAGAGGAGACAAGGAAATAGTAGAGAGGTATTGCTTCAGGCGTCGGGGGACTGACTACACACACAGGGATGCCTTTCTCCCCCTCAAGCCCCCCTCTCCGCCCCCCCTCTCCCTCATCCCTCCTTCAGCAAACGAAACCACAAGGGAATGAAAAACTGAATACCAAACGTTTTCGTCTATTAAGACATCTTCAGTACTCTGAGGATGTCTTAATAAAAGAAGACATTCAGTATTCCGTTCTTTAATTTACTTGTGGTTTCTGCAAATATCCTTACTCACACGTTATTGTGACTGCTGCATAATACATATATATATATATATATATATATATAATTATATATACATATATATATATATATATATATATCTATCCATCTATATATCTATATATATATATATTATATATATATACATATATATATATATATATATATATATATATATATATATGCACGAGGGAGATCAAATATCTGGTGGTATGATGTTTCGTTTATTGTATAACATCGTCAGTAGTACACAAAACCTTGTACTGTCCTTGTTTTGCTTTCCTTCTGCGTTTTAGATTTTTACATTTCCTTCATTACAACCGCCACTCCTCACCTCCAACTCCTCTGTTATGTATTTCTTTGGTCGATCAGGGAAATAAAAATGAATAACATTCATCCCCAAGTTAGGCTTTGGACTTGTCTTCTATATCATCGTCTATCAGAGACCTGATCATTTTCATCAAGGAGCTCAGAGAACTTTCTTCTTTCCTGGTGCTAGAGGAACAAAAAACTCAACTTAGTACACTGTTACACGTCTGTCACCTTCATTGTACTTTGGTGATGTACTTCCAAAGTTTTAGGTTTAAGTTATAGGTTAAAAGTAAATTGTTGTTTATGGTTAATCTTGGTGTCACATTGGCGAATATATTGGGTTTACGTCGAGTTTAATATCAGTACTCGTAAATGGTATTACATTCGCTCTTGTGTTTGTTCATTAGCTACTAAGATTTCAGGAAATAATAATAATGATAATAATAATTGACAACAACAACAACAACAACAACAACAACAACAATAACGACGACGACGACAACGACGACAACGACAACAACAGCAGCAGCAACAACAACAACAACAACAACAACAACAACAACAACAACAACAACAACAACAACAACAACAACAACAACAACAACAACAACAACAACAACAACAAAAATGATAATGATAATAATAATAATAATAATAATAATAATAATGATAATAATAATAATAATAATAATAATAATAATAATAATAATAATAATAATAATAATAATAATAATAATAATAATAATAATAATAATAATAACAACAATAACAATAATAACAATAATAACAAATAAATAAAATTTTCTCCTTGATAATTCACCTTTGTATCACAAGTCTTACAAGGGCACTAACATTGTAGTTAGAGCTGAAATAATTGGTTGTTTCAGGAGAAAATTGGATAGCTTTATGGATAAAGATGAAACATGGTAAGGGTCGTGGAACTGCTTAGTGTAGGCCTTATGGTCTCTTCTATTCTCCTCCATTCTTATATTCTTATGTTCTTATGATTATCTAAGTAGACTGTTGTTCACTGGCGTTTCTATCCCTGTGATTAATTTCGTGCAGTATCCAGCTAGGAATAAATGCGTTTCACTTTAGACGTGACAGAGAGAGAGAGAGAGAGAGAGAGAGAGAGAGAGAGAGAGAGAGAGAGAGAGAGAGAGAGAGAGAGAGAGAGAGAGAGAGAGAGAGAGAGAGAGAGAGAGAGAGAGAGAGAGAGAGAGAGAGAGAGAGAGAGAGAGAGAGAGAGAGAGAGAGAGAGAGAGAGAGAGAGAGAGAGAGAGAGAGAGAGAGAGAGAGAGAGAGAGAGAGAGAGAGAGAGAGAGAGAGAGAGAGAGATATGAGGTTATTCCCAATACAATCTTATGACTCTTTGTCCCCACAAACCATGGTGTCATCTATTCTTCTTGATTCAGAGGAAAAAATATATATATTAGCCAAATTCAATCCACCGCAGTTCGTAAAGAATGAGAAAACAGGTGCACTTTTTTATAAATCGAAGTTGAGCGTCTAAGAAATTGAAAGGAATTCAAGAATCTGTTATAACTGGGGTGAGACTCCTGAAGACCGGGGGAGGACCTGAGGAAATGTCTCTCAAGAGCTTATCAAAAACTCTCCTTCCCTCTCCCGCGCAGTTGAAAGCGAGAAACTCTTGACGAAGCAAGGCCTTGTCAATTGTAATAAGCCGCTGTTTTTTTTTTTTTATTATTATTATTATTTTTTTTAAGGCCAAAAACTAAAACCAAATCACTTGTTGTTGCCTCCGGTGGCAAGAGAAGATCTGTTCTCGGGTGGATGAAGAAGCTCTTACTTGTGATAAAAGTCAGTCAACAACTTGGTCATAGCTCCCCAAGGCGCACGAAGCAACTCAGCCTCGAAAGAGCAATCTCGATATTGAGGATCATCTATGATTTTTCTTTTTCATTCTTTTTTAGTTTCCTCATGTATAAGTCGAAGAAGACTTACTTTATTTGGCTATAGCCGATGACTTTTTCTTCATGTTTCTGAAGGATCAGATTCAAGGGAAGATAATAAAAAATAAAAAATGAAGAATAGTAAAGATCTAAACATGTGTGGGTGTTTTCATTATACTCACCCTTCGAGAACTCATATCATTTAGAAAATCCTTTCCGTTTCTTCTGTGCAACAGCGGTTGATATTTTCTTATACATGCATATATCTTATAAACACAATTTTGCATAAACACACACACACACACACACACACACACACACACACACACACACACACACACACACACACACACACACACACACACACACACACACAGATTGAGGGTTGGAACGATTACTAAAAATGTATCAATTTTATTCGGATGAAAGCGACTTAGGTCAGTGGAAGGGATGTACATACATATTTGACGGAAAAAAAAGGCCGTAGGAACACAAAGGGGAGGAAAAGGGGAGGGAAAGGGAGTTGGAGGAGAGGGAGAAGAGGGGAAATAAGGCTTGAATAATGAGAAAATCGGAAACAATTACTTGAACTCGTCTCAAAAGAGTGATAACTTCTCGGCGTTCTATCTCCCAGCTCCGCCACGACAACCACCAGTGCTACGACGATCATCCACCCCACCACTACAACCACTACCACTATCGTAACCACCATCACTCCTACCACCACATCCTCCACCTCTTCCACCACCATCCTCTCACTATTACAGCCTTTACTTCCATTGCCGTTCACCCCCCCCCACCACCACTGCCACCTAACCCGTAAGGATTACATGTTACGAGAGCTACATAACTTGTCTAATTTGCATTTGTACAAAGGCCGTGAGGTCTTGCCGTGGCGTTCGCGTAGGCTATTCATTAATCCCCCTGTACGGATTCTATCGTTACACACACACACACACACACACACACACACACACACACACACACACACACACACACACACACACACACACACACACACACACACACACACACACACACACACACACACACACACACACACACACACACACACACACACACATATATATATATATATATATATATATATATATATATATATATATATAAAGATAGACAGATAGATAGATAGGTAGACAGACAGACAGACAGACAGACAGACAGACAGACAGACAGATAGATAGATAGATAGATAGATAGATAGATAGACAGATAGATAGATAGATAGATAGATAGATAGATAGATAGATAGATATATTTAGATAGCAGCGGCCAACTCTATCGACCCTCGGCAATTAGTGCTGCATCAGCCCATGTTTAGCAGAGCACTTAGTCAGTTGATGCTTGGGTAGTGAGGTCTCTTTCGACATTGAATGTCCTGTATGAGTGTGGGAATACAGTAACGAGTTTCATAGCGTGAGTGAAATGCAAAATACCAGAATGCATCTCTACCACCTTCACCAACGCCAGCACCACAATCAACACTACCATCACCCCCACCCACTACCACTATCACCACCACAACTCCACCTACGCTTCCACCACCACCTCCACCTCCATCCCCACCTCTCCTTCCATCCAGGATAACTTGGCTGTCGTGTTCCCCCATGTGGAGATAGAATATTGAAACATTCATGATGGTCCTTCTGTTATAGGAATAATTGGTCGGGGAGAGGGTTAATTGGTGGTGGTGGTGGTGGTGGTGATGATGATGATGATGATGATGATGATGATGATGATGATGATGATGATGATGATGATGATGATGATGATAGTGGTGATGCTGCTGCTGCTGCTGCTGCTGCTGCTGCTGCTGCTGCTGCTGCTGCTGATGATGATGATGATGATGATGATGATGATGATGGTGGTGGTAGTGTTGGTGATAATGATGATGATGATGATGATGATGATGATGATGATGATGATGATGATGATGATGATGATGATGATGATGATGATGATGATGATGATGATGATGATGATGATGATGATGATGATGATGATGATGATGATGATGATGATGATGGTAGTGGTAGTGGTGGTGATGGTGATGATGGTAATGATGATGATGGTGATGATGGTGATGATGATGATGATGATGATGATGATGATGATGATGATGATGATGATGATGATGATGATGATGATGATGATGATGATGATGATGATGATGATGATGATGATCATCATCATCATCATCATCATCATCATCATCATCATCACCACCACCACCATTAGTACTATTATCATCATCACTTCATATTCCCGTGCTCGCATGTCTACCCAAGGAGTGTGTAGTCATTTTGTGTTCATTTCATTCGAGTGCGCTCGCGTGTGTAAGTGTGTGTTTCACAAGTATCAGCTCGCCCTCCAAAGGTAACCACCCTCGGAGTCTAGAACCTCTGAGAAGCAGCTCCCACTTGTGTCGTGACGAGGAGGGGAATGTTCCAGCTCGTACTTGTGTTCCTTTTAAGGATGACCCTCTTCGTCGCATCCTAATGACTGATGGGATGTTTCTCATGACCCCTTGAGGATAACCTCCCCCCTCCCCCCGCCCCACGCTCCTCTCCTTTCCAGATACCTACGGGTCACTCTCTGGATAATTCCAGAGTCCTCCAAATTTCCCGAAGGATCTTCTGGGGCCTCTCGCTCTTTGATAGGTCCATTTCCGGTTAGTCTTGTTCCAGAATTCTGAGGTTAATTCCAGGACGTAGCGTCTGGATTCCATACCGGCTGTTCCCCAACCTGGAGGCCACGGGGGCCTCCAAGGAAGCCACGACAAGAATTTAGGGGAGTCGTGGCCTGGTGTTACAAATTATATATTTCCATATCCTTTAGGACAAAATCCCGTATGACAAAATCCCGCACAAGGAGGACAAAATTCCACTGATATGTTGTGCTCTATAAATACAGATTCAATGTAGCACATATTTTATTGAAACAGAATCAATGACTATGAAGATATATTGATTTAGACAGGAAGTTGACCCACATGTATTGTGAACAACTTCTCAATTTACATAGATCTTACATAGATATAGTATTAATTCCTATGCTGTGTATACCAGAGAGCAAATTACTCTTGCTTGATTCATAATTCCTTTAGAGCCAGTAGAAGATAATGTTATCTAGTTAGCAAGTCCAATGTTCACCATAAGTGCATACCTGTAACCTAATACATTGTCCAACATCATTAAGGAATTAAGCCAGAGACTTTCTCCAAACAAGATCTAAGTGGAGACCAAAACTACTTCCCCTAAAGGAGTGAACATTACACGCCTAATCTAATTAGTGTCATATCTCCAAACTAATAAACGACTCAAGGTTTGGCATATTTGGTTCCTTTGTAGAGCATAATTGTAAACTATCTGTGGGTTTTTGTCCTCTATGTGCGGGATTTTGTCCTACTGGATTTTGCCCTCCGGGATTTTGTTCGTAACCGATTTCTATACAGTGTGATGTAAGTTAAGCATATCACCAAAATCCACCAAATGTAAAATAATTATGATTATCAGCTGTGTAATAAAGCGCAAAGGGTTTCTCTTCGTAATTTGTTATTACTATTGTTATTATCATTATTACCATTTTTATTCTATTTTTCGGGGGCAAAGTGGGATTTAGGAGAATAATGAAGGTGAGCCACATGAAGTCTGAGAATTCGTGAAGGAGAGGGGGATAGAGGGAAAAGGTCAAAAACCACTTCTTTAGACTCTTCTGAGCCTGAAATGACTGACTCTTGATGACGTCATTGTGTAGAACGGACATCGAAGTCAGTGGAACAGGAGACGTCGAGACAGCGCGACATCGAAGTCAGGGGTGACCTCGTCCTCTCGGTCATCGAAAGTTGACCCGTGACCTTTGACCTCGCTGGGGACCTCGCCTTCCACCCGCCAGTTCAGGCTAGGTCACCCTCCTCGAGGTCATACGATCCTTTTTCTCCCTCTTTTTCATGTTGTTTTCTCTCCTTGCTCTCTGAGGATCCTCTCTATCATGAATCTCTTGTAGTATTGATATAACTTTCCGTTTCTATGTTTAATACATAGCCGAGGAGCTTCAACCTTGCCCCCCTCTCTCTTTCACTCTCTCTTTCTCTTCCTCTCTCGTTGCCTTTTCAATCTGTTATCATAAACTGATCTTCTCCCTATTCATCAAATGTTATCATCATCCTCATCCATCATCACCAACATCATTACCATCATCGTCGTCGTCATCATCGTCGCTGTCATCGTCACCGTCGTCATTATCGTTGTTGTCGTCGTCACCGCCATTGCTGTCACTGTTGTTATCGCCATCGTCGGCTTCATCGTCATCAACAAGTATCAATCACTCAGCTCAAGCTTCTATAAGATCCTTCCCCCAAACCCACGCTCTCCAATTCCGAGTCTTTCAAAGACACATTTCGCCTCGGGAATTGGTTCCGGCTTTACAAGGACCATTGATATTTGGTCTTAATTGGCATTTATGCTCGATCCGGGGCCCTAAGGTTACGTCATCATGGGAATGACGTCGTGTCATTGTTTTCTAACACACACACGTTGACGCTAGATTATTATTGAACAAGGTCCTGACTACTGCGTTCATTCGTGTGTGTGTGTGTGTGTGTGTGTGTGTGTGTGTGTGTGTGTGTGTGTGTGTGTGTGTGTGTGTGTGTGTGTGTGTGTGTGTGTGTGTGTGTGTGTGTGTGTGTGTGTGTGTGTGTGTGTGTGTGTGTGTGTGTGTGTGTGTGTGTGTGTGTCTTCTCTCATTTGTGTCACTTCATTTGATTATTAGGTTACTGTGCTTTCTGTTGCAATATTTAATCCACCAAGAATTTTCATTACCATGTACCTCTCATTCTTCCTAATTCATATCCTTGCAACTAAAGTCCCCTGTCAGGATAATAATACCAATTTTCTCAATAATTTTCTGTGAAAGGGGGAAATTTTCTGACAAGAAAATTGTGGTTTTTATTATTCTACGCTCTTGTCCTCGGTGATGCATACGCTGTCAAGAAATTTCTTTTATTACGATTTCTTTTAGATTCTCAGCTTTATTCCTCCCCTCTCTCTCTCTCTCTCTCTCTCTCTCTCTCTCTCTCTCTCTCTCTCTCTCTCTCTCTCTCTCTTCCTCTCTCTTTATCTTTTTCTCTCTCTCTATCTTTTTCTCTCTCTCTATCTCTCTCTTTCTCTTCTTTTTCTCTCTCTATCTTTCTCTCTCTCTCTCTCTCTCTCTCTCTCTCTCTCTCTCTCTCTCTCTCTCTCTATCTTTCTCTCTCTCTCTCTCTATATTTCTCTCTTGCTCTCTCTCTCTCTCTCTCTCACACACACACACACTCTCCCGCCCTCTCTCTCTCTCTCTCTCTCTCTCTCTCTCTCTCTCTCTCTCTCTCTCTCTCTCTTTCCAAAACCACCATCTTCAAAAGTCTCTAACATGATATTTGTATTCATGAAATGTAAACTTTCATCACTTCGCCCGGCCGTTGCCAACTCTCGGGTCTCTCAATATGGCGGCTTAGTTTATTATATATTTTTTTTATTCTGGCTAAGACCACAGGCGATTTTGTTCAACAAAGAGGACGGACTCAGGCCTGAAGAAGGTCGTGCTTGGTCGTGGCTCACCTCAAACCGGAATTTGTCCTTTTGAGCGCGTGAAATCGCCGACGTTTAATTAGAAAAGTTTTCTGAGGTATGATAACTTGTTGAAGAGGCTATACATATCTGCTTCAGAGGAGGAAGAGGAAGAGAAGGAGGAAGAGGAGAAGGTGGTGGAGGAAGAGGAGGGGAGAAAGAGGAGTATGAGGAAGAAGAGGAGGAGAAAGGGGATGAGAAAGAAGAGAAGAAGGAGGAGGAGGAGGAGAAGGAGGAGGAGGAGGAGGAGGAGGAGGAGAAAGAGTATGAGAAAGAAGAGAAGAAGGAGGAGGAGGTACAGAAGGAGGGGAGGAATAGGAGGAGGAGGAGGCAGAGGAAGAGAAAGTATAGGAGGAGGAGGTAGAGGAAGAGGAAGAATAGGAGGAGGAGGAGGTAGAGGAAGAGGAAGAATAGGAGGAGGAGGAGGAGGTAGAGGAAGAGGAAGAATAGGAGGAGGAGGAGGTAGAGGAAGAGGAAGAATAGGAGGAGGAGGAGGTAGAGGAAGAGGAAGAATAGGAGGAGGAGGAGGTAGAGGAAGAGGAAGAATAGGAGGAGGAGGAGGTAGAGGAAGAGGAAGAATAGTAGGAGGAGGAGGAGGTAGAGGATGAGAAAGAATAGGAGGAGGAGGAGGTAGAGGAACAGGAAGAATAGGAGGAGGAGGAGGAGGTAGAGGAAGAGAAAGAATAGGAGGAGGAGGAGGTAGAGGAAGAGGAAGAATAGGAGGAGGAGGAGGAGGTAGAGGAAGAGGAAGAATAGGAGGAGGAGGAGGAGGAGGTAGAGGAAGAGGAAGAATAGGAGGAGGAGGTAGAGGAAGAGGAAGAATAGGAGGAGGAAGCAAAGTATTAGACAGGGGGCAGCCTATGACACACAAGTAATCATTTCGACTTCGTTCGTGTTATCATATCATATATCATATATTCGTGTTATCATATCATATATCCAATATTTCTCGTCATTCGTTACCAATAACCAGCGCTTCTATCCTCGAGAAAACAGTAGCTCGTCATAGAAATCGTGTCGTTCGCGTGACAGAGGAGGTATATGGGGACTTAATATTTTATCAGAAATACTCGTCTATGATTGAGCGGAGAGGAGAGGATAAACGGCACAAGTTATATATGTGATCACCATTCTTTGTTTAATAAGGATTAGGTCATGTTCACATTAGTAGTTTGAACCGCGCGGAAACCGCAGCGGTACTGCATAGCCAAGGAAAAAACTGCGCGGTTGTGTGTGAACGCATCCACTGATTTACACTGTAATGGAACCGCCGTGATTGAAACCGCTAGGGTGAACAGGGCCTTAATTTCCGATTGCAAAATAGTACCGCGTGTCTCTGGTCCGTAGGGGTGTCACGAAAGCCCTTTGAATATTGCTTTCGTTAATCTTATGGTTTCAATAACTTTTACTTGGGAGAGATTCGAGTAACTAACCTCCAACGATAAAAAAATATGCGTGCCTCTGGGTTGTAGGGGTGTCACCAAAGCTCCTAAAGAAAGTGTAGGGGTAGGGGTGGCTTCATGTCGCATAGTGTGGACTCGAATCGCAAGGGCGGATCCGGCGGTGTGTGGGGGGGGTCTTTTCCTGAGGGAACTGAAGTCTTGTGTAAACTGGTTTGTGGCAGATAGCAGTAACACAGACGCAGATTTTTTTTCTATTTTCCAGTATTTAATAAAACACTTCAGTGAGAATAATAATTGGTAGGATGTTCAGCACATTATTGAGGGCAAATCTTTGGAAATGTAAGATTAAGTATTGCTTTTACCCAATGTTTTGAAAGAAATAAGCGAAACGTCGTACAAATAAAGGCTCCGTCCTCATATGGTGTTTATCTCGTCAATCGTGTCGGCAAACTGCCACTTTTAAGATTTTGAGAGAAACTAAACCAAGGGAGAACATATGCTTCAATTTATATTCAGAATCATCGTGTTCACCCTTCAGAGAACATTTGTATAAAATCGTCGTTCTCTATTTACAAAATTCGTTAACCTCCCCCATCCCCAAAGCGTCATATATATTTACAAAATTCAGGTTAGCCCCCCACCCCCCCACGCCCCCCGTGTCGTGTCACACAGTCTGGGGTCTTGTGTCATATAATGTGGAGTTGTGTCGTATGGTATGTATGTCGTATAGTGTGGAACCGTGTCGCAGTGTTGGATCGTGTCGCATGGTGTTGGGTCGTGTCGCATAGTGTGATATTACTTCGCATAATGTGAATAACATGAATACGGTAGCATCTCATGGGACTCGTGTAGATCGAAGTGTGACATATAAAGACTTAAAACTGATCTCTCTCTCTCTCTCTCTCTCTCTCTCTCTCTCTCTCTCTCTCTCTCTCTCTCTCTCTCTCTCTCTCTTCAGCTTTTCTCGTGGAAGATACATGAAATTTCTGTCACTCTCAAAGGCGCCAACTTATATACTCCCAACCAGATCTTCAACATTCTGCTGGGTTTTGGCTTTGAAGATTAATCCGTCTCTTTTGTCAATTTGAAAATAAGAAAAATATATGGGATGAGTTTTGATAATTCCTGTTTCTCTAGTTAGATTTTATTTGGGTATTTACATGTTTATCTATCAATTTATTTATTAATTCATTTATATATTCATTCATTCATCTATCTATCTAGTCATCTTTCTATCTAGTTGGCTATTTATCTACTTATCTATTTATTTATTCATCAATTTATTCGTCTACCTATTTCTCTATTCCTAGATTCATTTGTATATCTACTTAATTGCTTATCTATTTCTCTATTTATTCATTCATTTACTTATTCATCCTATGTAATGTAAAAGAATACGAAAAGACGAATAATCTAAGAATTCTGAAAGAAATACTTTTGTGCGTTGGAGGGATGCAGAGAGTGGTGAGAGGTGGATACGGTCGGAGGCTCGTCCGTTAGGGATGTAAATAAGCATATGCATGCCCATGACTCGTGTACGCTTGTTATATACAATTCTCTAATACTCAAGGTTCTACACTTGGAAACATTTCTCCTAAAGCCATTTCTTTCACTGCAATCGAAACGTTGTTATTCTTGTCGTGGCTTCCTCTAGGTGATTCTATTTATCCAAAAAGGGGTTCTATCGAAGCGAGAGGATGAATAACAAATATCTTCAACGGTAAACAAAGATTTCTCCTCAAACCCTTTCTTTCACTGCAATCGAAACGTTGTTATTCTTGTCGTGGCTGCCTCTAGGTGATTCTATTTATCCAAAGAGTGGTCTCCTATCGAAGCGAGAGGATGCATAAGAAATATCTTAAACGGTGAACCTTCGCATCAAACCTGAGACTGCGCTACGGGACTCAGTCTAGACCACTTACGAGCAGTATTCTTGAACTTCAACGCCGTTTCTATGGACAATGATCATGTGACCCATTTCCGTGATGTTGGTCTTACTCACTCAGCTGTCTCCCCATGGGATAACATTCGATGGAGGACACGAAGGCAACGTCCACAAGACCCAGGGCTGTGGTTAGTTCATCGAACCTGCCGAGAGCTATTTGAAGCGGGAAGGTGTACGTATGGGAGGTAGCTCGCTGTGTGGATGAAGTAACGCGTTCCCAGTTGACTCTTGCCTCCATTTGATGATGATAATAGTATACAAAAATATAAAGATCAAGAGCATGGAAATGTGTGCATCGCTTTGAGTGATGCACGGGTGTTATATGGGGGATGGGGAAGGGTAGAGGGATTCAAATGTTATGTATTCATAAAGACGTAGGGCAAAAATAAGGTGAACGGTTCCTTTAGCAACGGAAAAAAAAGACTATGCATATAAAACGATATTTTTACATTGCAATATATCTCTTACTCTTCAACATTTTTTTTTGGGGGGGGAGGGGAGGGGAGGAGATAGAGGGGGGAAGGCAAGAATGCTTGGAATACATGTAAGAATATTTATGAATACTCTCTGGGGTTGTATTCATAGAAGTTGGTCGATTTTATGGTTCGGAGTGTACTGTTTATGTCAGATGTTGATTGGAAAACTTTTCATTGTGGAACTGCGCAAGATAGAACTATGTTATTCAGATACCAGATTTCTTCTCCAAATGTTCTGTTGTGTAACATTTTGTCATTCTGAAAAATTAAATCACCTTTTACCTCTAAGCTGAATAATAGCGTTCACGAGAACAGAATGTTCAAATGCCACAGTGAGGAACATTGATCCCAGGGAGGATTAAAGTGACTTGCTTACTGAGAAGTGTTTTGGAGGCTCAAATGTCTAAACCTTTATCCTTAGACAACAGGAATATTTCTTACATTTTCTATGACCACTGGAGAGTAATTTCATTCATTTAAAGGACCACAAACATACACACATAATGCTGCCATTAAAGTAGTTTACCTCAACGTAGACATGCTTATGAATCTAAGAATATTAGTGAACATGATACTAGGGTAAGGACAAGGGTAGAGAACCAGGAATTAAGTGAAATTGTTAATAAACGAGAGATCTTTTTTAGGGACAGAAGAGTACAGTCAGGGAGTGCGTTCAGGGACCAGGAACGTCGTTAGGAAATCAGGGACAAAGAGAGGTAAGGTTGAAGTAAAAGGGAGTAGGCTTTACCAGACTCACCTTTGACATTCGTATCAACTTTCACTCTCTCTCTCTCTCTCTCTCTCTCTCTCTCTCTCTCTCTCTCTCTCTCTCTCTCTCTCTCTCTCTCTCTCTCTCTCTCTCTCTTATTCTCTCTCTCTTATTCGCTCTCTCTCTCTCTCTCTCTCTCTCTCTCTCTCTCTCTCTCTCTCTCTCTCTCTCTCTCTCTCTCTCTCTCTCTCTCTCTCTCTCTCTCTCTCTCTCTCTCTTATTCTCTCTCTCTTATTCGCTCTCTCTCTCTCTTATTCTCTCTCTCTTATTCGCTCTCTCTCTCTCTTATTCTCTCTCTCTTATTCGCTCTCTCTCTCTCTCTCTCTCTCTCTCTCTCTCTCTCTCTCTCTCTCTCTCTCTTATTCTCTCTCTCTCTCTCTCTCTCTCTCTCTCTCTCTCTCTCTCTCTCTCTCTCTTATTCGCTCTCTCTCTCTCTCTCTCTCTCTCTCTCTCTCTCTCTCTCTCTCTCTCTCTCTCTCTCTCTCTCTCTCTCTCTCTCTCTCTCTCTCTCTCTCTCTCTCTCTCTCTCTCTCTCTATTCTGTACATGCATTGTAGAGGTTATACGTGTCGAAGTGGTGGACTGGAGTGAGTGAGCAACTGATATTGTGTTATGGTTGGGGGAATGAATTCTTTAGAGGTTTTGTATTTTGTATTTTGTATTTCGTTCGTGTTTAGCTCAATGCAGGACAACCTACCTATCCCATTGATAACGATACAGCCCCTGTACCTGAGGTTTGTGATCGAGCCTATCTAGTATCTAATTAACAGTGCTTCATCAATAGCTTATAAACTAGAACATGTTTGAACTTAGACTAATGCCGAGGTATGTATTTCCTACTCGTCCTGAATTTTGTGATTGTGTAAGGGCTTGTTATTGTGCGACAGTTGTGAAACCTTTGCTGCATACTGATACACTGTTTCACGGAGTAGGCTACTATAGACGTTGTATTTGATCTTAATCAGCCGTTGTTGATCATTCCAGAACACAGCATTCATCAGAGTTGACATACATTACGACGAATTATATCATTAGCATATTAATACTTTTTTTTTTTTGCCAAATGTCTGATTCTGATTGTGGCTAGGAGATTTTATTAATGAATTACCGGCACTCAGACTTGGCATGGGTTGTGGATGCTATTAGTAAAGATTTGGTAGTGAAGTGTGCAATATTGATGTAATTACGTTACATTTATTTTGGGAAATTACTCGTTGCAAATGTATTAAATTAACCTCTTGGCACGGATGAAAAGGTACGCGCACACACACACACACACACACACACACACACACACACACACACACACACACACACACACACACACACACACACACACACACACACACACACGGCCCGGTGGCGGATTGGTAAGGCACTGGCCTCACAAGCCGGAGAACCGGGGTTCGATTCCCCGGCCGGGCGGAGACAAGTTGGGTTTGTCTCCTTTCACGTGTAGCCCTGTTCACCTAGCAGCGAGTAGGTACGGGACGTTAGTCAAGGAGTTGTGACCTTGCATTCCCGGTGTGTGGAGTGTGAGTGGTCTCAGACCTACCCAGAGATCTGCTAATAATGAGCTCTGAGCTCACTGCGGTAGGGTGGTGTCTGGCTGTCTCGCAAAGAGGCTGCAGCAGATCCGAGGTGAATACACACACACACACACACACACACACACACACACACACACACACATGCGGTGGCGCGGTTGGTAGAGTCCCGGACTGTCACTACGGCGGTCCGGGTTCGAATCCTGCCCAGGGCTGAAATAATTTCAGTATCGCTGCGCTTCGAGTCGTTACTCCAACTCTCGTGGGCGGGGAGTTAGGGGTGTGTGTGCGTGTAAGGTCACAGCATTACCCATAGATCGGTCATACGAGCTCTGAGCTCTCTTCCGGAAGGGAAATAGCTGTCGATCACGAGTCCAACACGTGGTCCAAAGACCAAGGTGGATACATACGTACACACGCACAAACAATAGAAAAGTATAGGGTCGGGAAGAGAATGAACATTCAGAGAACTTGGAAATGGGAAAGGTCTTGAGGCCAGAAGGAATCTCAAATTTGTTACTGAAAGAATGCAGCGAACAATTGGAGGATAAAATACACAAACTGATTGTATTTCCAGGAAGAAGGGAAGGTGACGCCGGAGTGAGAATGGACCATTGTTGTTCCAATTCACGAGGAAAGAAGCAGGAAAGAGGCGCTGATTTTAGACGAGTAGTTTTGACCTGTACGACAATTTTAAGTAAGTGAAAACAATTGTAAAAATTAGGTGGATGAGTCAGTCAAAGAAAAACATTGTTTGAACATTCATTCGGGCCCACAAAAGGAAAGATTAGTGTTATTAACTTGTTAAGTTTTTATTCGAGAACGATTGGCGAGATATACGAAGGAGAAAAGTAGGTACATGGAAAAGGCTTTCATTACAATGTCTCACAAAAGATCTATATGGAAATTGGAAAACGTTGGTTTAAAAGGTGCATATTGCAATGAATAAATTATTTCTTGGACGATAGACAACAGTAGTGAAATATGCAATATCGAACTGGAAAGATGACTAGTTAGGTGCCACAAGGCTCAGACTTGGCACCAGTATATGGCTTATAGATGAAGTCAGAACTCAAAAATGAAGTTCAGTAGGAAAGAAAAAATACAAAAAAAAAAGTTATGGAATGGGAAACAAAAGTTACAAAATCAAATGAAGTTGTTGTCAGAAAACCAAATATCTAAATGGAATAACAGGATATACATATAAATTGATACATAATGTAAGGGTGTTATTTCATTATATGAATGAGGCTATGATAAAAATAGTAATTAAAAATTTGAAGTATTCAATGGTGTGAGATTACCAAAGAAAAATAGGTAATAGGATATAAGGATAATAGGTTACAAAGAGCGAAAACTATTATGATAACAGGGCTGGTTGATGGTACATATCAGGAGATACTAAAAATATGAAAATACTTACAATAGAAGAGCGTGGAGAGAGAGGAGAGAGAGAGCGAGAGAGAGAGAGAGAGAGAGAGAGAGAGAGAGAGAGAGAGAGAGAGAGAGAGAGAGAGAGAGAGAGAGAAATGTGATATGATAATGATATCAAGAGTACAAAAAAGAATAGAAAACAAAAATGGAAAGAAAAAATCTGTTTGTTCAGAATCAAAGAACAAAAAAGTGGCCATAGCAAAAATATTAGGAAGACATACAACTTATAAGATATTAGGAGGCATATATCTTTCGCAGATAAACATAAACTTGTGGAACACGTTAGAAGAAATAATCGAGGCCAACAGTGGGGAGGGTGGTGGATGTAAGGGTGGTTCATAAGGTATTAATAGACTATGTAGTGGTATCCAGGAAGAGAGTAGGACAAATTCTGGATGTCCATGTTCTTAGGGAAGAGATGGGGGGATATCAGATAGTTTTTTGGTGGAAAGTAAGTTGACAGTTGAGAAAGAGGAAAAGGGCGAAAGGTAGAGAGATGTTTAGAGCAGACTGTTTAAATGAGATGGAAAAGGAGCAGAAGCACAAGAAGAACCTGAGAAAAGTGTGAGAGGCGGTGAAGGATAGAGTAGAAATAGGTGTGGAAGGGGGAATGGGGGTATTTTACGGAGGAAGTGACAAGGTGTGGAAAGATAGAATGTGGAACAAAAAGGGTGGGAGGGAATAGGAGGAAGGGTAGTAAGTGGTGGTATGATGAAGTGAAGAAGGTAGTAGAAGAGAAGAAGCTAGCATTCAGGGACTGGTAACAAAGTAGGATGACAGAAAAATGTGAGAGGTATAAAGAAAAAAAGAAGAGAAGCGAATCAAAAGATAAAGGAGTCAAAAATGGAGAGCAGATGCAAAATAAGGGAGGAGTATGACATATATTTTTTTAAAGCAATAATAGGATGTTTTGGAAGGAAATCAAGAGAGGAAGGGGAGGTGAGTCAAGTAGAGAAGAAAAGGTAAAAGGCGCAAATGGACAAATTTTAACGAAAGAGGAGGCAGTAAGGGGAAGATGGGTGGAGTATTTTAGAGAGGTGTTGAATGTGGAGAAGGATGGGGAAGGATTGGTGGTGGCAGTGGGAGACGCTAAGAAAATAACGGTAATGGGAGAGGAAAACGGAGGAGAAATAAAGAAAGATGAAGTACAAGTAGCCCTGAAAATGCTGAGAACAGGTAAGGCATCGGGGTTAGAAGGATTTTATGCGGATCGTCTGAAGAAGGGAGGTACAGCAATAGTGGACTGGCTAGTGAGGCTGTTTAATGTGTGTCTAAGGGAGGGTAGAGTGCCGGAGGACTAGAGGAGTGCTTGTATAGTTCCGTTTTACTAGGAAAAAGGGGATAAATGTGAGTGTAGTAGTTTCAGAGGGATCAGTTTGTTGAGCGTAAATGGAAAGGCTTATGGAAGGGTTTTGATTGAGAGGATTAGGAGAGGAACAGAGGGAGTAATTAGTGAGGAGCAGTGTGGGTTTAGGAAAGGTAAGGGTTGCATGGATCAGATTTTTTGGTAAGGCAGATATGTGAGAAAGCTTTAGGAAAAGATAAGTTTGTTTTTCGGGCATTTCTGGGTTTGGAAAAGGCTTATGACAGAGTAGATAGGATGGCACTTTGGGAGGATTTGCAGATAAATGTAATTAGCGGAAAGATGTTAAAGGCAGTCAAGATTTTTACGAGAGTAGCATAGCTTATGCTAGAATGGGAAATGTAGAGAGTGAGTGGTTTGAGGTAAGGTGGAACTGCGTCAGGGATGTGTCGTGTCACCATGGCTGTTCAATATGTACATAGATGGGGTGATGCGCAAGATAAATGCAAGGGTAATGCGTCGGGGACTATGGAAGGTTAAAGAAAATGGAGAAAAGTGGGAGGTGAGCCAGTTCCTGTTTGCTGACGACACTGCGTTTGTGGTAGGGTCAGAGGGGAGATTAAGGGAGTTAGTGACGGTGTTTGGAAAGGTATGCGATAGGAGAAAGTCGAAGGTAAACGTGGTAAAAGCAAGGTAATGAGATGTACAAGGGCAGAGGATGGAAATGAGTTGCAGTAAGTCTTGTAAGAGAGAGGCTGGAGGAAGTGGATGGCTTTAGGTATTTGGGCTCGCATGTGGCAGGAAAGGGAGGAGTGGAGAAGCAAATGTTGTGAGAAATAGTCATCCGGGAATAGATACAAAGAAGAGATTGTATGAACGGGTAATTGTGCCGACGGGATTGTATTAGGCAGAGAATTGGAATTTAAGAGTGATAGAGAGGAAAAGTTTAAATGTGTTTGAGAAGTATGGTCGGCGTTACAAGGCTAGATAGAGTGAGAAACGAGGAGGTGAAGAGGAGAGCAAGAACGGAGAAGTAACTGGCAGATAGGACTGATGACATATTATCGGGATGGTTTGGACACATGGAAAGAGTGACCTAATGAAAGATTAGTGAAAAAGGTGTGGAAGGCAGAGGTGGAGGGAGTGAACTTGAGGGGACGATTGAGGATGAGATGGATGGATGGGATGAAGGGGGCGTTGAACAAGGAAGGGAGGAGGCAGGAGATAGGGATGAGAGGAGAGTGAGTGTATAGATGATACTGATATGCAAGCAAGGAAAGGGAAGGGGAATGGGGGATAAGGGATTCCTTATGTGTGAATGATATTTTGACGCAGAACATAAGAACATAAGAATGAAGGAGACTGCAAGAGACCATAAGGCCTACACTAGGCAGCTCCGTATCCATCACCACCTGTCATCCCCATCCATAAAGTTGTCTAATCGTTTCTTAAAACAACTGATAGTTTCAGCGCTTACTACATGGTTACTAAGTTTATTCCATTCGTCGACCACCCTATTAGTAAACCAATTCTTCCCTATTTCCTTTTTAAATCTAAATTTGTCCACTTTATAACCGTTACTGCGAGTCTTAATGGTTATAAATTGGACAAATTTAGATTTAAAAAGGAAATAGGCAAGGTATTTCTCTCCGTCTTCTCTTTCTCTGCATGAGGGGACGGAGAGGGGGAATGGTCACTCAATTAAGCGAAGCGGCCTTGCTGTGGATGTGCTGTGTCTTGCTACACTGCTTCCGACCCAGGGGGGCAGTAGGTGGGATACAGGTATGACCTGTCATCCACGAGGAGCTAAGAGGAGAGGGAGGAAGGGGTGGTGGAGGGGAGTGGAGGGGAGTGGGATTGGGTACGTGCTTCTGACTTGGCTACCTCCCTTATGAGGGGGAAAAGGGTCTTGGTATATGGATATATGGGTGACAGAATGTAAATTAATCTAAAGCAAAATTGATAAGTGGAGATGCATAAACAGGACCCACTAAATACAGTATCAATCCTGTATACTACAAATGCAGAAATTTAAGTAAATTAGATAAACTTTCTCTTTCTCTCTCTCTCTCTCTCTCTCTCTCTCTCTCTCTCTCTCTCTCCCTCTCTCTCTCTCACACACACACACACACACACACACACACACACACACACACACACACACACACACACACACACACACACACACACACACACACACACACGACTCGATGGCGCAGTGGTTAGAGTTCCCGGCCGCCACTACGGCGGTCTGGGTTCGAATTTCTCCCAGGGCTAAAATAATTTCATTATCGCTGCGCTGCGAGTCGTTACTCCAACTATCGTGGGCGGGGAGTTAAGTGTGTGTGTGCGTGTAAGGTCACAACATTACCCATAGATCGGTCATATATAAGTTATGAACTCTCTTTCGGGCGGGAAATAGCTGTCGATCACGAGTCCAACACGTGGTCCCAGACCATGGTGAATCACACACACACACACACACACACACACACACACACACACACACACACACACACACACACACACACACACACACACACACACACACCTCGCCCTTCATCTCCCACACCTTATTCTCCCCCATCTTCATCTTTTTTCCTCCTCTCCCTCCCCTCCTTCCCCTCCCTCTTTCAGGCCAACCCACTCGAGACAGTGACGTATGCGTTGACCTCTTCAATACAGTGGTTCTCTTTACGGATTTCATTCTACCTGAGCATAAATGGTTCTGTTTAGGTCTGGGGGTCGGGTCCTGGCCTGAAAGAGGTCTCATCCGATCCAGACCCTCTTCAACTCTGTGTCCATCCCCCCCTCCCCCCACCCCTCGATTGCAAAAGCCTCAAACACATCTCCTCTTTGTCCTAAACCCACTGTGTTAGGTAACACACGCTAAGGCCTGTTCACACTAGCGGTTTCAAAACCACGGCAATTCAATTACAATGTAAATCAATGGAGGCGTTCACACAAAACAATGCAGTTTCTCCTTGATTGTGCGGTACCGCCGCGGTTTCCGCGCGGTTCAAACCGCTAGTGTGAACAGGGCCTAAGAGTCCTTTTGTCTCCAATAGCAGACAATTCTAATCAGCACCAAGTCTATAAGGGGTCGTAACAGACCGAAATTATATTCATTTAAGGGGTCCGCCTCTGAGCAGATTGAAATCATGTGGTGCATACTATGGAAATCCTAATCTAACCTAACCTAATGTAGATCTAACCTAACCTACCCTAAACTAACCTACCCTAACTTAACCTAATCCAACCTAACCTAACCTAACTTAGCCTACATTAGCCTAGCCTAACTTAACGTAACCTAACCCAACCTAACTTAGTCTTAACCTAACCTAACCTAACCTAACCTAACCTAACCTAACCTAACCTAAACTAACCTAACCTAACCTAACCTAACCTAACCTAACCTAACCTAACCTAACCTAACCTAACCTAACCTAACATAACCTAACATAACCTAACTTAACCTAACCTAACCTAACCTAACTAACCTAACCTAACCACACAATCAACGTACCACATGATCATACTGAAGGGAATTAAGAGTCAGAACCCTTCGTCTCTTCCTGTCCTTCCAGGTGCCGCCAGGAGATTTTAATCCTCTCCTTGGCCTACAACCCCCCCAGCCCCTCACCCCCCCCCCCCACCCCCAGATAACGAAGACGTAAAGCTTCTTGGCTTAATTAAGCAATTCGGAAGGGAGTAATTAGTGGCTGTCAGGATGCCACTTCGTTGGATTTAACGAAAAGGAATTGGCCATTCAGTTTTTACAAGATGGGAGGAGAGTTTTCCCCCAACTGAAAGAAATTGCCTGGTGACAACTAGAAAGGTTATTTTAGGTCATCGGGACTGGCATTGAATGGCGGAGATAGGGGGACGTACTCAGCTGAATAAAAACATCAGGTGTATATATGTACATGAATATACATACATATTCATACATACATACATACATATACATATACTAAGGCTTTTTCCCCCTTACAAGGGAGGTAGCCAAAAAGGAAAAGGCATAAAATCATTTCCACCCATTCCATCCCTGAATACACTTCACACCCCCTCCACCCTCCTCTGTGTGTGTGTGTGTGTGTGTGTGTGTGTGTGTGTGTGTGTGTGTGTGTGTGTGTGTGTGTGTGTGTGTGTGTGTGTGTGTGTGTGTGTGTGTGTGTGTGTGTGTGTGTGTGTGTGTGTGTGTGTGTGTAAGGTTTTCACATTATCGCGAAACAAATTTTGCCATATCACCACAGAAGAAGAGAAACTTGTAGCCAGTAGGTACTTTCGTGTATTGTGTCTTCAGACGAAACAAGACAGATATACTGTAAGTACGGTTAAATACATAAAAATACATAAAAGACAAAGCAACGCGGACATGGGGGGGGGAAACAACAGGAGGAGGAAAGGAATGTACAAAAGATTAATGAGGTGTATTTAAGAACATAAGAACATAAGAAATAAAGGAGACTGCAAAAGACCATAAGGCCTACACTAGGCAGCTCCGTATAACCTTGCTCGCTTAGAACTGATTGCATATGGTTCAATCTGGCAGATACTTTCATAACCACCAATTCGGTTAACAACTGATCACAGTTTATATGTCCATAGTCCAAGTTTACATTTCTTTCATATGCGCCTGAGATTAAACATAACTCGAGACCGCTTCTCTCAGGTAAACTCCTTGGCATTGCTACGATTGTTGTCCTAGACCAATAAATTTGATGGTTATTTAATGATTTATGTTGAAACACAGCATTGTTTTCTTGGACAAATCTTACACTATATTTATGTTGAGGAATCTTTGTTTCCAAGTTTTTCCCGGTCTGTCCAATATGGATTTTGTCACAAGCTTTGCAAGGAATTTTATACACTACCCGTTGTTGTTAGACGGGCTCTTCTTGATGAAGATTCTTTTGATAGTTTGTTCTTATCTAAATACTTTTTTGACATTTAATTTCTTAAAGAAGTTTACAACACCTAAAAAGTTCTCATGAACAGGAAGAACAAGTGTCCGATGGTTATCGTGATTTTCTTGTTCTTCATAGTATGTTCTGTGAAAACGTTTCTCAGCGGTATTATGA
>NC_134795.1:16480402-16487902 GCF_046742065.1 Oratosquilla oratoria | reverse complement strand
GATTATCTTGATGAATACATTGTATACTCGTGCATTATACTTTGTGTGATTATGAAGGAAGAACAGATCGAGTGAGAGTCGGGGGTTTGGTGGAAGGGAAGAGAGTAAGGGAGAGGGAGGGGAGAGAGGGAGGACACATGGAGGGGGAGGGGGAGAATTGGGGGCGGAGTGAGTGACGCAGTTCTCAAAAATGAAAAGAAAAAAGTTTTTCATCAGGAGTATTTGAGTGGGTGATTTGTGGTTGTCGGGCTAGGGGAGACTTGCGGAGTGATTGCATGTTGAGGAAGTCACCTGGGAAAAGATGAAGAAAGTGGGTGGTTGAGAGGGACTTATGCGTTGCTGTTGATGACTTCTATCTCCCCCCCCCCACAACCCTTCAGGAAGGAAAAGAAGAAGAAGATGAAGAAAGTGGGTGGTTGAGAGGGACTTATGCGTTGCTGTTGATGACTTCTATCTCCCCCCCCCACAACCCTTCAGGAAGGAAAAGAAGAAGATGAAGAAAGTGGGTGGTTGAGAGGGACTTATGCGTTGCTGTTGATGACTTCTATCTCCCCCCAACCCTTCAGGAAGGAAAAGAAGAAGAAGAAGAGAAAAAAAGTTTGTTTGACGAGTTGGTGTGGGGAAAATTTGATGGTGGCAGCGGAGCTGGTAAGATTGGTTGTCTTCCTAACACAGCAATGAGACTTTATCTTAGCTGATTGAAATACCTGTCGGCAGCTAAAATAGAAATGCAAACTGAAAGAGGCAGTGCAAAGATTAGCTCTTTGGCTTCAATGTAGACTTCCATGGAGATAAATGAAATGACCTGGCGGTATTTAGAAGGAAAGATAAAGTGCCAACCTTTCTTTAGAACTGGTGACGAGGACCTTATTGTACAGACAGAGAGATGGCCATCCAGTACAGAAGGCGTCAAACATGAGAGGGTGCTTTCATAACCGGTTTGGTTAAGTTAGGTTAGGTTAGGTTAGGTTAGTTTAGTTTAGGTTAGGTTAGGTCAATTTAGTTTAGTTTAGGTTAGGTTAGGTTAGGTTAGGTTAGGTTGGGTTGGGTTGGGTTGGGTTGGGTTGGGTTGGGTTGGGTTGGGTTGGGTTGGGTTGGGTTGGGTTGGGTTGGGTTGGGTTAGGTTAGGTTAGGTTAGGTTACGTTACGTTACGTTACGTTACGTTAGGGTAGCTTAGATTAGGTTAGGTTAATTCACATTAAGGTAGATTAGATTAGGTTAGGTTAGGTTAGTTTACGTTAGGGCAGATTAGATTTGGTTAGGTTAGGTTAGGTTAGGTTAGGTTAGGTTAGGTTAGGTTAGGCTAGGTTAGATTAATTTACGTTGGATTAGATTAGGTTAAGCTTGGTAAAATGAACCAAAACCTCAAATATTAATTTTTAAAGATAAACAACCCTCAGAATATCTGGGGTTCTGGATCTTTACAACGTCCTGATATTCTGTCTAACACAAAAACTTTTTTTTAACAACAACATATGGATAATGTGGTAGACAAGGTGAATCACCTACTTTCAAACGTAGTCGTCCTCACCTCAGGTACTATGTGTGAGTAGATTTAACTCACGTCCACTGAAAACAAACACTGAATACAAACACTGAATACAAACACACACACTAAATACACACTGTATTGTCCCAGTCACATTAAGCTTTCGACCTGTTTCCGACCACCTTCGTCGGTGGCACTTTAGTGTCTCTGATGGTTAGCGTCAGGTGGTTGTTTCATATTCATCTTCATGAAGGAAAGGAGATTCATTCCCAAATGCATTGTCTTGAATTATCTTTATAAATAGAGGAACAGCACAAATCACCCTGATCGCTGGTGGTCGGAAACAGGTCGTAAGCTTGAAGTGACTGGTCCCTTAGACGGGGTTGACACAGTCTAACGGTGGTTCGTCGAACGCGGTTCGACAGACACGTGTTTAAAGTGATGTGTGAACGTGTGAACGGGGTATTTGGTTGTCGAACACGTTGGTTAAACCCCAAATACCAAGTTCACACGTTCACACATCACCGTGTAAACTCCTTCTTACATACGTGTACGAGGATAGTAGTTGAACTAAGCTCTTCAAAACCTTTCAGCGCGAATGGTTGTTATATGTACAAAACAGAGACACGGAAAAATGGATGTATCCATTTGTTGTGAATCATCAAATCTATTGTTTACTTTTATTATCAAAGCTACCGCTGATGGATGTTTTATTCAATATGTAGTGCAAATATGTTCAATATAAATGTAGTGCATCAAACCGTCGGGGTATTCATGTCTTCAATTGTACTTACGTCGGAGGATATCTAAAGGTCAATAAGGACAAAGAACCATCTCATGAAACTTACAATAGGTCACGTTAAGATAGTTTGTGCACGGAGGGAAAAAGTTCTCTGGAACTAATTGGTTGTTAGTTACGTAACTGTCTCTTCTCTCTCTTCTCTCTCTCTCTCTCTCTCTCTCTCTCTCTCTCTCTCTCTTTCTTTCTCTCTCTCTCTCTCTCTCTCTCTCTTTCTCTCTCTCTCTCTCTCTCTCTCTCTCTCTCTCTCTCTCTCTCTCTCTCTCTCTCTCTCTCTCTCTCTCTCTCTCTCTCTCTCTCTCTCTCTCTCTCTCTCTCTCTCTTCTCTCTCTCTCTCTCTCTCTCTCTCTCTCTCTCTCTCTCTTTCTTTCTCTCTCTCTCTCTCTCTCTCTCTCTTTCTCTCTCTCTCGGGAGAAATATTATTTGAGTTCACTCATCTGACTCGTAATCAGTCAAAACTTTGAAGCTTCATTGAAGGGAAGCTCTCCTCAATGAAACCCTTTTAAAAGTAGATGCTTGGAAATATGTTAGAATTAATTCACACGAGTGTGTGAGCATGTATATGATTCACCAAGGTCTTGGATCACGTGTTGGACTCGTGATCGACAGCTATTTCCCTTCTGGAAGAGAGCTCAGAGCTCATATATGACCGATCTATGGTTAATGCTGTAACCTTACACGCACACACATATCCAACTCCCCGCCCACGAGAGTTGAAGTAACGACTCCCAGCGCAGCGATACTGAGATTATTTCAGCCCTGGGCGGGACTCGAAACCGGACCACGGTAGTGGCAGCCGGGAACTCTGCCAACCGCGCCATGTAATTTTTGATGGGGAGGTGGGGGACATTTTTTTTTTTTTTTTTTTTTTTAAATCTTTTATATTGAGAGGATTATCCCGATAGACAATCATTCAAGTCATTCATCACCTTTACCCAATGTACTACGACATTCATGGCAAAGAATTATCAAAAATCACTCTACACGTTAATTTCATTCACATGTTCATTTTCCCATACGTTTAATCCTTTTTTTATTTTTTGGCGAGCGTTTCAATTAGACTATTGCTGCAAATATAAAACATATTTCTTTTGCTCGAAACAATACTGGACCATTTATGAAACTTTTACATTTAAATTGGTACATTTCAAAATTAATTTTTTACATCCCCAATACAATTCAGAATAAACGAACTTTTGAAAAATGTGGTAGGTGAGGGAGTGGGTGGGGTGAGTTTTGACACGTGTGAAATACCAACCCCCTTCAGCACGAGGCATACAGGAAATAGAGGGGGTAGATTTAACACGTGTAAAATAATTACCCCCCTGAGTTGAATGAAACTGTCGTCTGTCAGCTAGAACAAAGTGTGTAAAGATGTCGGCTTAGTGAGAAGATTTAGTATTTTCAACCTGCTTTAGATTGAATAAAAAATGGAAAGACGTTATTGTCTTGATGTTAGATCCCATACTCTGCATGCCTTCAAGTACCTGTATCATTCCCCTTCCGTAAGGAAGGGGAATGGTCGGTTTCAATCTACAGTCTACATTCTTCATCCAGGAAAGAGTAGAGGAGGGAGGGGGGTTGTTGTTGATACGGTCTGGAGTCAGGTAACATGAGGGTACTAATTACACGGTCGGGGGCGGGGGGGTTAAGATACGTAGGCGGTATTTTTCACACGAATAAGGGGTAAAAATGGTTCGGGGGGGGGGTTATTTTGTACGGCTGGGGACTAAGAAATATAGGGGTACCTATTACACGGCCGGTTATTTAGAAGCGTAGAGGGGTTCTTTTAACACGCCAGGGGGTGTCAAACAACACAGGGGGTATTTTTCACACAGTCCACCAGTTTGGCTAAGGAAACTATCGAAAATGATTTTCATGTCTTACATGGAAAATGAAGCCATCTAGCGCATTTTTTTTTTCGTTTTTTTCAGTTAAAGGTACGTTTTGCTCGGTGAGATGATCGTTCATGGCTCAACGATGATCGTCAAACGATTGTCTGGACCACTAATTCTTTGCTTTTGAATGCTGGGGATGTTTTGCTTCGAAATGCAAAGTATACGAGACTGATAATCATTTTATTAACCGAAAGTACAATCAACTTGACGCAGCCCGAAGGGATTTCTCCCCGTCCTCTCCTTATATGCAAAGGGGGACGGAGAGGGGGGGGTCGCCGATTAAATGAAGCGGCCTTGCTGTGGATGTACTGTGTCTTGCGACACTGCTTCTGACCCAGGGCGGTGGGCAGGGTTCAGGGATGACCCGTCATCCAGGAGGTGCTCAGATGAGAGGAAGGGTGGGAGGGGTGTGGAGTGTATTTAGGGATGAAATGGGTGGGAGTGTTTTTATGCCTTTCCCTTTGTGGCTACCTCCCTTGGAAGGGGGAAAAAGCCTTGGTATATGTATGTATGTATACAATCAACGCGCGCTTACCCAATTAGGATGCCAGGTAGTATGATGCGAATCACCCACCTTTAGCTGTGGTAGTTGCCTAGTATCGCGCTAAGCAAAATGGGCCTTAGGAAGTTATGGTTGTACTAGTCAATGGAATGGTTGGATTCCAAAGATTCAGTTGGAATCCAACCATTCCGTTGACTAGTATAACCGTAGCGCGCCAAGCTAAACGGGCCTTTAAAAATTACGGTTGTACTAGTCAATAGAATGGTTGGATTCCAAAAATTCAGTTGGAATCCAACTATTCCGTTGACTAGCATAATCGTAGTGCACCAAGCTAAACGGGTCTTTGAAAGTTACGGTTGTACTAGTCAATGGAATGGTTGGATTCCAAAGATTCAGTTGGAATCCAACCATTCCGTTGACTAGTATAACCGTAGCGCGCCAAGCAAAACGGGCCTTAGAAAGTTACGGTTGTACTAGTCAATGGAATGGTTGGATTCCAAAGATTCAGTTGGAATCCAACCATTCCGTTGACTAGTATAACCGTAGCGCGCCAAGCAAACGGACCTTAGAAAGTTACGGTTGTACTAGTCAACGGAATGGTTGGATTCCAAAGATTCAGTTGAAATCCAACCATTCCGTTGACTAGTATACCCTTAGCTTCAAGTATCCCCAGACACCGAACATAAACTGGCAATACAGTAAGGCTAGTTTATTATACATTAGCACTGCAATGGACATTATGGAATTACTCAGAGGATAATAAATTTAGTATGCAGAAGCATTAACATCACAAGGAGTTAACAATGATGGTAAACGTGCAGGAATGAAATTGTAGTTAATTTAATGATAATTAAAATTGTAGTTCATCCATCTAGACCGTGAGAAAGTGTATAATTCCTAGACTGGGGGAGTGAAGAAGTCCGATTTGGACGTATTTTTGGGTAATAGGACTTGGTCAACGAAAAAATATTCTAAATCGGACTTGCTGTAGAACTGGAGGAGAGCAGAGGGAGGGGGAGGGGAGGAGGTGGAGGGGAGGAGGTGGAGGGGAGGAGGTGGAGGGGAGGAGGTGGAGGGGAGGAGGTGGAGGGGAGGAGGTGGAGGGGAGGAGGTGGAGGGGAGGAGGTGGAGGGGAGGAGGTGGAGGGGAGGAGGTGGAGGGGAGGAGGTGGAGGGGAGGAGGTGGAGGGGAGGAGGTGTAGGTGGAGAGTCTTTCATCATGATCATCATCCGAGCTAGATATGGACCAAAAGGTCTCCTGTCGGCATGCTCCGCCTTTGTAATCCTTTGTAATCATCGTCGTCGTCGTCATCGTCGTCATCGTCATCGTCATCATCATCATCATCATCATCATCATCACAATTCTTATTCTTCTTCGTTTTCTTTTTTTCCTTCGTCTTTCATCTATACAATGCGTCACTACTCTCATCATTATTGTTATCTTCTTCATTATCATTAAACACATTTTCATCATTAATATTATCATCATTGTCATCGTTATTCTCTATGTGAGCCCCATTCCTTTTAGCTCTGACAACCGTATCACTTAGAAGTAATCTCCCCACCTCCACACAAGCACCCCTCCCCCCACACCTCCCCCCTTCCTTGCCCAGAGGGCACACAAGATATCTTCTTCAGTAATTGATTTCCCAAGTTCTGTACTAATATCATGATATACCATGAATATATTCATGTTGCGTCGAATGCGGTTAATATATATAATATAGTTGGCCTTAATGTCGACGTGGATATTCATGTATGTATATGCATTTATGCGTATACCTAGGCAAGGATTGACGTCTTCGTCGGAAACGACGGGTGACTATATCCACTGAAGACGATTCATGGACGGGAATCGAAACGTCGGGCTTAGTAAACCCTTCAAATCGAGTCTAGTACTTTACTCCCTTCACCAATATGAATCCCAGACTTCAAATCTTCATATATATACATACATACATACATACATACATACATACAGTATATATATATATATATATATATATATATATATATATATATGTGTGTGTGTGTGTGTGTGTGTGTGTGTGTGTGTGTGTGTGTGTGTGTGTGTGTGTGTGTGTGTGTGTGTGTGTGTGTGTTCACCTTGGTCTTTGGATCACGTGTTGGACTCGTGATCGACAGCTATTTCCCTCCTGGAAGAGAGCTCAGAGCTCGTATGACCGATCTATGGGTAATGCTGTGACCTTACACACACACACACACACACCCAACTCCCCGCCCACGAGAGTCAGAGTAACGACCCGAAGCGCAGCGATACCGTCCAGTGCTCTACCAACCGCGCCACAGGTGTGTGTGTGTGTGTGTGTGTGTGTGTGTGTGTGTGTGTGTGTGTGTGTGTGTGTGTGTGTGTGTGTGTGTGTGTGTGTGTGTGTGTGTGTGTGTGTGTGTTTATGTGTGTGTATGTACATCTAGTATTGCAAGTTCGAGAGCGATTGTCTCACCTGAGTTTCCGGTCTTAAGAAAAAAAAAATCACCCACGTATTGATCGTAAACTGTAATTTCCTTTGTGGTTGCGTGCCGCAGGTAAAAGTGAAGTAAATTTCACTGCGGAAGAGCCTTCGGGGCGGGACCGATTACAACGGAAACATGCTGTACCCAGTTTCACCAATGACTCTACGACCATTCACTTACGTTAGATCTTGCCTAATATAAAAAACAATAACAGGAAACGCAGGGGACAGGTGTGAGTGGAGGACGATCATGCATGGATAATATTTTAACGCAGCCCGAAGGGATTTCTCCCCTTTTTCATTAATTTTTGAGTAAGGAGGGGGGGAGGAGGAAAGGT
>NC_134795.1:16467902-16475402 GCF_046742065.1 Oratosquilla oratoria | reverse complement strand
CGAAGCGGCCGCCATTCAAAGCTTCAAAACCATTGAGCAGAACAGAGGCATGTTTAACATCGCCCCTCCTATCATCCATCTGTTACCCGCATTAAATAAATGTATGAAATGTCCCCCTTAGTCCACTTCAACAAACTGTCCGAAATGTCCTCCTTTGTCTCCACCAAGTCCCACCCGTCCCCCTCCTCCCCCTCCACCTAACACCAAACCCTCCCTAATAACCTCTCCCAGTTCCTTCCCTGTTGGCTTATATGTGCTCAGAGTGTGTGTCATGTCTGTACTTGAAAAAGCTGTAACAAGCGAAACGTAGTACCAATAAAGGTTTCGATCTCACAAGGTGTTTATTCTCAAAGTCTTGTCGGCTTTTGCCATTGTGATTCATATATATATATATATATATAATATTTTGTGAACAAATTCCTAAGCGGTCATCTTTTCCGCCCACAGAGAGGTTCTGGAATTCGCTTCTTCCTATCCATCTCCTACGTTCGTGTGAATTGGATTCTTGGCCGTCTTCTCTATCCCACGGGTACAACAGATAGGAAACTGTCTTTTCATTTCATTCTGGCTGCCGAATTATACATAGTTCTATCTAAATAAACAAATGAATGAAAAATATATTTATGAATAAGTAAATGAATAGATAAATAATCACAAAACACGCCGACATAGCATCGACACTCTATGTGCTGTCCTGCCAAAAACACAGAGATGAATAAAGACAGAGAGAGAGAGAGAGAGAGAGAGAGAGAGAGAGAGAGAGAGAGAGAGAGAGAGAGAGAGAGAGAGAGAGAGAGAGAGAGAGAGAGAGAGAGAGAGAGAGAGAGAGAGAGAGAGAGAGAGAGATAGGCAGCTGGCTATATAGACAGACAGAAACAGGCAGACAGGCAGTCAGTCACGCAGAGGGACAACCACAGATGAATAAAGACCGACAGACATAAAGACAGACACACAGGAGACAGACAGACAGACAGACAGACAGACAGACAGACAGACAGACAGACAGACAGACAGACAGACAGACAGACAGACAGACAGACAGACAGACAGACAGACAGACAGACAGACAGACAGACAGACAGACAGACAGACAGACAGACAGACAGACAGAAAACAGACAGACAGACAGACAGACAGACAGACAGACAGACAGACAGACAGACAGACAGACAGACAGACAGACAGACAGACAGACAGACAGACAGACAGACAGACAGACAGACAGACAGACAGACAGACAGACAGACATCACGTCCGCCTGGCTGTGTGAGGCCTTTCTGCTGGCGACACGGGGGGAGGGCGACCTACAGTACATGACTAGCTACTGCACTGTAGGGGCCCGTGCCCTACATGACAAAAGCATTTTCTCGATAAAGGAGGTACACACCTCCTCCTCCTCCTCCTCCTCCTCCTCCTCCTCCTCCTCCTCCTCCTCCTACTCCTCCTCCTCCTCCTACTCCTCCTCCTCCTCCTCCCTCCTCCTCCTCCTCCTCCTCCTCCTACTCCTACTCCTACTCCTTCTCCTCCTACTCCTTCTCCTCCTCCTCCTCCTCCTCCTCCTCCTACTCCTATTCCTTCTCCTCCTCCTCCTCCTCCTCCTCCTCCTCTTCCTCCTCTTACTCCTCCTCCTACTCATCTTCATCCTTCTCCTCTTCCTCCTCCTCTTCCTCCTCCTCCTGCTCATCTTCATCCTTCTCCTCCTCCTCTTCCTCTCCCTCCTCCTCCACCCATTCTTTCTTTTCTAATTCCTCCACCTCTTCCTTTCTCTGTTCCTCTTCCTCTTCCTCCTCCATCTCCTCCTTCTCTACCTTCCCCATATCTTCCTTTCACTTTTCCTTTTCTTTTTACCTTTCCTCCTCTTCCTCCTCCTTTCCCCTTTTCCTCCACCTTCTCCTCCTCCTATTCCTCCATCTCCCTATCTTCTTTCTTCACCACTTCTACCTCTTCCCTCTTCTCCTCCTTATCTACATCATCTACCTTCTAATTTTTTCATCGTCTCTCTTCCCCTCCTCCTTCTCCTCTTTTTCTTCCTCTTTTTTTCTTTAATTCCTCCTTCCCCTCTTCCTCTACTTTCTCCGCTTTCTCCTCCTCTTCTAACTCCTATACCTTCTCTCTCTCCTCTTTCGCTTCCTCCTATCTCGTCCTTTCTTCCACCTCCTCTTCCTCCACCTCCTCCTCCTTCTCCTCCTCCTCCTCCTCCTCCTCCTCCTCCTCCTCTTTCTCTTGTTCGTTTTTTTTTCTTTTTCTGCTTCTTTTACTGCATCTTCTCCTTCCTTTACTAATGTATACTTTTATTTGCGTGTTCATGTATACGTATATCTATATACCTACTCTTCCATTTGGTCATTCATTTACACACATCTTAATTCCGTCTATTTATTCACGCATATGTATATTTGTTCACCTGTTCGTGTATTTATCTTTAGATATTTGGCCTCTATATGGACCTAAAGATCTGCTGTCTTCTCACTGTTGATTTTGAAAAAACTTTATTAAATAAAAAAAAAAAAAAAAAAAAAAAAAAAAAAAAAATCTCGGGCAGTTCTTGTCCCAAGTCATTCGCTTTCTTCAAGTCCAAATACACAAACCCTCGGAATCAACATGAAGCTACGAAGACTTCATACGTTATGTGTCCTTTGATGACACACAGAAAGAAGGGGCCAGATGACGTCATTCTTATTGGGTTCTGGTCGGGAGTATCTGGTACTTAAATGCAATTTTTTTTTTTTTTTTTTTTTTTTTTTTTTTTTTTAAAGTTCCTCTCCTTTCACCTCCTCAACCCTCCTGTTCCCTCCTTTTTTCTACCTCCTCCTTCCTTACCTCCTCTAAACCTCTTCCATATCTTTTACTCCTTCCTTCTCTTTTACCCCTTTTTCATTCCCTATCCTCTCTTTCCCTCCTCCCTCTCCTCTCCTGTCCTACTATCTTTTCCCCTCCCCTTCCCTTCTCTCCCCCACACTCCCTCCCCTCACCTCCCCTATCCCCTCCCCCTCCCCCCTTCTCTCCCTTCACCTCCCCTATCCCCTCCCCCCTCCCCTCCCTTCACCTCCCCTATCCCCTCCCCCCTCCCCTTCCCTCACCTCCCCTATCCCCTCCCCCTCCCCCCTTTCCTCCTCTCACCTCCCCTATCCCCTCCCCCCTTCCCCCTTCCGTCCCCTCACCTCCCCTATTCCCTCCCCTCTCCCCTTCCCTCCCTTCACCTCCCCTATTCCCTCCCCCTCCCCACTTCCCTCCCTTTACCTCCCCTATCCCCTCCCCCTTCCCCCCTCCCCTATCCCCTCCCCCTCCCCCCTTCCCTCCCCTCACCTCCCCTATCCCCTCCCCCCTTCCCCCTTCCGTCCCCTCACCTCCCCTATCCCCTCCCCCCTTCCCCCTTCCCTCCCCTCTAAATTCCTTCCTTTGACCTTTAATGCCTTTCCTCTTCCTCTGTCCTTCCCCATTCCTATCCTGAACCCTTCCCCCCCCTTGCCCTTCTCTCCTCTACTCCCCAGCGTTCACCCCCTCTCCCTCCTCTTCCCATCTATCTCCCCTCCCCCCTCTCCTCTTCTTTCCTCACTTCTTCCTTCTTATCTTCCCCCTCCCTTCTCCTCTTCCCATCTATCTCCCCTCCCCTCCCCCCTCTCCTCTCCTTTCCTCACTTCTTCCTTCTTCTCTTCCCCCTCCCTTCTCCTCTTCCCTCCCCTATCTCCTTCTTTGTCCTTATTTCCCTTTCCTCCTCCTCCCTCCTCTTTTTCTTCTCTTCCTTTCCCTCTTTCATTCTCTTCCCTTCATTCCCCTCATCTTCCTTTACCTCCTCCTCTTCCTCAATTACCCTCCTTTCCTCCCTCTTCAATCTCATTCTCTCTCTACCACCTCCATCTACCCATCCATCCCAGCCCCTTCTCCCCCTTCCCTCTCTCCCTCCTTCTCTTGCTCCATCCATCCTCTCCTCCCTCCCTCTCTCCCTACCTCTCTCTTTCTATCAGTCCCTCTTTCCCTTTCTCCCTTATTCTCTCCCTCCTTCTCTCCCTACCTCCCTCCCTCCCTCCCTCCCTCTCTCCCTCCCTCCCTAACTCCGTCCCTCTTTCCCTTTCTCCCTTATCCTCTCCCTCCCTCCCTCCCTTCTTCTCTCCGTCCCTCTTTCACTTTCTTCATTATTCTTTCCCTCCCTTTCTCTCTTTCTTTCTCCTTTCCTTCTTCCTTCTTTCTGCCATTCTCCCCCTCCTTCCTTCCTTTACCCTCCTTCCCTCCTTTACCCTCCTTTACCCTCCCTCCCTCGCTCCCTCCCTTGCTCCCTCCCTCCCTTTCTCCCTTCCCTTTTCCTTCTCTCTGCCATTCTCTCCCTCCCTCCCTCCCTCCTTTACCCTCCCTCCCCTCCCCTCCCTCCCTCCCTCCCTCCTTTACCCTCCCTCCCTCCTTTACCCTCACTCCCTCCCTCCCTTACCCTCCCTCCCTCCCTTACCCTCCCTCCCTCCCCCTCTTCCTCCCTCGCTCCCTCCTTCCCTCCCTCCTTCCCTCCCTCCCTCCCTCCCTTCCTCATCTGCACCACAAACTCACCTTGGACGCCTCCGCCGCCTCTGCCGCCTCCGCCGCCTCTGCCGCCTCCGCCGCCGCCGGTCGTCGCTCGCCAGCGGTTCTGGGAACCCCTTTCACCGCGTCTGCGTATCCGGGAGTGTCAGACCTCGACTTCCGGTCTCATCAGATTTTCACAACTTCTTGGTCTGGTTGCAGAAGAAGAAGAAGAAGAAGAAGAAGACGCATAGAGTCTTCCCCAGGAAATAGCACCCAGGGAGGGGGGAGGGGGGAGGAGAGGGAGAGGGGTGAGGGGAGGGAGAGGGGATTCAAATCTATGATGCAATTGGTGGGGGGCAAAAGAGAAGGTCGGGATCATTTTCTCAACACAAGTGGCCAAAGCTGTTTTAGAGAAAACGTGGTTTAAGCTTGGTAATATAGAAATATATATACACATACACACATGTGGGTGTAGATGCACATGTATATACACATATATGCACTTACATAACTACACGGGTGCATACACGTACACACACAAACAAAGAGAGAGAGAGAGAGAGAGAGAGAGAGAGAGAGAGAGAGAGAGAGAGAGAGAGAGAGAGAGAGAGAGAGAGAGAGAGAGAGAGAGAGAGAGGCAAGAGAGAGGAGAGAGGTGAGAGAGGAGAGAGTGTGAGAGAGAGAGTTGAGTGAGAGGAGAGAGAGGAGAGAGAGAGAGAGGAGAGAGAGGGAAGAGAGAGTGAGTGTGAGAGAGGAGAGGAGAGGAGAGAGGAGTGTGTGAGAGGAGAGAGAGAGGAGAGAGAGAGAGAGAGAGAGGAGAGAGTGAGAGAGGGAGAGAGAGAGAGAGGGAGAGAGAGTGAAGAGAGAGAGAGAGAGAGAGAGGAGAGAGAGAGAGAGAGAGAGAGAGAGAGAGAGAGAGAGAGAGAGAGAGAGAGAGAGAGAGAGAGAAAGAGAGAGAGAGAGAGAGAGGAGGGAGAGAGATGGAGAGGAAGAGAGTGAGAGAAAGAGAGAGAGAGAGAGAGAGGAGGAGGAGAGGAGAAAGAAGAGGGAGAGAGAGAGACGAGAGAGAGAGAGAGAGGAGAGAGAAGAGAGAGGGAGAAGGAGAGAGGGGAGAGGCGAGGATGAGGAGAGAGAGAGAGAGAGAGAGAGAGAGAGAGAGAGAGAGAGAGAGAGAGAGAGAGAGAGAGAGAGAGAGAGAGAGAGAGAGACTAATCTTGTATGCAACTCTGCTTCATCTCACCGTTGGTTGGTCGATCTTTCGTTGTTGAAGGAGAGGAGGGTTGCTGGTGCTGGGGGAGGGGGGAACTGGGGGGAAAGGGGGTACCTGGGGGGAAAGGGGGTAACTGGGGGAGCTTTGGGGAAGCCATAGAGACGAATAAAATAGCCTGACGGCAGCCGAAACACGAACGGAGTTAACAAAGCTAGTTAGTAAACCTTTCCGCCAACTCTTTAACCACTATTAATGATTTGAGTCTGCAGCCAGAAGCTTCTAATCAACCAAGGAAAACCACAGTTAGTGTTATCTATATTTAGAAGTTAGGTAGTTATAGAAGACGATAGTCTAACCCTAGAACTAGGACCAAACTAGTAACGGGAACTAGCGAAGGAGGTCTTTTGTGAGATTAGATTCAGCGAGGTGAGGCGAATGCTGTAAGGAGGTGTTGACCTCAATTGCTTCATTGCTCGTTAAAGAGTCAACGAGGAGATTCTTCACCGCCGCAGGATTGGGCCAAAGTGCATCGTTAGTCATCTATAATGACTCATTAAGTCAGAAGCCTGACTAGGCATTTTTAATATCAAAATCAGAATAAAAAAGAAGAAGTGAGTGACCTCATAAAACAAATACATTTTCGTTCTAGCTTACTATCCTTCTCTCATTGCTACACATCACACATCGTCTCTCCCCTCCTCCTCTCGTTCCTCCTCCCTCTCCTGAACACACTCCATCTCCCCTTCTCTTTCTCTCCTACCCGCTTCCCACTCTTTTTCTCCCCTCTTCTCTCTCTATCTTACTTCCTCTCCTTCTTCTTCTTCTCTTCCTTTCTTTCCTTCTCTTCCCTCCTCTCTCCTTTTGTCCTCTCTCTATCTCTCTCCATCTCTCTCTCTCTCTCTCTCTCTCTCTCTCTCTCTCTCTCTCTCTCTCTCTCTCTCTCTCTCTCTCTCTCTCTCTCTCTCTCTCTCTCTCTCTCTCTCTTTGTATGTGTGTGTGTGTGGGGGGGGTGAGTGGGTGTCCGTGTATGTGCATGTCTGTGGATGTGTGTGTATGTGTATATTATGGGTATGTGTATACATATATGTGTGTGTGTGTATGTGTATGATTATGTGTATGTGTATGCATATGTGTGTGTATGTGTATGATTATGTGCATGTGTATACATATGTGTGTGTGTCTATGTGTATGATTATGTGCATGTGTATACATATGTGTGTGTGTGTGTATGTGTATGCATATGTGTGTGTGTATGTGTATGTGTATATATATATGTGTGTGTGTATGTGTATGATTATGTGTATGTGCATGCATATGTGTGTGTGTGTGTATGATTATGGATATGTGTATGCATATGTGTGTGTGTGTGTATGTGTATGATTGTGTATGTGTATGCATATGTGTGTGTGTGTATGTATATGCGTATGTGCGTGTGTGTATGTGTGATTGTGTATGTAATCTGGACGTATATTTGTTTCTACGTGATTGCTTACAACTTCCTGGCTCTTCATAAATTTTCAGTCATTTTCATTGTTCTCTCTTACTTTTCGTTCATTCCGTCTGCCGTCAAGCATTTTTTCAACGCTAAAGAGCTAAACTCACCTTAAGAAACCCTCAGGCATTAATACTTAACTTAAAACGCTTATTCCAGCTGCCGTCAGGCGATTTCATTCACCTGCAGGGAATTCCCTCAAGACGCAGAAATATTAGATAAAAACTGGGACGGTGGCGGCCAGACTTGAGTCACCTGCCTTCGGGGACTTGTGGGTACTTTTTCCTTTTCTTGGAAGAATGAGCGA
>NC_134795.1:16445402-16452902 GCF_046742065.1 Oratosquilla oratoria | reverse complement strand
TTGATTGATTGATTGATTGATTGATTGATTGATTGATTGATTGATTGATTGATTGATTGATTGATTGTTTGGTTGGTTGATTGATTGATTGATTGATTGATTGATTGATTGATTGATTGATTGATTGATTGATTGATTGATTGATTGATTGATTGATTGATTGATTGATTGATTGGTTGGTTGATTGATTGATTGATTGATTGATTGATTGATTGATTGATTGATTGATTGATTGATTGATTGATTGATTGATTGATTGATTGATTGATTGATTGATTGATCGATCGATTGACTGACTGACTGACTGACTGACTGATTGACTGACTGACTCACTGACTGACTCACTCAGTCACTGACTCTCTCACTCACTGACTTACTGACTGACTCACTGACTGACTGACTGTCAGAGGTACAGATATTCAAATCTCCGAGTTTGGGGGGAAATGATATATTGAGAGGGAAATGACCACCATCTATAGCACAATCAAGTAAATGCAAATACGTACGTACAGACATACACGCGCGCGCGCACGCAAACGCACCTATGTTTGGGCGTGGGCACATACACACATGTACAGACGACTACGCATGTATACATGTACATAAAAGCATGTGGACACAGATATGCACACACATGCTTGCATATACGTGCGTATACACACAGATATGCACATAAATTCCCGCGCGAACACCCACACACATACATACACAAACGCTTAATAAACCTGTTGAGTCAACTTTGGTATTATAGGCAAGAAAAGCTTTATAGCTTTGTCAACTTTGGGCATATAATTATATCAATCAGTTAATTCTCTCACTGCACCTAAGTGGGGTAGATGGTTACCTGAGATGAATTAGATCTCCTAAAGGCAGTTGGAACAAATATATGAATCATCATTAACAATGAGACGGTTCACTGAAATGAGTTTAACTTGTTCGCTAAACCAGTGGGCTAGAGATGGTAAACCGAAATAGGTATAATCTTTTTGTCGCCCCGGTGGGAAGTCCTTAAAGGAAGGGGAAAGGGGGGGGAGAAGGGTAGAAATTGTCAGTCGACCCGTTCAGTAAGTGAAAGCGATTATCCTGCCTTCAGACACTCTTAGATGCCAATGCTCCCCAAGGACGTCAATGCCATCCAGCGTCACTTCTTCTTCTGCTTGTCCTGCACTGTTGAACAACTTGCAAGAATCATACACTGTAAGCCAGATGAATTAGTAGATGGGTGAAAATAAACACAAGGAACTGTTGGAGTTTTATTACTGACGTTTCGTCCTCACCAGCGCTCTGAAGAAGTCCTGGAGGGGAAGAAATGTCACTAATGAAACTCCAACAGTTCCCTGTGTTTAGCTCACCGCCCTACCACTAATATACTTTACACATTGCAAAGCTGGTACCCTCATTCCCCTTTCTCTCCACCTCCCTTCCCCCAATCCCTGCCTTCTTTTGTCCAAAACGACGTTCCTGGCGCCATCTGCATGGAGGTAAGTACACTAGAAGATCATCTACGGACTTTTTAATCCTGATGTACAAGAACAGTCACTTCAAGTGGCCCTTTTGTAGTCTGTGTTTGTTACCGAGGCGACCATGCCACAGCTTTCTCCTTTGTGTACCTCAACTCTGCGACATGGGGGGGGGGCGCATTCCATCCGAAGTTGACTGTCTGGCCGGCAGGGGGTTGATGTCGCGCTGCCCCCCCTCTCCCCCCACTCCCAGATATCCCCCCCCCCCAACTTGCCTTGGCCTGAAGTCCAGTGTCTCCTTAGAAACTTACCTCCCCCTCCTGTCACCCCCATTGTCCTCCTTCCGTCTTCCCCCCCCTTTTCCTCCCTCGCCCCTCCTCCTGATGTTCGACCCTCACATCCGCAGTTCACATCCCAAAGGGTTATAAAAGATAAACAAGTGTGTTTACTACAACCATAACACGGATGATGATGACCACGAGGCGCATAGGCAAAAGGTGCGTTTGCGGTTGTGCACGCGCGTGCGGAAGCGAAACACGCTATTCTCTTCATCAACAGGAAGACCTTCGGGGTAGGTGTAGACGTAGAGTGAGCAAACCTCCACGCTAACAGCCACCAAGATCGAGGCCATGGACAAAACCCTGCACTGGTCTGACCAGAGGAATCTCGTCTCTCTCTCTCTCTCTCTCTCTCTCTCTCTCTCTCTCTCTCTCTCTCTCTCTCTCTCTCTCTCTCTCTCTCTCTCTCTCTCTCTCTCTCTCTCTCTCTCTCTCTCTCTCTCTCTCTCTCTCTCTCTCTCTCTCTCTTCTCTCTCTCTCTCTCTCTCTCTCTCTCTCTCTCTCTCTCTCTCTTCTCTCTCTCTCTCTCTCTCTCTCTCTCTCTCTCTCTCTCTCTCTCTCTCTCTCTCTCTCTCTCCTCTCTCTCTCTCTCTCTCTCTCTCTCTCTCTCTCTCTCTCTCTCTCTCTCTCTCTCTCTCTCTCTCTCTCTCTCTCTCTCTCTCTCTCTCTCTCTCTCTCTCTCTCTCTCTCTCTCTCTCTCTCTCTCTCTCTCTCTCTCTCTCTCTCTCTCTGTTGCAAGTCCTTTTTTGCAGACTCCCCCATGTCTATACTTCTTTTTTATTGTCTTTCTTTTTGTCATTTCTCCACGTTACTCTTTTTCAATCTCTAACTTAATTCTGATTTCCTCTCTTCCATTCCCATCCTGCTCCTCTTCCTCTTCCTCTTTCTCCTCCTCGTCCTCCTCTTTCTCCACTTCCTCCTATTTTCTTCCCTTCCTTCTCCTCTTCCTCCTCCTCTTCCTCCTCGTTCACCTCTTTCTCCACTTCCTCCTACTTTCCTCCCTTCCTTCTCTTCCTCCTCCTCCTCCTCCTTCTTCGTCCTCTTCTTTCTCTATCTCCTGCTACCACCCTCCTTCTTCCTGTCTTCCTCCTCCCCCATATCCTCCTCCTATTCCACCTTTATATCCTCCTCCTTCTTCTTTTCCTTCTAATCCCTTTTTTTCTCTTCCTCCTCCTTTTTCTCCTCCGCCTCTACTCTTCCTACTCATCCTCATTTTCTTTCTTCTCCTTCTCCCTATTATCATCTTCCTCCTCCTCCTCCTCCGCTTCCTCCTCCTCCTTTTTTCTCCCTAATTTCCTCTTTATCTTCCTCCTTTTCCATCTCCTCTATCTCCTCCTCTTCCTCCTTTTTCTCCTCCTCCTCTTCATTCTTCTTTTCCTTCTTCTCCTTCTCCACGTCTTCCTCCTTCTCCTCCTCCTCCTCCTCCTCTTCTTTCTTCTCCTCCTGCACATCCTCCTCCTCCTCATCATCATCATCTTTCTCTCACTCCTTTACTTCAATCTTCTCCTCCTCCTCCTCCTCCTCTTCCTCCTTCTCCTCCTGCACATCCTCCTCTTCCCCCTCCTCCTCCTCATCTTCCTCTCACTCCTTTAATTCAATCTCCTCCTCCTCCTCCTCCTCCTCCTCCTCCTCCTCTTCTTCCTTCTCCTCCTGCACATCCTCCTCTTCCTCCTCTTCCTCCTCCTCCTCATCTTCCTCTCACTCCTTTACTTCAATCCCCTCCTCCTCCTCTTCCTCCTCCTCCTTCTCCTCCTCATTTTTATCGTCCTCCTCCTCCTCCTCTTTCTCCTTCTCCTCCTGCACATCCTCCTCTTCCTCCGCTTCCTCCTCCTCCTCATCTTTCTCTCATTCCTTTACTTCAATCTCCTCCTCCTCCTCTTCCTCCTCCTCCTTCTCCTCCTCATTTTTATAGTCCTCTTCCTCCTCCTCTTATTTCTCGTTCTCCTCCTGCACATCCTCCTCTTCCTCCTCCTCTTATTTCTCGTTCTCCTCCTGCACATCCTCCTCTTCCTCCTCCTCCTCATCTTTCTCTCACTCCTTTACTTCAATCTCCTCCTCCTCCTCCTCCTCCTCCTCTTCCTCCTCCTCCTCCTTTCTCTCTCTCTCAGCAGTCCAGACGCGTGCAAAGACACAACGCATCCCTTCACCACGAAGTCCATCAGGGGAAAGGGAGTGGCCGGGTGTCGCTCCACATACTGTAGGTGTCGCTCCACATGGGTGTCCGGGTGTCGATCCACATGGGTGTCGATCCACATGGGTGTCGATCCACATGGGTGTCGATCCACATGGGTGTCGATCCACATGGGTGTCGATCCACATGGGTGTCGATCCACATGGGTGTCGATCCACATGGGTGTCGATCCACATGGGTGTCGCTCCACATGGGTGTCGCTCCACATGGGTGTCGCTCCACATGGGTGTCGCTCCACATGGGTGTCGCTCCACATGGGTGTCGCTCCACATGGGTGTCGATCCACATGGGTGTCGCTCCACATGGGTGTCGCTCCACATGGGTGTCGCTCCACATGGGTGTCGCTCCACATGGGTGTCGCTCCACTTGCTTCAGTGGCTTCCTTTTATTGGGAAACAATTCTCTCCCCAGTCACTCTGGGAGCACCTCAGGGTGCCAAGTAAAGCATGACCTGACCAGGTGGCGAAAGTAGGCGGTCAGTGACAGGTGGATTTCAGGTGCTTCCACCTGCTGGAAGATTAACGTTACCGTATGTGTTCGGGAAATTGTTGTAAATCTTTCTTCTTCTTCCTTTTTTTTTTTTTTTTTTTTTTTTTTTTTTTTCTCTCTTTTTTTTTTCTTCTTCTTCTTCTTCTTGTCTTTCTTTCTGAGGAAAGCAGCAGTCTCGTAAATCTTCCTCTTCCTCCATTTCTTTCGCCTTTTTCTTTTTCTTATTTTTTGTTTTACTTCCTTCCACCTTGACAGTGACTTGTGGAAACCTTTCTCACTTTTTCTTTCATTTTCTTTTTTACATTTCCTCTATATTTTTCTTCTTTTCTCTCTCTCTCTCTCTCTCTCTCTCTCTCTCTCTCTCTCTCTCTCTCTCTCTCTCTCTCTCTCTGTCTGCCTTTGTTTCTTCCATTATTTTCTTCACCTACTTAAACGTTGTGGATAAAAAAAAAATAATAATGAATAATTGATTACAAAAGAAGCGAACAAAGAATTCATTGACGCTCCATTATCTTCTCCTGCCTGAGCGGGCTAGGGTACCATTACTTGCGACGAGGGTCGAGGGGATGGCGGTTCGAATCCTGCCACCGGCGAAGTTGAACCAAGGGCATGGTTCATCAAATTCCACGATACAAAGCCCTCTGTGAGGGGCACCGTTCTAGCCTTCTGATGGGAGGAGTTTGTGACGCTAAACAATACCATATCATATCACAAAGATTAATAAAATCGCCTGCCGGCATCCAGGCTAGAAGGAAGTTGGTCAATCGAGACACGTAAATAGAATAACCTGGCGGCAGCCAGCGCAAAGGAGAAAGGACACGCTGGAAAAGAAGGACCTGAGAATATACTGTCCATGGGATACGCGACCCCACCCTTAATGGAATGAAATTGTCTGGTGTCAAAAAAAAAATAGTAGTAAATAAATAAAATAGAGAAATAGATAAATAAATAATTAAATAAATGAATAAATAAATAAATAAACAAATAAATGAATAAAATAATTATAATAATAATAATAATAATAATAATAATAATAATAATAATAATAATAATAATAATAATAATAATAATAATAATAATAATAATAATAATAATAATAATAATAATAATAATAATAATAATAATAATAATAATAATAATAATAATAATAATAATAATAATAATAATAATAATTATAATAATGATAATAATATTAATGATAATAATAATAATGACAATAATGATAATAATGATAATAATAATAATGATAATAATAATAATAATAATAATAATAATAATAATAATAATAATAATAATAATAATAATAATAATAATAATAATAATAATAATAATAATAATAATAATAATAATAATAATAATAATAATAATAATAATAATAATAATAATAATAATAATAATAATAATAAATAATAATAATAATAATAATGATAATAATAATAATGATAATAATAATAATACATACATACATACATATACCAAGGCTTTTTCCCCCTTCCAAGGGAGGTAGCCACAAAGGGAAAGGCATAAAAACACTCCCACCCATTTCATCCCTAAATACACTCCACACCCCTCCCACCCTTCCTCTCATCTGAGCACCTCCTGGATGACGGGTCATCCCTGAACCCTGCCCACCGCCCTGGGTCAGAAGCAGTGTCGCAAGACACAGTACATCCACAGCAAGGCCGCTTCATTTAATCGGCGACCCCCCCTCTCCGTCCCCCTTTGCATATAAGGAGAGGACGGGGAGAAATCCCTTCGGGCTGCGTCAAAATTTACTCACACATACTACCCCACCCCCCCACCCCCCCGCCCATTCCTCCTCATGCAGTCACAACATCATCCATATACAACCATTCTCCACTCACCTCTGTCTTCCGTCCTCTCCCTTCCTTCCTCAACAGACATTCCCCTCTTCCCCAAAGCCCCCTTCACCCCATCCATCCACCTCATCCTAGGACGTCCCCTCATGTTCACTCCCTCCACATCTGCCTTCCATACCTCTTTTACTAGTCTTTCTTCACTCATTCTTTCCATGTGTCCAAACCATCCTAATATTCTTTCATCAACCCTCTCTCCCAAATCCTTTTTCACCCCTGTTCTCCTCCTCACCTCCTCATTTCTCACTCTATCTAGCCTAGTAACCCCCACCATACTTCTCAGACACCTCATCTCAAACACATTCAAACTCCTTCTCTCTTCTTCTCTTATGTTCCACGTTTCTGCCCCATACAGTGCTGTTGGCACAATCACTCCTTCATACAGTCTCCTCTTCGCATCCATTCCCAAATGTCTATTTCTCATTACACTCTTTAAACCACCAAGGCATTTACTCGCTTCTCTCAATCTACATTCTACCTCCACCTTCACTCCACCTTTTCCTGCTACACTTGCACCCAAGTATCTAAAACTATCCACTTCCTCCAGTCGCTCTCCCTTAATGTTCACTTCCAGTCTACTGCCACTTTCACCCCTTGTACATCTCATCACCTTACTTTTACCCACATTTATCTTTAGCTTTCTTCTATCACATACTCTCCCAAACTCTGCCACCAGCTTCCTCAATCCCTCCTCTGACCCTGCCACAAGCGCAGTGTCGTCCGCAAACAACAGCTGGCTCACCTCCCACTTTTCTCCATTTTCTTTAACCATCTCCAATCCCTGACTCACTACCCTAGCATTCACCTCTCGCACCACCCCATCCATGTATAAGTTGAACAGCCAGGGCGACATAACGCATCCTTGACGAAGTCCCACCTTTACTTCAAACCACTCACTCTCTCCATTTCCAATCCTAACACATGCTCTACTACTCACATAAAAACTCTTGACAGCTCCCAAAAGCTTTCCTCCTATCCCATAAATCTGCATAACCTCCCACAGTGCCTTTCTGTCTACCCTATCATAATAATAATAATAATAATAATAATAATAATAATAATAATAATAATAATAATAATAATAATAATAATAATAATAATAATAATAATGATAATAATAATAATAATAACAATAATAATAGTAA
>NC_134795.1:16422902-16427902 GCF_046742065.1 Oratosquilla oratoria | reverse complement strand
GTGTGTGTGTGTGCGTGTGTGTGTGTGTGTGTGTGTGTGTGTGTGTGTGTGTGTGTGTGTGTGTGTGTGTGTGTGTGTGTGTGTGTGTGTGTGTGTGTGTGTGTGTGTGTGTGTGTGTGTGTGTGTGTGTGTGTGTGTGTGTGTAATAAAACCACTTGGAAAATAAAATGAAAGGTGACCGACCGTTGTCGTCTATCTAAGACATTTTCAAAGGTGAAAATGTCTTAAATAGACGAAAACGTTCGGTCACCTTTCATTTTATTTTCCAAGTGTTTTTATTACACATTTTGTGAATCACGTGTTTTTGTGATTTATTCGCATATTTATATATGTGTATATACATATATATATACATATATATATATACATATATATATATATATATATATATATATATGTATGTATGTATGTATGTATGTACGTACGTACGTACGTATGTATGTATGTATGTATATAAACCCTTCTTCAGGCTAGTAGACCTGACAGCAAGGAAACAGGGGAAATGGAGAAGAGGAAAGACGACTGTTTGGAAAGTCATTCATAGAGAGGGGAGATGGAAAGGGAATAGGGGAACACGTGTAAGGGGAAGGGGAACCTGGGATTACGGAAGAAGGAAGAGGGGAAAGAAAACGGAAAGGGGAGCGTGGAGAGGGGAGAGGAACGGGGAGGGAGCTATTGCGTTTACTCGTGCTTTGGGACTCCCCACTTGGTTCCAAATTGAGTTCGTAGATACATGTCGCCAACATGTGGCCAAGACTGGGATACATGGACACGGTTGGTGCATGAGTAACCATAATCTAAATTTCTGGAATTTTTCTCAATGTTTTGAGATTACAGAACTCTATTATCGTCTTGTACAGGTCCTGGAAAATTACAACATGTTTGATAGCGACATGACGTCGTGAGTCCACGCCCAGGGAGGCGGGGCTTGTTAATGACGTCATATCGTTTTATCTTAATCCTTTGAAATCACCACATGTTTAATAGCAACATGACGTCATGAGACAACGCCCAGGAAGGAGGTATTATAATGTAATATCGTGTTAGTGACGCCTTGTCGTGTCCACGTCCTCCGAAACAGAAAAATGTCTGAGGGCAACAGGAAGTCATAACTTCGGGGACATTTCTGGCATATGAGGACAGAGTTTGTAAAGTTTTTGCTTTGGGCGCCATCTTTCTTTTTCCCAGATATCTAAGGACGGTGGCTGTCCTGCTGTTGGTTGTATGTTTGTGCCATTGGTGGGAACACGCTTATGCTCTTACAAAAACATTAATGAGGGTGATATTGGGAAGTTTTTGATTCATTTGATGAAAGGATCTCACCATTAGACCTGACTTGTAATCAAGTGGCCCAAACAACGATGACTTAAGGAAAACTAACAAGTGAACTGTCTTACTTGTAATGATAAGACGTACTCGTCGAAATGTGCATTTACCTTTGCCCTATGTACTTGGCTGGCCTGTACCCACTAGGGGAACCCAGATGAGACCTTTGTAATTACGGGGCGGGACCCGAGGCAGCCACGCCACAGCCGCGTGTGGTAGAGTAAAAATTGACGAAGAATGACAAAAGTTGATTTAGGGTTGACCTTTCTTCCATTTGGCTAATGGAGGGTGGAAAGGGGTTCGAAGGAGTTTAACATTAGAGAAATTACTTCTTCAGAAGAGTTGAGGAGGAGGAGGAGAAGAAGAAGAAGAAGAAGAAGAAGAAGAAGAAGAAGAAGAAGAAGAAGAAGAAGAAGAAGAAGAAGAAGAAGAAGAAGAAGAAGAAGAAGAAGAAGAAGAAGAAGAAGAAGAAGAAGAAGAAGAAGAAGAAGAAGAAGAAGAAGAAGAAGAAGAAGAAGAAGAAGAAGAAGAAGAAGAAGAAGAAGAGTTGTTAATAATACAATTTATTATATTTTAACGAAAATTCCTATCCTTGAAAATAAATAAATAAATAAATAAATAAATAAATCCTTCTAAATTTCCGGGAGAAAATGTCTATCAGAAATACTGATCCCCGATTCAGTGATAGCTATAATATCAAATCTCTCTACGCATGCTTTACCTCGCAGCAAATGAATTCTATTTATCATGCTTCTGCTGTTTGTATAGAAAAGTTTTAGCGTATCCTCACTCCACCTGATTATGTGATTCTTTTCATAGTCCCTCTCTGAGCTGTTTCTATTGCCTAAACTATATTCCAATACTTTCCCCCTGACTCCCACCAAATCTACCCGAAAAAAAAAAAAATTGTAGGATGCCTACTTCTCGCTCAATGGAGCAGAAATATTTTGGGTGACAAGTGCACCCCGTCCTTTCTATGTAGATGATTCTTACCGTATAAGCGATTCCAGTTGTCGACAAATGCCCATCCAGCCTTACAAAATTTTTCCAGTCTGCAATTCATTGCAATAGCCCTGGAATGCCACATGCTTCCAACTGTACGCCTCGAAAGGATTCCACATACAACAGGAACCCCTCCCTTATTCCTAATCTTATCTAATGCATCCCAAAACAGCGGAAACAATTCCTAGCTCCATAACTTACCTACATCATTCCCCCAACATTCAAGCAAACTATGGGTTTCACATCTTCCCCGACTATACACTCTTCTATCCTGTCTCTAACATCAACCATCCCCGCCTAGTGTGTAAGAGGCTCGTAAATGAGGCTCGTAGATGTAGATAGACAAAGGAGGTAGATAGAGGGGTAGGTGGTGAGAATTAAGTTTTCATGAGTCGGGTGTTTTGTAAACAACAGCTCGTAGGCGAAGGAGTTGCGCAACCTCGCTCCCCGCCTAAATGTTTACAAACAGCCGCCAGGGACCCGATTTCATTGCTGTATAATGTTCATTTCTATGCTGATGTAACATTATGTAAACTAAGTGCATTGATTTCAAGATTGCTTGAGTAAGCAGTATTACTTACGGGGTTTGTAACAGCCTTTCTGATTGGAGAAAGGCTGGAGGAGGAGCAAATTCAATTGGTTCACGAGAGTAAAATCACGCCCTTAGGGGAGGATCTTAAATATAAAAGTAAAGCTCATTGGACTAAAGAAATCATGACGTCATTGCAGAGCTGACCTAGTAAGCAAATTGAAGATTCCTAACGGGAGTTCCTTGGTGTAATTCGAAGCTCCAAGTGTATCTATTCAGGAAGAAAGAAAAGAATAATCAAGTTCCGCTTAATTCTCTTCTCTTAGACAGAGTAATAATAACTGAAAAATCTACAGGTGAAAATAGTGAGTGACTAATCGTACGTAACAAAAACAAAATGGTGAAAGGGGACCAAAGAAGGGAACAGTGGGGATGGATATAACACCGGGGAAACACACCTGGGTCCTATACTTCCTATCTTTGTCGCAGAAGGCCATATCTAAATACCTCACCTGGCTATCCCCTACAACCAAAATCTTATCTGTGCGCAGGGGTCTAACGACTGCCCTATCCTTCTTCTCTTGCATCTTCTTCGTTTCTTCTTCTTGTAGACCCGCTAGAGCTTGAAAAGAGTTTCTGCATTCAAGCGGGCCTGGAAGAAGAAGAAGAAGAAGAAAAAAAAGAAGAAGAAGAAAAGAAGTAATAATAATTTTGGATTTCCCTTCCTGTTGGGATTGGCTGTTTGAGTGGTTGAGGTGGTCTGGTCACGTGACTTTGGGGTGTGTGGGGGCCTTGAATAATAATGATGATGAGCGTTACCACTTCCGCGGATAATGTTTTGTGGATAAAGGTTACAAAAGTGGTGGTAGTGGCTGTAGTTTTGATAGTAGTGGTAAAGTAAAAATGGTGGTAGTTGTGACGATGATAATGTTGATGATGGTGGTAGTGGCAGTGATGGTTGTGGTGGTAGTGGTAGTGATACCGGTAGTAGTAGTGGTAATATTGGTGGCGTTAGTAATGATGGTGGCAGTGGTAGTGGCAGCAAAAGTGGTATTGGTAGTGTAACGGTAATAGTGGTAGACAGCGATTACAGTGTTGCCGTCTGTGGTTCGCATCATTAGAAGACTAAAGAGGTACTTACGTTAGCGATAGAGGAAGATACAAAGCCTTCATTCTCAATACCTTCATCAGCAAAATCAGGAGTCTTAACCCCCTCAATACTGAAACACGCCTTATCTACTTTATTTCATCTAGAAATTGACGATTTTACTAAATCAATAAGAACACAACCTGCCTCAATATAGTCTTAATCGATTGAGACGACTTTAAGACCAGATTTCGTTTACTCAGTTTCATATAATCGTCTGTCTTTAGCCAAAATAAAAGAAATAAATTTCGTCACAGTTTTGAAGTTTTTAATGGAGCTGAGCGACACCAGCGCCCCTGGCGGGCTTGCGGAGAACCTCAAATTACATTAAATGACGCTCAAACAAAGCGGAAATTGTCGTTAACGGAGTTTCTTGATTCTTTGTGGTTCTATTGTGACGTATTTAGATATCTTTGTTTTCTGTTCAGCGTCAGAAGATTCTACCTAGTTTATCACAAGACCACGTAACTTAATCATCATTTCTATGTTTGAACGTGTGTTTCATTAAAAAGTTACGAATCTAACTACATACGAGTCCAATAATTATAATTCATTGAATATTTACTTGTCAGTGGTTGTGGTGGTAGTTGTAGTGAGCGTTGGTGGTACTGATTACTACAAAAAGCTCAAAAATATCATCAAAGGAAACTATTACTAACCTGATACAGTTATCATAACTACGTCGGAATATGTGGTTATATATGGGAGACCTGTAATTTTGAGGGAACGGCGGCTCAAAAAATTGATGAGCTGAAAGGTGGATGCGGAGAGGAGAGAGGAATGAGAAAGGGGAGAGGAGAGGGAAGGAAGGAGGAGAGGGGGAGGCTGGGGAGGAGAGAAAGGGGGAGAGGAGGGGTAAGAGTGAGAGGACGGGGAAGGGGAGGAAGAGGGGGAAGGGGGAGAGGGGGGAAGGGGGAGAGGAGGGGTGGGGAGAAGAGTGGGAACGGGGAGAGGTTGGGAAGGTGAAGAAGAGGGAAAGGGGGAGAGGAGGGGAAG
>NC_134795.1:16397902-16407902 GCF_046742065.1 Oratosquilla oratoria | reverse complement strand
TTACGAAGTATTACATAATATAATGTCACATATGTCACCTGTACCCAAAGTGTTAGGGCAGCCCAGGCTAGTGGCAGTCAGTGACAGCCGGTGAGGCTCGAACACATGTTTATGTTGTTGTGAGGCGAGTTCGGAGCCCAACGCTCAACGAAATTAGTAATTTTTCAGTCGAGGAAGGGTAGAGAGTGAGGGGGAAGAGGGGGAGGAGGAGGAGGAGGAGGAGGAGGAGGAAGAGGAGGAGGGTAGGGACAGGAAGGTGAGGAATGATGGAGGGGAGGAGAGGGGGAGGGTTAGGGGTGAAAAGGAGGGGGAGGTGGGGAGGAGGAGGAAGAGGAGGAGGAGGAGGAGGGATAGGGACAGGAAGGGGAGGAACGGTGGAGGGGAGGTGAGGGGGAGGAGAGGGGAAGGGTTATGGGTGAAGGGGAGGGGGAGGTGGAGAGGAGGAGGAGGAGGAGGAGGAGGAGGAGGAAGTGGAGGAGGAGGAAGAGGAGGAGGAGGAGGAGGAGGAGGAGGAGGGGTAGGGACAGGAAAGGGAGGAATGGTGGAGGGGAGGAGAGGGGGAGGGTTAGGGGTGAAAGGGAGGGGGAGGTGGGGAGGGTAAGAGGGAGAGAAAGGTAGGAGTAGAAAGGTAAGAGTGAAGGGTAAAGAGGTAAGAGGAGAGGCAGGGGAAGGTAAGGGGAAAGGGAGGAGGAAAAGGGAAAACATCTCCTAAGACGGTGTGTTTCATTTTTCTAAATAATAAATCCCAAACCGTGGGAAAATCATGTCCACTTTTAAGTCAGGCCATTGGAGAGACATTTGTTGGTTCTATACAATAATAATAATTAAAAATCTTCTACAAAAACAACTGTTTGTAAGTTATTCAATATTTGCAAACATCAAAAATCAAACAATTAAGTATACGAGACGGAAACTAAATATGTTTTTATATATATATATATGTACAGTATATATATATATATATATATATATATATATATGTATGTATATATATACATATATATATATATATGTATATATATATATATATATATACATATATATATATATATAAATAGAAAGCCTCTCCTCTTTCTCCACCTCCTCCTCTTCCTCCTCCTTTTCCTCTTCCTCCTATTTTTCTTCCTCTTATTCCGTCTCTTTCTTCCCTTCCTTTCCTCCCTCCTCATTTCCCTCTTCCTTCTTCTTTCCTTCCTCTTACTCCTCCTCTTTCCTCTTCTCCTCCTCTTCCTCCTCCTTTTCCTCTTCCTTCTACTGTTTTCCCTTTTACTTCTCCTCCTCCTCTACTTTCTCCAACCGAGTCTGGGGTCATGAGTCCATTTATTGATATCATGGACCGAATCGCTAGAAGCAGCGACGTAATTCAAATAATCAAACCCATATCACAGGATTACAAAGGCGGAGCATGCCGACAGGAGACCTTTTGGTCCATATCTAGATCGGGTGCGAAAAAAAAATCATAATAATAATAAAAAAAAATTCTAATAATATAAATAATAAATAAAATACATAAATAAATGCATAGATATAGTTAAATAATAAACAAACGGGTAAATAGTAAATGATAATGAATTGACATATAACTAATAATAAATGAAAATCAAACAGACAAATGATAGCAAAACAAAAACAAATAATATAAAATAAATTATAATCATTACAGCATCTTGCTTAGGTGTTTATCTAAATGATGTTTATCAAATGTTCGGATCTTTTAAACGTTCTGTGTAGCGAGATTGTATCGATTGGGTCTCAGATACCCACGACTAAGTTTAATAATGTGATACATTGCTATGTTTATATTTTATACAAACAGATTATCTTAGATCTTTTTTTTTTCTCAGTAATGTTAAGAGCAGTGTGAAGGGTAGCTGTTCCCAAAGCGGAGGAGAGTTGTAGAAATAAAGTTAATTATTTCCTCATGCTTGAGACAGCTGAAAGGGATGAAATTGGGTCTGCCTTGATGGTGGATTGAATCACCTGAGAGAGAGAAATAGAGCGAGAGAGAGCGAGAGAGAGAGAGAGAGAGAGAGAGAGAGAGAGAGAGAGAGAGAGAGAGAGAGAGAGAGAGAGAGAGAGAGAGAGAGAGAGAGAGAGAGAGAGAGAGAGAGAGAGAGAGAGAGAGAGAGAGAGAGAGAGAGAGAGAGAGAGAGAGAGAGAGAGAGCGAGAGAAAGAGGGAGAGAGAGAGAGAGAGCGAGAGAAAGAGGGAGAGAGAGAGAGGCGAGAGACAGAGAGAGAGAGACTCTTTCCTTACTCTCTTCCCCTGTGTGACGTTATAATAATTATCAAATGGCACTCCGGATTGCTCGTGAGACCGTGGAAGCGGAGAACCGAGGACGCGACTTGCCTGGGCAACCCTCATCCAACGGAAAAAAGGAAAACGAAATTCGTGAGATGCCTCGTCCGAGAAGCAGGATTTTTTTTTTTTTTTTTCGCAATGGCTCTTCACTTGGCTGAATAAAATGACTGGATGGAAACTATAATAAAAGTACTAGCATATGTGTGTATATGTATATGTGTATATATGTATATGTATATATGTATATGCATATGTATATGCAAAACAAATCACTAAGCACACGTGACAACAATACTTGCAGAAACCACTTGGAAAATAAAAGAAATGAATACCGAACGTTTTCGTCTATTCAAGACATCATCAGGGTACAAAGGATGATCCCTTGTACCCTGATGATGTCTTGAATAGACGAAAACGTTCGGTATTCATTTCTTTTATTTTCCAAGTGGTTTCTGCAAGTATATGTATATGTATATGTATATGTATATGTATATGTATATGTATATGTATATGTATATGTGTATATGTATATGTATATGTGTATATGTATATGTATATGTATATGTATACGTATACGTATACGTATACGTATATATGTACATGTATATGTATATGTATATGTATATGTATATGTATATGTATATGTATACGTATACGTATACGTATATGTATATGTATATGTATATGTATATGTATATGTATATGTATATGTATATGTATATGTGTATATGTATATATGCATATGTATATGTATATGTATATGTATATGTGTATATGTATGTGTATATATACATATGTATTATTTTTTCTTGTGATTTAGAGCCTTTAACTCTATGACTTCTGATTGTCGTCCTTTCTGATAACTTGAATAACATTTGCTAATTTTCAATCTATCAAAACATCTTCAGTTGTGGTATATTTTTACTTATATAATTTGTAATAGGACAGTAATTTCATCTTTCTAATTACCTCAAAAATATTGGATGCTAAAGTTCGTTTTGAAGTGTTTTACTAACAAATCTGGAGTTTAAAGATTTGTTTAAGATGTCACATATACTTTTATTTGAATGTTCAATTTGGGCCACTATGATTACTTACAAATTTATTTCTTTTGTAAGTGTAGAAAGCTATGCATTTTTTCTAGTTTTGTTTTTAATTGTCACTTTGATATATATCGTCATTATAATCCTCAGGGTCATTTGATAATTTAAAAAAAAATTAAGAGTTTTCTGAATCTTTGAACTTCGTACAAGCCTGATTTATTTTTCAGAAATATCTTTCCTCTGTCTCTTTAGTGTTCAGTCATAGTTGGAATGCTGAGTCATTTGAAGAACAAAAGACTGACGCTATGACTTTTGCGATTATAGCACTGCCCGGGAGCTTAAAAAAAAAAAAAAAAAAATTACAGTGAAGACTTCCTACGTCCATTTCTACACGATTATGCCTGAAGCTATGCGAGCCATGTCACTACCCGAGTTAAATGGCTGCTGTAAAATTGGTTTTGCGACTAATTATCCCATGGCGAGGGCGTTACCATTGTACTATGCAGGGCATACAAAAGGAATGTTCTGGAACTTGCCCTAGCCATTCCCCGGCATCAACTCGCACGGCATAGTATGGAGTCTTATCACCGAGTCTTGCCTGATGGCTCTCCTGAATAAAAGGTGCTGTAAGATTACTTTTTTTTTTTTTATATAATACTACAAGCACCTGGCTTCGCCAGCCACGGCTCCACCGTGAGTGCTTGGCCTGCGGCGCTGCTCGCTTCGCTTTGCTTGAAAATTTTTGTTGTTTCGTAGAGAATCATTGAAATGAATCACCTTTCGATGAAGTTACCGCACAGATTCCTTAACACAATTTTTTTTGACAGCCTGGTATAAGCTTGGAAAAGTTTGGGCATGTTCATTCCGTAGTCGGCAACTCAAACTCTTATAATTTTGTAAAGCGGCTTTTGAAATTTTCCTAGTACCTGTAACTCACTTCCAAAAATGTCTTTGACGCTTCTTTTTGTTGGCTTCGGTTTCTAAAGGCATTGTTCCTGGTGATCTAATCGTAAGATTTGTTGCCCTCCTTTTTTAACAGTTAAAACTTTTATTACACACGTGTCCCTTTTTGCCGGTTCAGTTGGGGGACAAACATACACCCGGGTTCATTAAAAGACAGCCGGGAGTCATTTAAATTTTAGTTATTCTTAGATGTTATCACTCTTTTCATAACGGATAAAACTGATACAAAAACAATAACGTACCCACGTGGCTTGCGTAGATAGCGTAGCTCACGTAGGATTTGGTGTGAGGTCACGTGTGACCTCGAAATAGCAGGTTTTTTTTTTTTTTTTTTTTTTTTTTTTTTTTTTTTTTTTTTTTTTTTTTTTTTTTTTTTTTTTTTTTTTTTTTTTTTTTTTTTTACCCTGTAGTGGGTTTTAATGTTTCGAAGAGAGTTGACCAATGAATCATTGATTGACTGAAGTAGAATTGACATGCGGCCCGGGGCCTGTACCTATACGGCAGGTAGATGAGCTATCCGTGCTCTACAAACGTGCAACCTAATTTCCCAGGAATGGCCGCACGTGGGTATCTGTATTCTTTGTATCTCATTATAAAAAAAAAAAAAAAAAAAAAAAAAATTACTCATTCCTTAAAACACCGTCGAATTTATTGATTCACGTTACCTGCTGTGTCTGGAAATTGTTGGTCATCAGTTTGAACATTTGCGAACATGCTGGGGGAACTAGACTAAACTAGACTAGGGATAGGAGATTTTTTCCCTAATCTAACTGATGACTATAATTTTCCAGATACAGATGATGAAAACGTTACGAAACATTCCAGAGTGAGTGTACTTTTTTGAACACCCTGTATACCATCTATCTATTAATTCATTTGTTCAATTACATTTCTTTTTTGTTCTTCTATGTATACAAAATATGCTATCATATCTTTGATGCACAATCACGAGCAAAACGTTTGACTTACGCTACAGTACTCACAACGTCAAGATGACTAATTTTTTTTTTTATTTTTTTTTATTTTTTTTTTTTTTTGAGTGTGTAAAACATTTTCCTTTGTAGTATCTACCTTACATTTTGGTAAATTTCTTGAGTAGATAAACAAAAAACTGTCACACAAATAATTCTAATTTTGTATCATAAACAACTCTGTTGGGCTCAAAACTTTTGCTAGTGGCTGTACTCAAGTCTGTCTTCCATATCAAATATAAGAAAATGGATGACGGCGGTGCTAGACTATCTATAAGGATAAAAGCGCCGGAAAACTACACTCCACAACAGCAACAAAATACAACGGCAGCAATAATAGCAACAACAACAAAATACAACGGCAACAATAATAGCAACAACAACAAAATACAACGGTAACAATAATAGCAACAACAACAAGAAATAACGGCAACAATAATAGCAACAACAGGAAACAACGGCAACAATAATAGCAACAACAGCAACAACGGGAAATAACGGCAACAATAATAGCAACAACAACAAAATACAACGGCAACAATAATAACAACAACAACAAAATACAACGGCAACAATAATAGCAACAACAACAACAGGAAACAACGGCAACAATAATAGCAACAACAACAACAAGAAACAACGGCAATAATAATAGCAACAACAACAGGAAACAACGGCAACAATAATAGCAACAAAAACAAGAACAACAACATCAAACTTGTCTTCTTTTTTATTTGATCTTCTGACAGCGTTGTGATGGAGTTGTGCCAGTCACGATAGAAAACCAGGGTCTGACTTCATCATCAATTGGGGACACACGCCAGTGGGCGTTCTGATTCACTCACACGCCGTCGCCACCTCCCCACGGTCTCTCCGAGATGAGAATAAACACATGTTTTCGTTTATTACCAAAGAGAAACAGACAATGTCGGCATAAGAAGAGTCTAGAAGGGAAGACTTGGCTGAACCCAGACGCTACAGAAGAAGAGAAGGAGAAAGAGGAGGAGGAAGAGGAGGAAGAAGAAGAAGAAGTCAACAGAGGAGAAAATGACCAGAAGGGAACACTGGGCAAAGCCCAGACATTATAGCATTGCAGAAAAAGAAGAGGAGGACGAAGAAGAAGAAGAGAAGAAGGAGAAGAGAAAGAGGAGGAGGAGGAGAAGGAGTAGGGAGAGGAAGTCGACAAAGGAGGAAGCGACTAGAGGGGAACACGGGGCAGAACTCAGACACTACAGAAGAAGAAGAGGAGAAGGAGGAGGAAGAAGAATGTTCCTTAAATATTGGGCAAAACCCAGGTGCTACAGAAGAAGAGGAGGAGGAGGAGGAGGAGGAGGTAGAAGAGGAAGGTTCCTCAAGCACGGGGTAGAACCCAGACGCTACAAAAGCAGAGGAGGAGGAGGAAGAGGAGGAAGAAGAGGAAGAAGAGGAAGGTCCCTCAATCACGGGGCAGAACCCGGACGCTACAAAAATAGAGGAGGAGGAGGAGGAGGAGGAAGACGTAGAAGAAGGTGCCAGGGCGTTACTTGTTAATCACCCAAAGAGCAGCTGGCGTAGTGGAAGAACCTTTGTGCCGATTAAGGAAACGAAGTCGATCAAATGTGGGGCGGGATTTCTGGGAAGTCTTGCTCATCGGCACAAACGAGAAAGTTCTACTCATCTTCACTACGTGGAGAGGGGAGTGTGTGTGTCTGTGGGGAGGGAGCTTTTTCTATGGGGTAAGGTGGAGACATGATGAGGTTGGGGGAAAGGATATCAAAGGGGAAAGGCATGAAGATATAGAGAACTTTGCCAGAAAAAAAAAAACTTAGCTACAGCAGGAGACGGCAAAGTCGACTCTCAAACCGGGGAATCAAAAGTCATAGAGTACGATGGTGATCTGTACAGAGTATGTACTAGAAATGCTAAAGTACTTTTGTTGATAAACAGCGTCAGTTCGGTAGCAAATATTTTTGAAAGGCATTTAGAAAAGTCTGGAGTATATTAAAAGCAAGGGAGAGGTTATGCTCACCAACAAAAGAAAATATATTGAAATACATAATCTTGAAAAAAAAAAGTCTGAGGATTTAATCTAAATTCCTAAGGATCCTTCCAGGCCCAACGTCAACTTAACCTAATATCCCTTTCGATGTCGATGGAGATGGCGATGACGATGATGATAGCGATGATTATGGCGATGATGATGATGATGATGATGATGATGAAATGGAGGACGATTGCTACTGAAACGTCTCTACGCTACCCCCCACCTCACCCCCTACGACCAAATCGGGGGATGAATGATGATCATGATTGTTAAAAAAAAAAAAGTAGTGGTAGCAGTAGTATTAGTTCCACAAGGATGGAGGTCTTGTATTAAAAGAAAAATAGTAGTAGTAGTAGTAGTAGTAGTAGTAGAAGTGGTAGTAGTAGTAGTCGATGCATCCAACGCCTTCAACAACTTAATTAGGGAGGCTACTATACACAATATCAAAATCAAGTGCTCAGTTTTGGCCAAGTACTTGGAGAACACATACAGAGAACCAGCAAATCTATTCGTCACCAACAGAGTTGAGAAGAAAGAGACGAAAGTGGAGGTCATCAAATCTTCGGATGGCACCACTCAGGGAGGCCCGGTGTTCATGGTAATGCACGCGCTTGGTCTTATGCACCTGCAGCAGAGGATACAACATGAGGACACCAAGGTTAAACAGGTAGCATATGCAGGTGATCTCATGGGGGCAGGGAAAGTAGCGGACTTAAAAAAGTAGTGGGATGTGGGGCTAGCACACGGCCCGGAGTTGGTTTATATCCCGAATACGAATAAACCTGTTCTCATAGGGAAGCCAGGCTACTTTGACAATGGCAAATTCCTCTTTGAAAACAGTGAAGTGAAGGTGACAAAAGACATCTCGGTGCTGTGATCGGCTCTGAATCATTTAAAAAGTCATATATCGAAAACAAAGTTAACGAATGGGTGGCGGAAGTTAGGCTTCTAACCAACTTTGCAAAGACCTAACCGCAGGCGGCATATGCTGCACTCATATATGGTGTTAAACATAAGTGGAACTACATCTTAAGGACGGTACCGAACATCACCGACCTACTAAGACCTCTTGAAGAAACTATCAGAAACGAGCTAATTCCGGCCATCACCAACGGACGGATAATAAACGAAGAGGAAAGAAAACTTATTGAACTTCCACCAAGAATGGGAGGGTTAGGCATCTCCAACCCGCTAAACCTTGCCAACATAGAACACCGAAACTCCCTGGAACTCACGTCCTCCCTGACAAACAACATCGTGTCACAAGATCAACAGAATGAGACTAACGTGGAGGAAATCAGAGAAATCAGAAGAAACATATCAAAGGGAAGGGAAGAGAGGCAGAAGGAGGAGCTTCGCGCTCTTTTAGCTCGGATATCGAATTGTATGAAAAGAAAGATAACAATGGCACAATAAGATGGGGCGTCCAATTGGCTGACAGCACTACCAATCAATTCAAAGGGATTCAATCTAAACAAAAGAGAATTCACGGATGCCATTGTCTTGAGATATGAATGGCCATTGGAAAGGCTGCCTAACAGATACTTCTGTGGTACACAGGTTAGTCCAAACCATGCGATGATATGCAAGCAGGGTGGATTCATTTGCACGAGACATGACGAGCTAAGGGATCTCACTGCCCAAATGGTTCGGGAGGTATGCAAGAATGTGACTATTAAACCAAGGTTACTCCCACAAGGAGGTTTTCAGGCACCTCACGTCCAACACCTCAGATGAAGCACGAGTGGACGTCAGCGCAAGAGGTTTCTGGACACGGGGACAATTGGCTTTCTTTGACATGCGAATGTTTGATCTTATGTCACCCTGTTACAATAACCTAACTATTGAGGTGTCCCACTCCTGGAACGAGAATGAGAAAATCTGGATGTACGAAGAGCGCATACAAAAGGTGAACCAGGGCTCATTTACTACTATAACCTTTACGACTTCAATTGGGATGGGTCCCTGGGCAAAGACATTCTACGCTCGTCTGGCAGAGGTGATGGCAGAAAAGAAACAACAACCAAAAGGCAGCATTGTTTCATGGATGAAATGTAGACTGTCATTCTCACTCTCAAAATCAACCCTCCTATGCCTGAGAGGTACCAGGTCCCCACCGTCTAAATCAGCACATATACAAAACCTCGATTTTGAGCAGACTGTAGTTGATAGTAGAATAAAGGAACTTCTGTATTAGGCTTCATTAAAATTATAGATAAAAGGGTAGTCGACCACAGTCATTGGCGAGAGAGGGGCCAATGAACTGTTTCTGTGGGAGACAGATCCTGACTGCTTTCACCACATAGTTCCACGAAGATGAAGGTCGCTTTATAAGTAGCAGCAGTAGTAGTAGTAGTAGTAGTAGTAGTAGTAGTAGTAGCAGTAGTAGTAGTAGTAGTAGTAGTAGTAGTAGTAGTAGTAGTAGTAGTAGTAGTAGTAGTAGTAGTAGTAGTAGTAGTAGTAGTAGTAGTAGTAGTAGTAGTAGTAGTAGTAGTAGTAATAGGGAAGGGAGGAGAGGCAGAAGGAGGAACTTCAAGCACTTCTAGCTCGGCTATCGAATTATATAAAAAGAAAGATAACAATGGCGCAGGAAGTTGGGGCGTCCAATTGGCTGACAGCACTACCAATCAGGGCAAAGGGATTCACCCTAAACAAAAGAGAATTCACGGATGCCATTGCCCTGAGGTATGGATGGCCATT
>NC_134795.1:16377902-16382902 GCF_046742065.1 Oratosquilla oratoria | reverse complement strand
CTTGCTGAAATTACATCAAATCCAACTTCCATGTTTTCTTCAGTGGCCACGTTTCTGCTCCACATATCATTGCTTGTCTAATTACCATCTTGTACATTCTCTCTAAATCATTTACGTTCACTCCACGATCACATAGATCTCTCGACATCTTTCTCCATCTATTCTATTCTGATTGTGCTATTCTTTTTGTTTGTTTTATCTATTGACTTCTTTCTCTTTCTTTTTTCTTTCTTTCTCTCTTTTTTCCTTTCTTTACATATTTCCTGCTTCTTTCTTTCTTTCTTTTGTTTGTTTGTTTCTAAATTCCAGCTCGTGTAGTTTCTATCTGATCGTATCAGTTTCGTAATTTATTACTGTGTTAGATACGTTTATTTCAGTATACAACCATTTTACAAGCAAGTCAAGCCAAGAATCAGTACAAATTAAATAAGCAACAAATGTAAGGAATATAGACTGAGTCACAGGTAAAAATATACTAGGGATAGCTATAAAAGACAAGGGGCTTATTTCCATTGAGGTCCTTTAAGCAATAAGATAACAAAAACATACAAAACATGCAAATAACAAATAATACTGTAATACATGCAGTAGTTTTGCATTAATATTAACTCAATTAAAAGACAACAAAAGTTGAATGGATGATAATACTCATTATAGATATCACTGCCATGGTTGCTAAACAAGTAAGCATCTTTGAATGACATATAATTTTGAATTGTTTGGATTGATACCTCAAGCTTGTTCTAGAAAAGTGAAGTTCGAACCTGAAGGAACTTCTGCTCAAAATAGACCTTAAAAAGAGGCACCACTAGATCATGTTGTCAGAGTGAACTGAACACACGTGGGCTAGATTTTGTTTGAGGTATTTAGGTGCCTAACCATGTTGCATATCACAGTTAGTTAAAAACTTCACTCTATTTTCCACTGTAAACCAACTAAGAGGACTAATATGGGATACATCAAGATGTGTTTTAAAGTTTAATTTGAGCACTACCCTGATAAGTTTGTTTTGACAGATTTGTAGTCTGTGTTTTAGATGCTAAGATAGAACAACTATCAGAGATCGGCGTGTTCCTCGATTTTGGGTAGTGCGTTAGCGTTCCTGCGTTCCTCTGGCCATGGTTAATGCAAGAACGCAGGAACGCACCAAGCGAAAAAAAAAGAAGAGGAACGCTATTCCGGGAACGCACTAACCGCTATCGGAGGAACGCGCCCAGCTCTGGTGATTACTTTATTTGTCATTGTGGTATAACTCATTTTTGGTCAAATCAGACTCTCAGATATCTAACACATTTTTTGGACGGGACATTGATTTCATTGTAGATAAAACATTCAAATTTGAGTACTGTTTTAACATATAGTTTGTTCCGAATAAAGCAGAAACAGTTTTACCCAAGTACAAAACTATCTTGCTAGCAAGCCACTACATTTTCGATGTTGTTGACATTCTTGTATGAATGCAGCAATATTGAATTATCTGCAAACAATAAAAGTTTGCAATTAACGGCAGACTCCATGTCATTCACATATATGAGACATAACAGAGGTAGATGGTACCCTGAGGAGTACCACATGTTGTGTTACATTCATCAAATATGATAGAGTTGAAGACAAGCTTTTTTCTAGAACGCAATTGTAAGGAAAATCATTTAAAACAAGTTTTGTCTTGGCCTATGGTATTGAATTTACACATAATAATCTTACTATTTACAGTACCAATTCTCTTTTTAGGTCAAGTAGCACCATACCACATTAGTTGCCTATATCCAGTTTTGAACAAATATCTAGTAAGTAATTAATTTGGCACTGAATCAATATACATGAAGTGCAGATAAAGAAAACAATGCTTAGTTTGAAATAATAATTACAAATGCCGAGGATAACACAAAAAAGCTTGTAAGCTTATTTCCAATATAGTTTGACAAATGGATAACACATGCATCCGTTGAATATGATTTTCTAAATCCGGACTGAAACTCATAGAGTAGGTTGTTTTGCTGTACTCATACAGTTGATCGTATACCACTTGTTCTAGGATTTTTTTACATGACACTGAAAATAGATTTTTTTTTTTTTTTTTTTTTTTTTTTTTTACAGAGGAACAACACGTGCTCCTTTAAAATTATCAGGCACCACACCTTGATCAAGTGACAATTTTACAATGTGTGTGATTACATGTGCAATAGCATAGGCACCATCTTTGATAAATAATGCTGGGATTAACTCTAAATCAGTTATTTTACACAAATTAGCAATGCATAGAGCATGACGGGTTTGTTCAACACTGACCTTTTCTAATTTGGATAGTTTTCCAACCAGCTTGGCAGACACACTACTGAACAAAAATTATTTAATTGATTTGCAACGACTTTTTTCTTAGAGGTTATTGAACCACTCACACTTAGAACTATGCTTACAGATTTTCTACCCTGCTTGCCAGCTCCTAGACATTTGAGTGTTTTCCATAACTGTTTATGACAAAATGTTTATTTTCTTTAATATGTTGTAGACATTGAGTAAAGAGCATTATAGTCATACTTCTATCTATATTTTCTCGGATTTCCTAAATTACTTTTTCTTATTTGTCATTTTTTTTCAGCATATTCATTTTCCTTTGTGACCGAAGTTTCCTCTCCAATACTTTAAGTGTAATGTAAGTTTTAGTAGGATATTAATGATTTATCTAGTCTGCTTATTCGTATTCTGGGATATATTGATATTTTTCTTTTCAAACTAACTCCTTCTATCTATTGTATATTTTATACTGTATGGAAATAATGTACAATCTCATTCATGCGATTTGAATGAGCATTGAATATAGTTATAGCCTTCCCTATATAGTTGAACGTTCTCTCTAGCAGTTGAAAACTTCTTCTATATATATAAACAGGAGTAACCATATTATATGACATCAACTATTCCTAGACTTTATTTTTAGTATACAATCATTTTACAAGCAATTCAACTCAATAACCAGTACGAATTATTTAATTAACATATAAATTGATTAACAAATGTATAGAATATAGAATGAGTCAAAAGTAAGAATATAGTGATATACTAAGGATAACTCAAAAAAGCCCAATAAGAGGCTCATTTCCTTTAAGGTCCCGAAAATAAAATAACAAAAATATACAAAAATAGAAAACTAATACAACTATGAGGAATTTTTTTTTACATATGTTTTGTCTAGTGAGTTTACCCATAAGAATGTCACTATTTACTGTATATATATATATTTTTTTTTAGGCCAAGTAGCACCATACCACAGTAGTTGTCTTTATCCAGTTCTGAACGAATATAGTCTGACAAATGGATAACACATGATTACGTTGAAAATTATTTTTTAAATCCGGACTGAAACTCATATATCAAGTTGTTTTGTTATTGATTCTCATACAATTGATAGTAGACCACTCTTTCTAGGGTTTTTGGCATGGAACTGAGAATAGACACTGGCCTGCAATTACCTGCCTCTGTTTTGCTTGATTTTTTGTATAGAAGAACAACACGTGGTCGTTTAAAATCATCAGGCACCACACCTTAACCAAGTGACAATTTTACAATGTGGATGATTAAATGTGCAATAGCATTAGCAGCATCCTTGATAAATAATGCTGGGATGAAGTCTAAAGTTGTTGACATTGCTTAGAGCATTACGGATTTGTTCAACACTGACCTTTTTATTTTAATGCCGAACAACTTATCACGTTCAGCGTCCTCACTCTACGCTGTTACATCGCAGCACCCATACGATAGTACGGCCGTTGGATCTGATACCCTGTTCGTACACAACACGTGGATAATTGGTTGGGTGTTTATGTTTCCCTCCAGAATCAAAGTTACCATCGACAGATATTTAACACTATTTACAGCAAGTCTCGATTATTTACACTTCCACCTAGGGTACATATTGTTCTGTAAACATTATAGATACTATATGATTAATTTCTTTACCTCCCTCCTGAACTTTATCTAAGTTTAATAAAGGAAATCTGGCGTTGGCAAAAATAAAATCTTTAAATGTACCAGAAATTAAGTATTACCCTAAAAGGACCTTTCGCTATTGAAGGTAAGCTACAGATATTGGTAAAATAGTCTGATAACTGTCAGAATAAGAAGACAAGTACTACCATGTACGGAAGGAAGAAGGGCCTAAATGTTATCGTACATCGTACATCCTCGGTCTTTTCAGACGACCAGAAGTGCTCATTGGAATATCAGAGCCAAGCTAATACATCTTTCGTCGTTGATTACTTAATCTATATCTGTAGGTAACAGTACTTTTATAATCATTTTTATAAGTAAATAATTTTAGCACAACAATAACGAGAATACATATTTGTATAGTTATAATATAAGAGTATAGTAGTACTGGGTGTTCTTCATTGTAAGTCTTTGACGTTTATGTTATAGACCAGTGGTTTAAAAAAAAAATAATAATGATAATAATAATCCATGGACCCCTTTTTTTTCTTTTAATTTTTGGACGTTGTCATGATCAGCAACCCCAACTTACCCATATAAAGATAAGGTACCCCACATACTGGGTTGAAAAGAGAAAAATACCAGAAATGAACTTGCAAATATAAATGGTCCAAACAATGATGATCATTTAACCTAACCTAATACAACCTTGTTAAAAACTATTCATTCTTTAAACAAGCTAGCCTAACTTAACCTATGTTAACCAAACCCAACCTAACCTAGCCTAATCTAACCTAACATAACCTGGCTTAATCTGACCTAGTTAAGAATTGTTAATTCTTTGAACAAGCTTAAAAAATTTGCCATCCTTAGAATAAGCTTAAGATGAGCTAAAGCCCCAAATTTTAGTTTTAAAGGGAAACAGTCCCCCAAGTACTCTGGGGTTACAGTGTTTTACAAAGTGTTTTTTTTTTTTTTTTTTTTGCCGCCCATAACCATTCAGTGGACCCCAAATAATTATATTTTATTTTACTCCCCTCCCCTAAAAAAAAAAAATCTATGTGTAGGCCTAT
>NC_134795.1:16367902-16370402 GCF_046742065.1 Oratosquilla oratoria | reverse complement strand
CACAAAAAGAACTCTAGACAAATGGTACCTGGACAAAAACCACCAGGACAAAAGCCACCCAGACAAAATCTAATGATCATACTGGAAATCTGGTCGTCTTGAAGTGCAGTTAGCTTTATCTGTAAGAATTACAGTGTATTTCTTCTGATCGTCATCCTCATCCCAGAAGACACCAGACATTGTAGTATCCAGAATCGTAGGTTGTTATACATAAAGAGTAATAATTTTTTATTCCTTTATTTGATTCCTCATCGGTTCAAAGTGCGTCACCCAGCCCACCGACTGCGTAACCATGACAACACTAAAACAGTTTTTTGTTTTCTGCTTGCCATGATATGTGTGACGTCACTTTTTCACCTTCTTACTTGCCCACGTATCCTCCTTGCACGAGCACCCTTCGATAACCGTGGTAACGGGGTTTCACGTATCTATGGCTGGAGTAAGGATGGCGGTGGTACCCATGCCCATAGTATGTAGATGGCTCAGCCTCCCTTTTGACGAGATTATGAGTATGCGCGCGTTGGTAGAAGTGGGGGGTCGAAGGGAAGTATTGATAACGAGGATAGCCGTGAAGACGGCGAACGTTGCTATAGTAGGTTCCAGGATGATGGGCCTCCGGTTCTGGGTCCGCATCTCGTTTGCCTCTCCTGTAAGCTCGGTTATCGACGAAGGAGAACCCGTGCCCTGGGTGGCGGGCCAAGGCACGGTGATGATAAGGCTGGTAGGCTGATAGACCCCCGTAGGCTAGTGGGCGGGGATGGTATGTGGAGGTGACATGCTGGTAGCCCGGAAGAGCTTCACGTTTCTGTTCTGCTGCAACGACGGCAGCCAACAGGAGAACGGCCTGGAAAGAAACCCAAGATTCTGTTGAGAGGAAACTCGAAAACGGTCCACCAAGAGCAGAAGTTCATAACTTATGGTCCATGGACCAAATTTGGTCATTGATGACCTCTTAATTGGTCGTTTACTATATTTGGTAATGAAATGAAGATTATTACACATATTTTTTAATTGATCCAAAATGCAGTACGGGCAATTTCATCTGCCTTCTATCTCATATAACCTATCAATTCTTTGGTTTGTGAGATATATGTTTCAAACTAGAATATTTGCTATCTACCCTTTTTTTAAACATATAAAAATAGTATATATATTCTTAGAACCATAATGCAGTACCAAATTTTTATGGCTACTATCTTATACTATATCTCAATTTTCCGTTTGTAAGAAATATGTTTCAACCCAAGATATTTGTTATTAACCCTTTTTGATAAGTATTCATAAAGCAGATTGTTCATGGTAAGTTTTCGAACTGGGTTGGTGTCCCATGGCCTGGGTTGAGTCAAGAACCAATTAATGAGCAAGTAAGACCAAACGTTCAATTCACTGTTCCCAGTCATGATTTACCAAAGAGTATACGACAGCAAAATATTCGTGAACTATTTTTGAACTGGCGATTGTTCAGAGTTTAGTGATTAAGACTCCAGTGACACAATGAAACGCATCTTTTGATGCCAGTAAGGGAAGGTGCCACGGAATTGTGGAGGCCAAAAGCAAAACATAAAGTGTCACCCGGTATGAAAGGTATTGATCAAAAAAGTTTATAACTACTGAAAGGGAATTCCAAGGAGATGAATGAAATAGTCTGACGGCATCAGGAATAAAAGGAATAGTGCCATCAGGTGCAGAAGATGTGAATACTCCACTACAATACATATATATATATTTATATATATATATATATATATATATATATATATCCGAAAGAAGAGCGTTCCACAGCCTACCAGTAAACACACGCACACACACACACACACACACACACACACACACACACACACACACACACACACACACACACACACACACACACACACACACACACACACACACACACACACACACACACACACACACACACACACACACACACACACATATATATATATATATATATATATATATATATATAGATTGTGTGGGAAATGAATGACACCTATTTCTATTAATATTCATTTTTATACTTTTCTCTGTGCGTTCTCGTCAAATAGGAAAATAGAAAATGTAGTACTTTGAAAACGGTACCCTCAGCCCTTCTCTACAGATACAGTTGTTTTCACTTGCAAATACTACTGAATACGTTTCTAATGACCTCATTGACACTGTAGTACTTATGAATGAAACTCATATACTTTGGTCGAGAGTATTTACAAGTTTCTAAGAGATTCCCCCTCGTCCAGTGACTTCTACGTCATATCCTCCAAAGTTACACGAAGGCAAGATAAATCTATTTCAGCGCAGTGATACTGAAATTATTTCAGACCTAGGCGGGATTCGAACTCGGACCGCCGTAGTGTCGACCGCGATCGCTACCACTGCGCCATCGAGTCGTCTCTGTGTGTGTGTGTGTGTGTGTGTGTGTGTGTGTGTGTGTGTGTGTGTGTGTGTGTGTGTGTGTGTGTGTGTGTGTGTGTGTGTGTGTGTGTGTGTGTGTGTGTGT
>NC_134795.1:16320402-16342902 GCF_046742065.1 Oratosquilla oratoria | reverse complement strand
GGAAAAGACTTAATAACCATGTAGTCAACGCTGAAACTATTACTTGCTAAGGTTGGGGATGATAGGTGGTAATGGACATGGAACTGTCTAATGTAGGCCTTATGGTCTTTCGCCTTCTCCTTCATTCTTATGTTCTCATGTTCTTCCATTAGCACTCTTTCAAACAAGTTTTCTATAACTGTCGTGTCAAATCCAAACCACAACTCTGCCGTAAAAAGGCAGAACACATTAACTAAAAAAAAAAAAATGCAATTTTCGCAATTTTGGTTTCCATTGAACCAGAAGAGAGACTAATCTTATTTTTGAGGTGTATTGATCCTATCTTACCATTATATCAGGGTCTCAACAGGCAGACTGCATTAACTCCACGTTTTCTACAATATTAGAAGGCATAACGCATTAACTATTTGCTTAACATTTTGTGGGAATTTAACACCATAAATCAACAATTCTGATGTCAATCCCCATGTTTTCAAAGCTACAAATTACAGATATGAGTAGAAAAAAAAAGAAAAAAGAAAAATAAACATTAAAATCTTTACCATCAATTTCCTCAGAACAAGGACTTTGGAGTTAATGCGTTTTGACATTTTACGGCAGAGTTACTACTTCACTTGCTGACTTTCAAAATTCCTATACCGGTTAACACCAGACACAACTCCGTTTAATCCTTTAGATTTCTCAAGGAGTTTCCCTTCAGCTGAATGAAATCGCCTAGCGAGAGCCCTCTTAGATGTACAGTTCGAGTGATGTGACGAACGGGTTTATTGAAATCAGGCGTTCAGAATAGAAACGGGAAAATATTGGTGACATGCATTAGCCATTTTGCCTATCAACACCAGACGTTCTAAGAACTATATTTCCGTAGCGAGGAGGTATGACATTTATCCCTTTTAATTCCAGACGCCTCAAATGTTTTTAAGCCTTCAGAGCACTCAACATCAAGCGTTCTAAGAACCGTATTCCCAGACGACTCAAATGTTTTTAAGCCTTCAGAGCACTCAACACTAAACGTTCTAAGAACCATATTTCCGTAGCGAGGAGGTATGACATTTAACCCTTTTAATTCCAGACGCCTCAAATGTTTTTAAGCCTTCAGAGCACTCAACATCAAGCGTTCTAAGAACCGTATTCCCAGACGACTCAAATGTTTTTAAGCCTTCAGAGCACTCAACACCAAACGTTCTAAGAACCACATTTCCGTAGCGAGGAGGTATGATATTTACCCCTTTTAATTCCAGACGCCTCAAATGTTTTTAAGCCTTCAGAGCACTCAACATCAAACGTTCTAAGAACCGTATTCCCAGACGACTCAAATGTTTTTAAGTCTTCAGAGCACTCAACACCAAACGTTCTAAGAACCACATTTCCGTAGCGAGGAGGTATGATATTTACCCCTTTTAATTCCAGACGCCTCAAATGTTTTTAAGCCTTCAGAGCAGTCAACATCAAACGTTCTAAGAACCATATTTCCAGACGACTCAAATGTTTTTAAGCCTTCAGAGCACTCAACACCAAACGTTCTAAGAACTATATTTCCGTAGCGAGGAGGTATGACATTTAACCCTTTTAATTCCAGACGCCTCAAATGTTTTTAAGCCTTCAGAGCACTCAACATCAAACGTTCTAAGAACCATATTTCCAGACGACTCAAATGTTTTTAAGCCTTCAGAGCACTCAACACCAAACGTTCTAAGAACCATATTTCCGTGGTGAGGAGGTATGATATTTACCCCTTTTAATTCCAGACGCCTCAAATGTTTTTAAGCCTTCAGAGCACTCAACATCAAACGTTCTAAGAACCATATTTCCGTAGCGAGGGGGTATGGTATTTATGCCTTTTAATTCCAGAGGCTTAAAATGTTTTGAAGCCTTCAAAGTCTTTCTCTCGACTGATTGAATTCGCCTGGTGACTTATTTTGTCCTCTAGAAAAAATCTGGAGGAAGTGATTACAATAAATTGTTTTCCTCGATTTAAATGACAAAGTAAAACCAATCAACCCCTATATTTAATAGAATAGATAAACAGATAAACAAATAGATAGAAGAAGATAAATGAATGTACAGATAAATAAATAGGTAAATAAATAGATAGAGAAGTAAGAAATAGTAATAGCAAACAATGAATAAATAGACAAAAATATAGAGAAACAAATAAATAGAATAATCTATGTACGTAAATAAATAGTAATAACAAAAATGAATAAATAGACAAAAAGGTAGGTAAACAAATAAAAAGAATAATGTATATATGTAAATAAATAGATCAATATATAAGATAATAAGAAAAAAATAAAACACTGGTTCTGGGGCCCTCCCACAGATCTCCCCAGGAAGAAACGTTGGACTGTTATCTGTGTTGCAATAGTGTGGGAGCAGTCGCCGGTTGTTAGCTCTCCTCGTGTGAAAGCGAAGTAGAAAGAGATCTTGAGCCCGGTCCGGACACAGAATGCCAACCCATCGGGGCTGCACCTTACAGATGAACATGAAGGTGTTGGTGAGTTTCGAAGATATTTCCCGACGTTAGTCTCTTTGTACTGTCAATGGGAACATCGTTGTCCCTACTGTAGAGGGAACTACTATGCAAATGAAAGCTTAGTCTCCGTGTATGTTGACAAGTTGAGTGGATTCGGCACAAGTACTGGGATGTCTTTGTTGGCGTACTCTTCGGGACTCGAGAACACGCGGTAGCCCAGCGTCCCTAGGACATTCGCGCAGTTCGACTGGAATCTGGAAACGTCCTGGAAAGAGAGAGAATCGCGCCAGGCAAAGGTGTGGGCGTAGGTGTCCCTACTGATTGCTCCCTTGGGCTGAGAGTTGGTGTTTCGGGCGATGTATTTGGCCGCTTTCTCTCCAAAATCTAAGGAGAGAAAGTCAAAGAGCTCCTCCACCGTCTCGTTCAGTCGGAGACTCATGTCTTCATACCTGAGGAACATGTATCTGCCGAAGAAGAGTGAAATATATTCTTCGTTTGATTTGTTTTATCTTTGAATGTATCCATGTTATTATCATTACAGTTCCAGAGGGTTTAGAACACCAGCTCTGAAAATGATTAACCAAGGGAAGATGGTTCAAACACTACCCAGTTTTGACAATAAGGTATTAGTCCTTCATACTGAAGAAAAGATTAGAGTAGATTCACTCATTGATTTGTTTGGAAGCCCCGGTTTCATTCTGAACTTAACCATGACACACTTTGTAATTTGGCTAAAGAACTACAGGAAGATTTATTATTTACTTTGTGGGGAAGTCCCTCTTCAGGCTCTGGATCTGATCGACTGCTGATGAGAGATGTTCGCAGACTCTTTGGGGATCCCAGCAGTCTGGAGCCCGGCACCATGACAGGCGCCTACGCGAACTAAATGCAAAAGACAACATTAAGAATACGTGTGTGTGTGTGTGTGTGTGTGTGTGTGTGTGTGTGTGTGTGTGTGTGTGTGTGTGTGTGTGTGTGTGTGTGTGTGTGTGTGTGTGTGTGTGTGTGTGTGTGTGTGTGTGTGTGTGTGTGTGTGTGTGTGTGTGTGTGTGTATTCACCTTGGTCCTTGGATCACGTGTTGGACTCGTGATCGACAGCTATTTCCCTCCCGGAAGAGAGCTCAGAGCTCGTATGACCGATCTATGGGTAATGCTATGACCTTTCACACACACACACACACCCAACTCCCCGCCCACGTGAGTCAGAGTAACGACCCGAAGCGCAGCGATACCGAAATAATTTCGGCCCTGGGCAGGATTCGAACCAGGTACTGCGAGCACCACCGTACTTCCCAGTCCAGTGCTCTACCAACCGTGTGTGTGTGTGTGTGTGTGTTTGAGTGTATGTGTGTGTGTGCATGTGTGTGTGTGTCTGCGTTTGTTCGTGTGCGTCTATACACATTATATACAAATAGTGAGAAAATGGCTGTTTCTTATGTCTCCTTACTTGCCCACCGCTCGCGGATCTCGTATCAAGTGAACAACCCTCACGTCGAACTCCTCATCCTCCAATAACTTCCGAGCCCAGAAGACATTCAGACGAATGACCTGTTCATTGTGAATGGGACATTTTATATACTTTTGGATATATTTACTGTAGATATCAGGGTCAATGTAATGAGAGGATACACCTGTATGTGCACCAAGGAATGAAACTAATAGCTTGACAGCTGTACACATGAATAAACAAACTGTGTGTGTGTGTGTGTGTGTGTGTGTGTGTGTGTGTGTGTGTGTGTGTGTGTGTGTGTGTGTGTGTGTGTGTGTGTGTGTGTGTGTGTGTGTGTGTGTGTGTGTGTGTGTGTGTGTGTGTGTGTGTGTGTGTGTGTGTGCACTTGCTGTATTCAAAACTCAAAATGCTAATTTTAAATCAAATGTAACACTTTAAGAAAAAAAATATCGTTCCCATAGGAAAGGGACAGAGGAATATAATCAAACAAACGAACCGATTCACAAACAGACAAACAGTTAGACAGAACCCCTGGGTAAGAGGCAAGACAGAAGGAGAGAGAGAAAAAGAAAAAGACGAATCAAGTGGGACATGACGAGGGAAAGTCACCTTGATGAGATGCACTTCGGAATCTTGGCAAACTTGCGAGATCAGCTCGGGAGTCCAACAGGCTGCCCTTGGTTTGCACTGCTTCAGTAAAGCTCTGGCGTCATCGAGGTAGTTCCTCTTGGTCATGTACTCGATCCACCAAGGCACTTGATCGAACTGGCACTGGGTGATGAGCCTCAAGTCCTTCGACGTCTGGAGTGCTTCTGGACCATCCTCCAGGATCCTGATGCCCTTGTAGTGGAGAACCTCACCGCTGTCACAAGAGAGTAGGAATACAGCGGATCAATAATGATAATTATAACAACAAAAACAACAATAATGATTATAATGATAATGATAATAATGATAATAATGATAATAATAATAATAATAATAATGATGATGATGATGATGATGATGATGATGATGATGATGATGATGATGATGATGATGATGATGATGATGATGATGATGATGATGATGATGATGATGATGATGATGATGATGATGATGATGATGATGATGATGATGATGATGATGATGATGATGATGATGATGATGATGATGATGATGATGATGATGATGATGATGATGATGATGATGATGATGATGATGATGATGATGATGATGATGATGATGATGATGATGATGATGATGATGATGATGATGATGATGATGATGATGATAACAATAATAACAAAAATGATAAAAGTAATATTGATAATGATAATGATAATAATAGTAATAATAATAGAGCTATGGGTCCAGTCAATGCATTGCCTGTCACCTGCTTTCTGTATGCTGTAGCTTCTGTCGAAGTCCCCCTGAGACTACAAAATTATTAGAACAAATCTTTTGGACTTGGGAGCAGCTAATCACCTGAAGAAGATGGCATTCTCAGCTTCGTTTAAGAGCCTTATGGTAAAGGAGGATCCACTTCGCCAAGTTGACCACAGAATTATGATTCTGTGGCGATGAGTGAGGGCGTCAGGACCCGGCGCGTAGGCCGTCCGGGAGAGAGGACCCGTGACGAGTCCTTGAGGTACTCCACTCTTGGGACGGTCTACCACGGACCCTAGAGAGGAGTTCGTAGTCGCACTCTCTGGAACATAGGCGTCGTGTTTGAAAGAACTGTTGTCCTGGGGACTGGAGAGAAATCCCAGAGGAATACTTGCCGAGATGCGCTGAAGTGAAGTTGATTTTATGTGAACATGTTTGACTGTAACAATCAACACGACGATGAGGAAGACGTAACATATAGAGGACTTCAAACGCTTGCATTCCTTGAACATGATGATGTGCTAGGCTGAAGGGAACAGAAAAAGAATTTGTAATATTCTCAAAGACAATTTTTTTCCGAAGACAAAATAAAAATTGCAAAATATTATGAGGATCGTCTAGATTCTCATAGTTGATTCTCACAGTGTTTTGACGTGTTTAATCTATCATCGGACAAATCTTGGAGGATAGATTTGTCTTTCACTGTACATACGGTATATTGCGACCTACTATTGGCCATTAAATAAGTCGTAAATTATTAGGTTAACTTTCATCAGAATGGCGTTAAAAAAAATCTAGTATTTCTGTAAAACATGTCCTAAATTTTTAAAATATGTGTCAGGTTGGTGGCATATTTTGAGAACCACCAATTTGGAAATAGCTGATCCCTAGGTATTAGTATCATCCTCCATTGTTACACTACGATGCACCAGGTGCATCTTTCCACATATGTACATCAGTTGCCTCTCAAAGAGGCACAGGTGAACTCGGTAATGCTATCAGCAGTGGCCAGATATCATATATATATGTGTGTGTGTGTGTGTGTGTGTGTGTGTGTGTGTGTGTGTGTGTGTGTGTGTGTGTGTGTGTGTGTATTCACTTGGTCTTTAGATCACGTGTTGGACTCGTGATCGACAGCTATTTCCCTCCTGGAAGAGAGCTCAGAGCTCGTAGGTCCAATCTATGGGTAATGCTATGACCTTGCACACACACACACACACACACACACACACACACACACACACACACACACACACACACACACACACACACACACACACACACACACACACACACACACACACACACACACACACACACACACACACACACACACACAACTCCCCGCCCACGAGAGTCAGAGTAACGACCCGAAGCGCAGCGGTACCGAAATAATTTCGGCCCTGGGCAGGATTCGAACCAATAACTGCGGGCCACCATGGTGGCAGTTCAGCGCTCTACCAACTACGCCACCGAGTCGTGTGTGTGTGTGTGTGTGTGTGTGTGTGTGTGTGTGTGTGTGTGTGTGTGTGTGTGTGTGTGTGTGTGTGTGTGTGTGTGTGTGTGTGTGTGTGTGTGTGTGTGTGTGTGTGTGTGTGTGTGTGTGTGTGTGTGTGTGTGTGTGTGTGTGTGTGTGTGTGTGTGTGTGTGTGTGTGTATATCAAGGACTGCTATTACACAGGACGGGCGCACCCAGATCCCTTGGTCCGCTAGCGGAGGCCATTACTTTTTTTGTAACCTAACATTTTGCATTGGACAAATATATCAAAACTAGAAACCTAACATTATATATAGGACAAATATATCAACTATTGACTTATTCAATGCAGTATAAGTTAATATAAACTTTTATAGTGAAATAAGAAACTATCCTTAAGGCACTATTATGCTTTGAAATGCCAATTTTAGCCGTACTTTACAGGTATTATTGTATGAGGTTAGTGGACACCAGGGCTGGCGATTTTTTTTTTATCTTTTTAAAAATATATAAAAAAAATCGATATTTTTTTTATTATTATTTAAATCAGATTTATTTGATTTAAATAGATTTCTTTTTTATGGGTTTTAAATATTGTGGGATTGCTATCTGATATGCGATCTGATTGCTAAAGGACATTTTTAGCATATCAGTATAAGGAGCAGTGTTATATAGACTTGCCACAAGTATACAAGGAACATTATAAGCCGTATGTGAGGACGGTATGCTCAGGTTCACTTCATTCCTCCAAGAGTTTTCTCATCTTGGTGACATTTGCTGCATTGTCTGTCACAACACTTCCAATGTGACAACCAAAATCTTGTTCAGCCTTCTTGATCGAATTTTGTACAAGTTGTAGAAGATATTCAGCAGTGTGAGGTTTCCCTGATGTGTCTATTGTGTCAACTAAATAAATCTGACCAGTGTATGTTGTTAGAGTGACACAAATTATGGGCTCATTATGGATGTTAAACCACCCATCAACTGAAAGACTTACAGTTTCATTATTCAGGTCATCTGCACACTTTTTATATTCATTTTCATGCACAAGATCCAAGTACTTATCAGCAATATATTTTCTGGATGGAGGAATATAGCCTGGCCTCAGGTTCTGAACCATCTTGAGAAACTGAGGATGCTGAACAAGACGAAATGGTGAATTTGTAGCAAATATCATTCTTGCAACTTCTTTGTGGATATTTTCCTTTTGAGAGGCTAAAGTTTTTATGATAAATCTGTCTAGAGATGTTGATGACTTTCTTTTAGATGAAAATGATTTAGCAGAAGTGGCGCCTGTGCAGGACTCTGATAGTGACCTTTTTAATGGTGGAGTCAGGTTTGCAGATAATTCAAGTGGAGCCGATGATGAAGGGATTGAAGCTGTTGATACAGATCTTGAAATTGAAACAGAAAATTTTAGCATATTGTATAATTTATAAATGAATAAATAAATGAATGAATACAGTGTGATTTAGGCTACTTTTGAGGACAGTAGTTATTTTTTTAGATAATGATCATATTCACACAAGCCACTAAATCATTTGGAAATAATTAACAGGATATGAAATAGGTGGGCTTGGAATTCAGCCCACACAGGATTCAGTCCACTTTTAAATTCACTAAAAATAATGGATTAGTTAGGTTAGGTTAGGCTAAATCCCTTTGGGCTGAATCCCATGTGGGCTGAATTCCAATGGAACCTATGAAATATATTATACAATGTTGAATGAAATGAATAACAATCATCTAGGCCCCAAAGTTGAGTGGATACAGTATATCATAGTGATATAGTCATTACCCAAATTTAGAAGTAATGAAGTTGAAGTATCATCTCTTTAGGCCTTCACATTTTTATTGCACATGCTCTCCATTGTTCACCAAATTTATGTAGTTGCGTATGAAAAGGGAGAAATGCACACAATATAAGTAAAATTATTTACCTTGGTCATCAATTTCTTTTTTTGTATGATGTGGCTGACTTTGGCATTTATCTCTGTGTGATTTTAATCTTGACACAATGCCCTGTAGTTCCTGGCTGCAGTCTTTGCATTTAGCTCGGTGCCCTTTGCCAGAAGTTGTTGGTAGTTTTTCAAAATAATTCCAGACAGGATAATTATTTCTGCCTGAAGGAACCACTCTGCCAGGTCCAGAAGACATCATTACTGGTTGATTCCAAAGCAGCAACTAACTCGGTGAGAAGCTGCTTACCTAGAACAAGTTTCAACAGGAATATTGTTGAAACTTGTTGTGGGCTGCACAGTGATATATACATGTGGGCTTACACCGTCCCTTGTATACTTGTGGCGAGTCTATATAACACTGCTTCTTATATTGATATGCTAAAAATGTCCTTTAGCAATCAGATCGCATATCAGATAGCAATCCCACAATATTTAAAATCTATATAAAAGAAATCTATTTAAGTCAAATAAATCTGATTTACATAAAAAAAATAGTAATTTTCTTACATTTTTTAAAAAGATGAAGAAAATCGCCAACCCTGGTGTCCACTAATCTCATACAATAATACCTGTAAAGTCCGGCTAAAATTGGCATTTCAAACCATAACAGTGCCTTAAATATAGTTTCTTATTTCACTATAAAATTTTATATTAACTTATACTGCATTGAATAAGTCAATAGTTGATATATTTGTCCTATATACAATATTAGGTTTCTAGTTTTGATATATATGTCCAATATAAAATGTTAGGTCACAAAGAAAGCAATGGCCTCCGCTAGCGGACCTAGGGGTCTGGGTGCGCACGTCCTGTGTAATAGTAGTCCTTGGTGTATATATATATATATATACATATATATGAATCTATATATATATATGTATATACATACATATATATATATATGTGTGTGTGTGTATATATATATATATACATATATATATGTATATATATACATATATATATGTATATATATACATATGCATTTATATGTATATATATATGCATATATATATACATATATATATATATATATATATATATATTTATATATACATATGTGTGTGTGTGTGTGTGTGTGTGTGTGTGTGTGTGTGTGTGTGTGTGTGTGTGTGTGTGTGTGTGTGTGTGTGTGTGTGTGTGTGTGTGTGTGTGTGTGTGTGTGTGTGTGTGTGTGTGTGTGCTAATAAGAACACGGGTACGTGTGTTCACTTATGCAAAGTAGACCACTTGGGAAAAGAAAGTGACGAAGCAGAGCACTTTCGTATATTACATCTTTAGTGCACTGAAGATGTAATATACGAAAGCGCTCTGCTTCGTTAGTTTGCATATATATATATATATATATATATATATATATATATATATACATATGTATGTATATGTATGTATGTATGTATGTATGTATGTATGTATGTATGTATGTATGTATGTATACATGTATTGTTCCGAATCTTACGAGCACTTTTGACTTGTAACATGAAATATTCTAAGATGATCTGAATGATTCCCAAGATCCTGTCTTTGGGAAAATCTACTCACAGAATGAAATTGTATCAGGTCGCGATTCAATTTTGCGTTATCATGAAAATTGAAAAAAAAATAAACAAATGGAAAGTTTAACACTATTCATATAAAGTTAATAGGAATAACAGGATAATTATAACCAAGATCATATAATTGAATTAAGGATTTACGAATAAATTCTAAACCTGATTCCAAGTTCTTAAAAACAATTTTTAACGGGGTGAAAGAGAAATGGTTACCAAGAGATTCACTGTCCAGGCTTCCCGCGTCACTGCCATTGACCTCACACATAATCCTAATAAGTAGCTGAGTTAAATATATATGAACAGGGGGAGGAAGGACTTATATCAAATACAGCCGAAAATCTCCGCCCGGGGTGGAACGTTCTCTCTCTGGGCTACCTCAGTTCGTTCTACGCCCACGCGCCCAGAGCGTCATTTCTCCAGTACAAAATCACCCCTGATTGGCCCATACAATTAGCGTCTATGGAGTTTGAACCTGATTGGCCAAGGCAGACTAAACGTACTTGCACGCACACTAGTGACGCCTCTCGTGCAAATACGACGAAAACGTATTACACAATACCTTGAACTGATATATAATTTGCATTGTATTGACAGAAAGATATAATAATAATTAGGACTGGCCTGTTTACGCACACTAGTGACGCTTCTCGTGCAAATACGACGAAAACGTATTACACAATACCTTGAACTGATATATAATTTGCATTGTATTAACAGAAAAATATAATGATAATTCGACCTGGCCTATTTACAGAATAATATACAAAAATAATAATGCATCTTACAGAGCTAAAAATGATTCAATAGAATATTAAGACGCCAACCCAAAACATTTGGATATCTTCTTACGCGTGACGTCCAGAACGTAACGCTCCATTCTCGTCCGTTGGACAATTGACGTCTTTTCACCAAGATGATATCTTTATTCTTACATTGCATATATAGGATACTCATACATATATATATATATATATGTGTGTGTGTGTGTGTGTGTGTGTGTGTGTGTGTGTGTGTGTGTGTGTGTGTGTGTGTGTGTGTGTGTGTGTGTGTGTGTGTGTTTGTGTGTGTGTGTGTGTGTGCGTGTGCGTGGGTGTGGGTGTGGGTGTGGGTGTGTGGGTATGGGTGTGGGTGTGTATTAGGGTGGGTCACGGATATATGGTAAAATGTTCAAAGTGAACTTTTGGTTTTGCACTATTGTAAGGCTTCATGAGAAACTCCCAAATCCGGAGTTTCGTCCAAATCAAAGCATGTTGAGGGGTCATACCGAGTGATCGAAATTCTGCTTTGGTTTCCCTTAGCTTAACGTACCTACCATACACTGTATTGTGGGCGCTATACCTTTAGACATACTTCTCGGTATTCCGATGTAGTTTTTGCTGTTATATAGCTCTGTCTTTATATTGTCAGACCCGGAACTAAGCTGAAAACATCCTCGTTTTCTCCTCCTTAGGTCTACATGGCGAGTTCAGCTCGGAAATAGACTGAGCTGTTTTTGTTGGGACAGTCCCTTGAAGCCCTAAGCCAGATTGTCCTTCCAACAGGGGAAAAAAACGTCAATCCAAGGGGGACAAGGTCTCTGACGCCCTCCTCCAGGGACGCTAGTCTTGCCGTCACTGTTCAATATTACAGTTGGGTCGTCCGTTGTTGAACTTGGTGTGACGTCACTACGTTATGGACCTCATCTTGGCCTCAGTCCTCAAGGCCACCTTCGGCGAAACTACGCCCGGCCCAGACACTCAACAATTCGCACGGTTCCAGAAGAAGTGGCCCACTCTTGTACATGCTAATGCTACGATCATCAATGATCCTCGTTTGGCTGACCATGACGAATGGAAGAGGACGACCCTTGAGGATCTTGCCAAGGCGGCCGAAACGACAAGAGACGATTATAAAGAGTTCGTGGAACTAACGACAAAGGTCATCAAGGAGGAGGTTCCTACCACCTTCCGCAAACCAGGAGCTCACCACCACGCAAGATGGATGCCGAATGCGATCTACACGCTCAATATCACAATGTCCAAGGACAAGTTCGAATTCACGCCGAGGGAACTGCGTAGCCTCCAGGAGAAGAGTGTGTTCATCATCCTAATCTACGTCCGTGCCTGGTTCGAGGCTACTTTGGCCGCAGATGCTCCTTTCAATTACCTCATTCTCTTCCAGGATCTCCACAGCTACAGACCTCAACTCAAAGATCTCGAAGGCCACGGTGAAGACCTTCAAGCGGCACTTTTAGTACTTGGGGATGGACCTTGTCGGCCTTGCCTTGTTCAACGACAGTCACGATTGAGGAGAAGACCAAGATGGCGGAGAAACTGGCCATTGACATGGACCTCGACAAGAAGCGGTGGACGACAGCGCCCCAAGATCCTTCTTCGGCGACTTTGAGTGACCTTGTCACCAAGGAGTAATTTTTCTCCTTCACGGCACTGAAGTTGGATGCCTCGTTTCTCTAATCTTCTGTGCTCAGTTGGGAGGAAAACGAGGCGTGCAACCAGAGGAAGGAGACTAAGGAATCAGCGGAAAGGGCGATCACATAAGAACATAAGAAATAAAGGAGACTGCAAAAGACCATAAGGCCTACACTAGGCAGCTCCGTATCCATCACCACCTGTCATCCCCATCCATAAAGCTGTCTAATCGTTTTATAAAACAACTGATAGTTTCAGTGCTTACTACTGTACATGGTTACTAAGTTTATTCCATTCATCGACCACCCTATTAGTAAACCAATTATTGCCTATTTCCTTCTTAAATCTAAATTTGTCCAGTTTATACCCATTACTGCGAGTCCTGCTTTGTTGTTTTATTATGATGACCTTGTTTGCATCACCCTTGTTATATCCTTTGATCCACTTGAACACTTCTATTAGATCACCTCGCACTCTGCGTCTTTCTAGAGAGTGTAAGTTTAGGTGCCTAAGCCTCTCTTCGTAAGGCAAATTTCCGAGTCCATGTATCATTTTAGTCATTCTTCTCTGTACTGATTCTAGTGAATTTATGTCCATTCTGTAGGACGGAGACCAAAACTGTACCGCATAGTCAAGGATGGGTCTAACTATCGCTAGATAGAGTTTAATAATTACCTCTGCACTTCTATTCGTTACGGTCCTAGGCGATCAAACTGATTACTGATTATTCTCAACAAGCTCTCATCCAAACTGTCGAGCGCCACTGACTGTTGAACCTGAACCCTAACTGATCATACAGAAGAATATACAAATCGTTTCAATCGTTATTTCAGCTATTTTCAATTTCATTTTGAATAAAGTCCAGGTAATGTGTCATTCTTACCACTGTTCTTAAGTGTTCCTTGAATAGGATCAGAGTAATGTTCCTCGCATATACACTGCTGTATCGTAAAATGTTCCTAAAATAGTTATTTTTCTCACTTCAGAGCAAATAGTTTCGTTTCTGTGGCATAAATAAGCTTGAGAAGTGAACAGTTGTATGGTCAAAAAAAAAAAAAAAAAAAAAAAAAAAATTACCCTGTCCAACCCCTGAATCTTGAAAGATTCACATGAAACTTTTTGTCCTTTTTCCCTTACTATTTCTCACAATAATCTATGAATGCCGTAAGAGATTTAATTTATATTTTTTACCCACCCTAATATATATATATACATATATATATATATATATATATATATATATATATATATATATATATATATATATATATATATATATATATATACATATGTTGAGACATTCTGACAGGTTGATGTAAGCGGAATAGGAAACACAGGAGTCTTAGTCTTGAGTTTATTCCTGACTAGTTTCGCAGGTATGCTTTTTCAAAGGGATATGTGTACAAACGGGCTGTGGGCATTATATACATGGGGTGGACCTCACCACCTCTCCGAGTTACCATAGTTGGTGGCGAATGTGAACATCACATTGTGGCTCACGTAACAATGAAGACATTTTTACAATTAAATATGATAACACTAATACCAAAGAAATTATTAATAGAAAATGTAACAATAGTAATGATAACGATGAAGATAAATATTTAAATAATAATATTAACAATAATAACAAAAATGATAGTAGCAATACAGGAAATAATAACAATAAAATAAAAGTAATAATAATAAAAATGATAATACTAATAACCAAGAAAAAAATGATTAATAGTAATTATGACAATAATAGTGAAAACCATGATAATAAAAACGAAAAATTAATTAAATATTTAAATAGTAACAATAATAATAACAATAATAATAAAGATAATGAAAGTAATAATAATAATGATGGTAATAATAAAAATAAAAATGTAATGATAAAATTAATAATTGAATATAATGATAGTAATAATAAATAAATAATAGTTATAATAACAATGATAATAATAATAGTGTTGAAAATAAATAGTAACAAATAGCATTAAAAGAATAAATCATGATAAAAAGTTGGGGCAAGGTAGCATGGAGGAACTTCAGAGTGAAAGGAAGAAAGCTGGAGAGGGTAGGAACACAAAGCGGACATTAGACACCACCGAGAAACCAACGCTCTAGTTAACCACATTGACACAGAGGGACATTTGCCTAACTGGGAGGGTTCCACCATTCTAGCTAAAGGACTACACAAGAAACAACGGAAAATAATTGAATCACCTTACATTGCCAACCACAAAAACACAAACAAGAGAACTGGTGACTTGAAATGGACAAAATCTACCGCGACACTTGCCCTCCAAGAATGGCTTCCCAGACCTCCCGACCCTAAGTAGATACCTTTTTCCCACTTCGGCCTACCCTCTCCAGCTTTCTTCCTTTCACTCTGAAGTTCCTCCATGCTACCTTGCCCCAACTTTTTATCATGATTTATTCTTTTAATGCTATTTGTTACTATTTATTTTCAACACTATTATTATTATCATTGTTATTAAAATTATTTATTTATTATTTCTATCATTATATTTATAATTTTATCATTACATTTTTATTTTTATTATTACCATCATTATTATTATTACTTTCATTATCTTTATTATTATTGTTATTATTATTGTTACTATTTAAATATTTAATTAATTTTTCGTTTTTATTATCATTGTTTTCACTATTATTGTCATAATTACTATTAATAATTTTTATTTCTTGGTTATTAGTGTTATCATTTTTATTATTGTTTTTATTATTAATACTTTAATTTTATTGTTATTATTTCCTGTATTGCTACTATCATTTTTGTTATTATTGTTAATATTATTATTTAAATATTTATCTTCATCGTTATCATTACTATTGTTACATTTTCTATTAATAATTTCTTTGGTATTAGTGTTATCATATTTAATTGTAAAAATGTCTTCATTGTTACGTGAGCCACAATGTGATGTTCACATTCGCCACCAACTATGGTAACTCGGAGAGGTGGTGAGGTCCACCCCATGTATATAATACCCACAGCCCGTTTGTACACATATTCCTTTGAAAAAGCATACCTGCGAAACTAGTCAGGAATAAACTCAAGACTAAGACTCCTGTGTTTCCTATTCCGCTTACATCATATATGTATATGTATGTGCTTATATATGTATGTGTATATATATATATATATATATATACTATGATATATATATATACTATGATATATATATATATATATATATATGTATATATGTATATATATATATATATATGTATGTATGTATGTATGTATGTATGTATGTATATATATATGTGTGTCTCTTCCACTCCTAAGTACCACAGTACCTGACACCTTCAAGGAAACTCTGGGAAGATTGATTTTTTAATTTATCTTTTTTTTTTTCAAAACGATAGACACTATAGCACTTAAAAGTGAGCTCCCTGATATCCGTACACGTAGGGCAAAGGTGCTAGTTTGGGTCACATCTAAGCTTCGCTAGCGTAAGGTCCTCATATGCACTTAGTAATTAGATTATAAATGTTAGGTTTGTTAAGTTATCTGTCAGAACGAGTCGGAATCTTGTATTATTCCGACTGGATCGAGGTAACGAAATGGACCTAATTCCACGTCAACACACTTGGCCAAAGGCACATTACCGACTGAGCTCTCAGATGTACCAGTTAGCAAATGCCTCAAGCAGAAGAAACATAGATACACACACACACACACACACACACACACACACACACACACACACACACACACACACACACACACACACACACACACACACACACTACGCTCCTCTTACTCCTCCTCCTCCTCTCCTCTTCTTCCTCCTCCTTCTCCTTGTCTCTAACCTCCTCCTCCTCTTCCTCCTCATTTCCTAACCTCTCCATCTCCTCCTCTCCTCCTTCTCCTTGTCTCTAGCCTCCGCTTCCTCCTCCTCCTCTTCCTACTCCTTCTCCTGCTCTTCCTACTCCTCCTCCTCCTCATTTCCTAACCTCCCCTATCTCCTCCTCTCCTCCTTTTCCTCCTCCTTCTTCTTGTCTCTAACCCCCTCCTCCTTCTCCTCCTCCTCCTCCTCCTCCTGTACCTACTCTTCCTCCTCCTCATTCCACAACCTTCCCCGTCTCCTCCTCTCCTCTTCTTCCTCCTCCTTCTCCTTATCTCTGACCCCCTCCTCCTCCTCCTCCTCCTCCTCCTCCTCCTCCTCCTCATTCCCCAACCTTCCCCGTCTCCTCCTCTCCTCTTTTTCCTCCTCCTTCTCCTTGTCTCTGACCTCCTCCTCCTCCTCCTCCTCCTCCTCCTCCTCCTCCTCCTCTTCCTACTCCTCCTCCTCATTCCCCAACCTTCCCCATCTCCTCCTCTTCTCCTTTTACTTTTCCCCTTCTTCATCCATTTCGCCTCTTCTTCCTCCTCTCATTGTTCCTCCTACTCCTCTCCCTCTTCCTCCTCCTCCTCCTCTGTATCCTCATTATTGTCTTCCTCTGACTCTGACTCTCTCTCCTCTTCCTTCTCCTCCTTTTTTTACCTTCTCTTCCTTCTCCTTCTCCTCCCCTATCCCTACTCTTTCTCCTGCCTCTATACCTCCTGCTACATCTTCTCCTCTTCCTTCTCTCCTTCCTCCTCCATCTCCTCTTCTCCCTCATCTTCTTCCTCCTTCTCTATATCCTCCTCTCCTCGTCCTCTATCTCCTCCTTCTCCTGTGCTTCCTGTTTTACCAGTTCATCCTACTCCTGTTTCTTCTTCTCTTTCTCCTCCTTTTCTCCCTCCTCCTCCTCCTATTCTTCCTCATTCTCTACCTCCTCCTTTTGTTTCTTCCTTCCTCTTGCTCTTCTTGCTCTTCTTCTTTCTCTAATTCCTCCTCCTCCTCCTCCTCCTCCTGCCACTTCTCTTCCTTCTCTTCTCACTCCTGTTCCTCCTCCTCTTCTTCCTCCTCTTCCTCTCCCTCCTTCTACTGATACATCTCCTTTTCTTCCTCCTTCTCCTACTACTACTTTCTGTCTATATCTATCTATTTACCAAGAGGTTTTTCCCCCTCATAAGGTGGGTAGCCAAGTCAGAGACACGTACCTACTCCCACCCATTCCACTCCCCTCCACCACCCATTCCCCCCTCTCCTCTTAGCTCCTCGTGGATGACGGGTCATCCCTGTATCCCGCCCACTGCCTTGGGTCAGAAGCTATGTAGTAGGACACAGTACATCCACAGCAAAGTCGCTTCACTTAATCGGTGACCCTCCGCCCACTGACACTGTACCTCCCTTCTTCAGTCACTCCGCACGGCACCCATCCACTCTAGGTACCTTACCTTCTCTCATCATTTTTGTAGCTACTTGCAACTCATCTTTTCTCATTTCTCCTTCATTTTCCCATCCCATACTCTGATAGCTACTTGCGTCTCATCTTTTCTCATTTCTCCTTCATTTTCCCATCCCATACTCTGATAGCTACTTGCGTCTCATATTTTCTTACTTCTCCTTCATTTTCCCATCACATTAATTTTCTTTGCGCCTCCTCCTCCTCCTCCTCCACATTCAACATTTCTCTAAGATACTCTGCCCGTCTTTGCCTTACCGTCTCCTCTTCTGTTAACCTCTGTCCATCTGCACCTTTTACCTTTTCTTCTCTACTTGACTCACTTCACTCTCCTCTCTTAATTTTCTTCCAAAACATCTTTAATTGCCCCTACTCCTATTCCTTCTATTACTCCTATTACTCCTCCTACTCCTACTCCCCCTGTTACTCCTCCTACTACTCCTCCTACTCCTCTTATTACTCCTCCTATTACTCTTACTCCTCCTATTACTCCTCCTCCTCCTCCTATTACTCATCTTCCTCCTACTCCTCCTATTACTCCTCCTACTCTTACTCCTACTCCGCCTATTACTCCTCCTCCTACTTCTCCTACTCCTCCTATTACTCCTCCTACTCCTCCTATTACTCCTCCTACTCCTCCTATTATTCCTCCTCCTCTTACTCCTCCTATTACTCCTCCTCCTCCTCCTACTCCTCCTATTACTCCTCCTCCTCCTCCTACTCCTCCTATTACTCCTCCTCCTACTACTCCTCCTATTACTCCTCCTACTCCTCCTATTAACTCCTCCTCTTACTCCTCCTATTACTCCTCCTACTCCTCCTATTATTCCTCCTCCTCTTACTCCTCCTATTACTCCTCCTACTCGTACTCCCCCTATTACTCCCCCTACTACTCCTACTCCTCCTATTACTCCTCCTACTCCTCCTATTACTCCTCCTATTATTCCTCCCCCTCTTACTCCTCCTATTACTCCTCCTCCTCCTCCTCCTCCTCCTTCTCTTCCTACTCCTCCTACTCCTATTATTCCTCCTCCTCTTACTCCTCCTATTACTCCTCCTACTCGTACTCCCCCTATTACTCCCTCTACTACTCCTACTCCTCCTATTACTCCTCCTCCTACTCCTACTATTACTCCTCCTCCTACTCCTACTCCTCCTATTACTCCTCCTCCTACTCCTACTCCTCCTATTACTCCTCCTCCTACTCCTACTCCTACTCCTCCTATTACTCCTACTCCCCCTATTACTCCCCCTCCTACTCCTCCTATTCTTCCTATTACTCCTCCTCCTCCTCCTACTCCTCCTTAACCTCCTACTCCTACTCATCCTCCTCCCACTCCTTTTCATCCTCAACATCCTCCTCCTCCTCCCACTCCTTTTCATCCTCAACATCCTCCTCCTCCTATCCTCCTACTCCTCCTCCTCCTCCTCCTCCTCCTCCTCGTCCTCAGCCTCTTCCCCGTTGACGTCCAATTCCGTGACTAGAATACTACCGACTGATCCGATTTGGCTGGACGAGATATCGATTTGGGGTGCGGTGGTGGGAGGTATTAGTACGCACGCAAATTCATACTCACCCTCCCAATCATCTGTACACGCGCGCGCGCGCACACATACTTACAAATGAATGAATAAGAAAATAGATCAATAAAGCAAATAAATAGATTAACAAACTAATTAGATAAACAAATAGAAGTATGGAAGTTGCACGTTCCTCTGGGGGTTCCTTTTTGTTCAGACTGTGGGGTCTTCGTGATTATTAATTACACATATGCTACATTTTGTCATAGTGATATATATATATATATATATATATATATATATATATGTGTGTGTGTGTGTGTGTGTATATATATATATATATATATATATATATGTGTGTGTGTGTGTGTATATATATATATATATATATATATATATATGTATATATATATATATAATGTTTGTGTGTGTGTGTACAGTGTGTATGAATCATTCCAATAAACACCTAAGCAAGATGCTGTAATGACCATCATTTATTCTATTTTATTTGTTTTGTTATCATTTGTCAGCTTGTTTATTATTATTTGCTTGATTTTCATTTATTATTAGTTATATGTCATTTATTATCATTTACTATTTACCTGTCTGTTTATTATTCAATTATACCAATGCATCTATTTATGTACTTTATTTATTATTTACAATATTATAGTCTTTATTTATTCACTTATTCATTTATCATTATAATTATTTTTTTCGACCTAGATATGGACCAAGAGGTCTCCTGTCGGCATGCTCCGCCTTTATAATCCTTTATAAAATAGATAGATAAATAGATACGCAAATAAATAAATAAGAAAACTGATATCTAAATAGAAAAGACTATATGTAAATAAATAAACGAATAAACAAATGAATAAATAGATCAATAGATAATAAATGAATAAAAAATTAAATGATAGATAAGTAGAAAATAAATAATCAAAGAAACAAATGAATGAATAAGTAAATAAACAATGAACAGACAAATAGATAAAAAAAAATATTGCATAAATTAATAAATAAGTAAATATACAAATGAATAAATGAAAGAATGAAAAAAAAAATTAACTAACAAATAGACAAAAAGAGAAACAATCTGACTTCCGTCTCAACCTCACCCAGTTAGACAAATGTTTGTCTGTCACGCCATTCTCTCTACCACTTCCTGTTGATATACACCATGTCCTCCTCCAACTGTTGCAACGAGAGACCTTTCGACCAAAGGGCAATGTCACTGCTGTCTCTCCACTCTCCACCTCCTCAGAGGGTCTCTTCAACTCATCCACGGGTCTCTTCAACTCATCTGAGACCTCTCTACCCTCATCCGCGATCTCTCTATCTCATCCGCGAGATCTCCATTTCATTCGCGGTCTTTCCATCTCATTCGCGGATCTCTTTATCTCATACGCGGATCTCTCTATCTCATCCGCGGATCTCTCTATCTCATCCGCGATCTCTCTACCCTCATCCGCAGTCTTTCCATCTCATCCGCGGGTCTCTCTACCCTCACCCGCGGGTCTCTCCACCACATCCGCGGTTACCCACAGGTTACCCAAAGGTCTCTTGGGGAACCACTCAGAAGATCTTGTTGTATTCTTGTTCTCGTATTATTCTTATATGGACGTACCATAAACATATGATAAATAAGTAAATTAAACTAATGAATAAATGACGTAAGTGGAGTAGGGAACACAGGAGTCTTAGTCTGAGTTCATTCCTGACTAGTTTCACAGGTGTGCTTTTTCAAAGGAAAAAGCATTCCTGCGAAACTAGTCAGGAATAAACTCAGACTAAGACTCCTGTGTTTCCTACTCCACTTACGTCATCCTGTCAGAATGTCTCAACAAATGAATATATAAGCAATCAAATGGGTAGATAGATGAACATATAAATAAATATATCGACAAATAAACAAGGAAATAGAAAATAAAGAAACAGATATAGAGATAGATAAATAGCAAAATGAATTAATGAATGATGTAATAGGTAAATACAAAAATAAATGAATTATAGATATGTAAATAATTGACAAATAAATGAACGAATAAATAGAAAAATAAACAGAAAGATGAATAAAAATTAGACAAAAAAAAATATTACCAGATCTAAATTAGAATCTAATGAACATTTTCCCTTTCATAAAAGTTGAAATGAAAATGAGAAGTAAAAATCTCATATATTCCGTGGATAGGAAAAAAAAAGGCATCCAAACAAACAAACAGACGGATAGAGACATACAGGTGATTACAGTCCCTAATCACAGCTTTGCTGACACAGGTAATGGAACTGGAAGCTCTAGGGTTGCTAGAAAGAAAATCTGCGCATGATCGAGAGAGAGAGAGAGAGAGAGAGAGAGAGAGAGAGAGGCAAAGACAGAGGGAGAGAGCGGGATAGAGATAGATAGATAGAGATAGATAGAGAGAGAGAGAGAGAGAGAGAGAGAAGAGAGAGAAAGATAGAGAGAGAGAAGAATAGATAGAGAGAGAGAGATAGATAGATAGATAGATAGATAGAGAGAGAGAGAGAGACAGAGAGAGAGAGAGAGACAGAGAGAGAAGAGAGAGAGAGAGAGAGAGAGAGAGAGAGAGAGAGAGAGAGAGAGAGAGAGAGAGAGAGAGAGAGAGAGAGAGAGAGAGAGAGGAAGAGGGATGGAGAGAGATAATTATAGATAGAGAGATATATAGATAGATTGGTAGAGATAGAGAGATAGGAGAGAGAGCGAGAGATAGATAGAGAGAGAGAGAGATAGAGAGAGAGAGAGAGAGAGAGAGAGAGAGAGAGCGAGAGAGAGAGAGAGAGGAGAGAGAGAGACATGTGCTGTTGCGAGTTATACACACACACACACACACACACACACACACACACACACACACACACACACACACACACACACACACACACACACACACACACACACACACACACACACACACACACACACACACACACACACACACACACACACACACACACACACACACACACACACACACA
>NC_134795.1:16290402-16300402 GCF_046742065.1 Oratosquilla oratoria | reverse complement strand
GGTCCACACGAGTTCCTCTCAGGTGGTTCAGGTGTATCCTTCCCAGATGGTACACACGAGTTCCTCTCAGATGGTTCAGGTGAGTCCTTCCCAGATGGTACACACGAGTTCCTCTCAGATGGTTCAGGTGAGTCCTTTCCAGATGGTACACACGAGTTCCTCTCAGATGGTTCAGGTGAGTCCTTCCCAGATGGTACACACGAGTTCCTCTCAGATGGTTCAGGTGAGTCCTTTCCAGATGGTACACACGAGTTCCTCTCAGATGGTTCAGGTGAGTCCTTTCCAGATGGTACACACGAGTTCCTCTCAGATGGTTCAGGTGAGTCCTTTCCAGATGGTACACACGAGTTCCTCTCAGATGGTTCAGGTGAGTCCTTCCCAGATGGTACACACGAGTTCCTCTCAGATGGTTCAGGTGAGTCCTTCCCAGATGGTACACACGAGTTCCTCTCAGATGGTTCAGGTGAGTCCTTTCCAGATGGTACACACGAGTTCCTCTCAGATGGTTCAGGTGAGTCCTTTCCAAATGGTACACACGAATTCCTCTCAGATGGTTCAGGTGAGTCCTTCACAGGTGGTACACACGAGTTCCTCTCAGATGGTTCAGGTGTATCCTTTCCAGATGGTACACACGAATTCCTCTCAGATGGTTCAGGTGAGTCCTTTCCAGATGGTACACACGAGTTCCTCTCAGATGGTTCAGGTGAGTCCTTTCCAGATGGTACACACGAGTTCCTCTCAGATGGTTCAGGTGAGTCCTTTCCAGATGGTACACACGAGTTCCTCTCAGATGGTTCAGGTGAGTCCCTCCCAGATGGTACACACGAGTTCCTCTCAGATGGTGTACGTGAATCCTTCCCAGATGGTACACACGAGTTCCTCTCAGATGGTTCAGGTGAGTCCTTTCCAGATGGTACACACGAGTTCCTCTCAGATGGTTCAGGTGAGTCCTTTCCAGATGGTACACACGAGTTCCTCTCAGATGGTTCAGGTGAGTCCTTTCCAGATGGTACACATGAGTTCCTCTCAGGTGGTTCAGGTGAGTCCTTTCCCAGATGGTACACACGAGTTCCTCTCAGATGGTGCAGGTGAGTCCTTACCAGGTGGTACACACGAGTTCCTCTCAGATGGTTCAGGTGAGTCCTTTCCAGATGGTACACACGAGTTCCTCTCAGATGGTTCAGGTGAGTCCTTCCCAGATGGTACACACGAGTTCCTCTCAGATGGTTCAGGTGAGTCCTTTCCAGATGGTACACACGAGTTCCTCTCAGAATGTGTACGTGAGTCCAGATGGTGGATAAGGGAATGAATGCACAAGCTGAAAATAGACGAGATTGGAAAATGATGATTAAAAGGGACGTGATAATGATGATACGAATGAGTAAATTCTCGGATGTCGCAGATGGGTACAGGTGGTGGGTAAAGAAATTCACCAGCTGTAGAGTGAACAATGCTAGAAAAATGCATTGGAATTATTTTACCCTGAATTGGTGGTGGCGTAATCGCAAGCGTGCTGGTTTCGCACTCTCTTAATTGTGGGTTCGAATCTCACGCATCATAGGGCAAAGATGACGGCTTCGGCCGCAGCTACTCAGCGCCTCCTGCCGTAGGCTCCTCGCCGCGTTGTTACCTCCTACAGATATTTTCTGACACGTCTGTATCCATATTGATACAGCTCCTCTCTTGCTACAGATAATTTTCTGATACGTTTGTGATCAATGTGATGAAAAATAGACACTTTCTTTTCTCTTGCAGATATTCTTTTGACATTTTACTCTTATTACAGATATTCTCGGACACTCTGGTGGCGAAGCTGACGCAGCTGAGGAAGGAGAAAAAGAGAAGTGATGGTTTGCTTTACCAGATGCTCCCGCCGGCCGTAGCTCGACAACTTAAACAAAAGAAACAAGTAAGAAGAAGAAAAAAAAAGAGAAAAAAATAGAGGAGAAATGGATAAATAGGAATGAAAGAGAGACGAGGAGAAAGATGGGCAAGAGAAGGGAGAGGGGTAAGAGGTAAAAAAAAAGGGAAAGGAAGGGAAGAAAAAGGTAAATGAATAGAAGTAAAAGAAGAAAAAAGGAAGGGAAGAGGAAGGGGAAAAATAAGGAAAGGAAAAGGAAAAGAAGTAAAAGAAGATAAAAGAAAGGGACGAAGAAGGAAATAAAAAGAGGAAAGAAAAAGGAAAAGAAGTAAAAGAAGATAAAAGAAAGGGAAAGAAGGGAAAAAGAAGATCAGTCGCCGGTTGAGAGTTCTCCTTATGTAAAGAGGCGGAGGTAATTCAGTCCGGAGACGGAGTGTCAGCCCTCATGGTCGCACCTCTAGATGGGCAGGGGGGAGATGATGCTCTCTGAAGTCCATCTTGCAGGATTGCGACCTAAAGGTGTCCGTTGTCGGTGTTAAGGGAAGTAGAAGGAAAAGGAAGGGAAGAGAAAGGGAAGGAAAGGAAAAGGAAGGGAAGAGGAGGGAAAGGAAAGGAAAATGAAGGGAAGAGAAAGGGAAGTAGAAGGAAAAGGAAGGGAAGAGAAAGGGAAGGGAAGAGAAAGGGAAGGGAAGGAAAAGGAAGGGAAGAGAAAGGGAAGGAAAGGAAAAGGAAGGGAAGAGAAAGGGAAGTAGAAGGAAAAGGAAGGGAAGAGAAAGGGAAGGAAAGGAAAAGGAAGGGAAGAGAAAGGGAAGAAAAGGAAAAGGAAGGGAAGAGAAAGGGAAGGAAAGGAAAAGGAAGGGAAGATAAAGGGAAGGAAAGGAAAAGGAAGGGAAGAGAAAGGGAAGGAAAGGAAAAGGAAGGGAAGAGAAAGGGAAGGAAAGGAAAAGGAAGGGAAGAGAAAGGGAAGGAAAGGAAAAGGAAGGGAAGAGAAAGGGAAGGAAAGGAAAAGGAAGGGAAGGGAAAGGGAAGGAAAGGAAAAGGAAGGGAAGAGAAAGGGAAGGAAAGGAAAAGGAAGGGAAGAGAAAGGGAAGTAGAAGAAAAGGAAGGGAAGAGAAAGGGAAGGGAAGGAAAGGGAAGGGAAGGGAGGGGAAGAGAAGGGAAGGAAAAGGAAGGAAAGGAAAAGGAAGGGAAGAGAAAGGGAAGGAAAGGAAAAGGAAGGGAAGAGAAAGGGAAGGAAAGGAAAAGGAAGGGAAGAGAAAGGGAAGGAAAGGAAAAGGAAGGGAAGAGAAAGGGAAGGAAAGGAAAAGGAAGGGAAGAGAAAGGGAAGGAAAGGAAAAGGAAGGGAAGAGAAAGGGAAGGAAAGGAAAAGGAAGGGAAGGGAAAGGGAAGGAAAGGAAAAGGAAGGGAAGAGAAAGGGAAGGAAAGGAAAAGGAAGGGAAGAGAAAGGGAAGGAAAGGAAATGGAGAAGCGAGATGTTAGAAAGGAAAACAGACAAAAGGGATGAAATTGAAAAAATATATATATAATGGAGGGAAAGTGAGAAGAGTGAAAGGCAAGAATTTTGGGTAAATATTAAAAAAAAATTGAGTGAAAGGGAAGGGAGAAGAGGGGGAGGAAATATCTAGCTTTTCATGCTGCAGCAACGCATTCTAAAAATTACAGGAAAAATATTTCGGTTCGTGGCTACTGCGTACCTCTAGTCGTAGGTACAGTCCGGTGGATTGGCATTTGACCCCCTCACACTTACACAAAAGACCCACCAGTCCGACGTTTTGTCCTGGAGAGTTTCATGGGAGGTCCCGAGGACCGTTGCTGGTTTTCATGGGATCCTTTTTTCTTTTTTTTCAGTTATCTATTATCTATTGATCTATTTATCTGTTTCTTTATTTATTTACTTACTTATCTATTTATTTATTTATCTATTTTTAATTTATTTTTCATTTATTCATTTATTCATTTTATTTTATTTCATTTTTTATCTTTATTTATATATTCTATTTTATTCTATTTTATTTCCAATCGATGGAGTGGTTGGGAAGTGTGGAGTTCCAGGAAAGAATCGTAGTGGAGAGTTGATGGTGGAAATGTGTCTAGAAAGAGAGCTGATGATAGCAAATACAGTGTTTCGGAAGAAAGTCAAGCATAAGTACACATGGGAGAGGGTGGTGGAGGGAAGGGTGGTAGATAGAGCGCTAATGGATTATGTAGTGGTAAATAGGATTATGATAGGAAGAGTTAAGGATGTACATGTGCTAAGGGGAGAGGGTGGGGGAATATCAGATCATTTTTTGGTGGAAGGTAAGTTGAGAGTGGAGGATAGATGGAGAAGGAGGAAAGGGACAAAAGGTAGGGAGGTTCTTAGAGTGAACTCCTTGAATGAAAAGGAAAAGGAGAAGGAGTACGAAAAGAAGCTGAAGGAGGAGTGGGAGGGAGTTAAGGATAGAGCAGAGATGGGTGTGGAGGAGGAATGGGGATGGTTCAAGGAGGGAGTCTTAAAGTGTGCAAGGATGGTGTGTGGAACAAGAAGGACAGGAGGAAATAGAAGAAAGGGTAGTGAATGGTGGGATGAGGAAACAAAGAAGGTTGTAGAAGAGAAGAAGCGAGCATTCACAGATTGGTTACAAAAGAGGACAGGGGAGTCATATGAGACGTACAAAGAAAAGAAAAGAGAAGTAAAGCAAAAGGTAAAGGAGGCAAAGAGGAGAGCAGATGTGAAATGGGGTAGGAGTATGACAGAAAATTTTGAAAGTAATAAAAAGATGTTTTGGAAAGAAATTAAGAGAGGAAGAGGAGGTGAATCAAGTAGGGAAGAAAAGGTAAAAGGTACAGATGGAGAGTTGATAATGGAAGAGATGGCAGTGAGGGGAAGATGGGCAGAATATTTTAGGGAGTTGCTGAATGTGAAGGAGGATAGGGAGGGAAAGATAGCTGCAGTGGGAAATACGAAGAAATGAGAGTGATGAGTGAGGAGAATGGAGGAGAAATAAGGAAGGATGAGGTGAAGGCAGTTGTAAAGATGATGAAAGCAGGTAAGGCACCTGGTCTGGATGGATGTCATGCAGAATGTCTGAAAAAGGGAGGTTCAGTGATGGTGGACTGGTTGGTGAGATTATTTAATGTTTGCTGGAGAGAGGGTAGAGTACCGGAGGACTGGAGTAGTGCCTGTATAGTTCCTCTTTACAAGGGAAAAGGGGACAAGTGTGAATGTAGTAATTTCAGAGGGATTAGCCTGTTGAGTGTAGTAGGGAAGGCTTATGGGAGAATCTTAATTGAGAGGATTAGGAGAGGAACAGAAGGAGTAATTGGTGAGGAACAGTGTGGATTTAGGACGGGTAGAGGTTGTGTAGATCAGATCTTTGTGGTAAGACAGATATGTGAGAAAGCTATAGGAAAGGGGAAGGATGTTTTTTGGGCTTTTATGGATCTGGAAAAGGCTTATGATAGGGTAGACAGAAAGGCACTGTGGGAGGTTATGCAGATTTATGGGATAGGAGGAAAGCTTTTGGGAGCTGTCAAGAGTTTTTATGTGAGTAGTAGAGCATGTGTTAGGATTGGAAATGGAGAGAGTGAGTGGTTTGAAGTAAAGGTGGGACTTCGTCAAGGATGTGTTATGTCGCCCTGGCTGTTCAACTTATACATGGATGGGGTGGTGCGAGAGGTGAATGCTAGGGTAGTGAGTCAGGGATTGGAGATGGTTAAAGAAAATGGAGAAAAGTGGGAGGTGAGCCAGCTGTTGTTTGCAGACGACACTGCGCTTGTGGCAGGGTCAGAGGAGGGATTGAGGAAGCTGGTGGCAGAGTTTGGGAGAGTATGTGATAGAAGAAAGCTAAAGATAAATGTGGGTAAAAGTAAGGTGATGAGATGTACAAGGGGTGAAAGTGGCAGTAGACTGGAAGTGAACATTAAGGGAGAGCGACTGGAGGAAGTGGATAGTTTTAGATACTTGGGTGCAAGTGTAGCAGGAAAAGGTGGAGTGAAGGTGGAGGTAGAATGTAGATTGAGAGAAGCGAGTAAATGCCTTGGTGGTTTAAAGAGTGTAATGAGAAATAGACATTTGGGAATGGATGCGAAGAGGAGACTGTATGAAGGAGTGATTGTGCCAACAGCATTGTATGGGGCAGAAACGTGGAACATAAGAGAAGAAGAGAGAAGGAGTTTGAATGTGTTTGAGATGAGGTGTCTGAGAAGTATGGTGGGGGTTACTAGGCTAGATAGAGTGAGAAATGAGGAGGTGAGGAGGAGAACAGGGGTGAAAAAGGATTTGGGAGATAGGGTTGATGAAAGAATATTAGGATGGTTTGGACACATGGAAAGAATGAGTGAAGAAAGACTAGTAAAAGAGGTATGGAAGGCAGATGTGGAGGGAGTGAACATGAGGGGACGTCCTAGGATGAGGTGGATGGATGGGGTGAAGGGGGCTTTGGGGAAGAGGGGAATGTCTGTTGAGGAAGGAAGGGAGAGGACGGAAGATAGAGGTGAGTGGAGAATGGTTGTATATGGATGATGTTGTGACTGCATGAGGAGGAATGGGCGGGGGGGGGTGGGGGGTGGGGTAGTATGTGTGAGTAAATTTTGACGCAGCCCGAAGGGATTTCTCCCCGTCCTCTCCTTATATGCAAAGGGGGACGGAGAGGGGGGGTCGCCGATTAAATGAAGCGGCCTTGCTGTGGATGTACTGTGTCTTGCGACACTGCTTCTGACCCAGGGCGGTGGGCAGGGTGCAGGGATGACCCGTCATCCAGGAGGTGCTCAGATGAGAGGAAGGGTGGGAGGGGTGTGGAGTGTATTTAGGGATGAAATGGGTGGGAGTGTTTTTATGCCTTTCCCTTTTTGGCTACCTCCCTTGGAAGGGGGAAAAAGCCTTGGTATATGTATGTATGTATGTATATTTATTTATATATTTTTTTATTTTTTTTATTTTTTATTCTATCTTTTTTTTTTTTTTCTGGTGCGGGGTCTTCGCGAGGGTCCGAGGTCATGTGTACGTGGGTTTGCAGTCATACGACCTCAACCGAAGACAGACTCTCTGAGGTCCTCTTTCTCTTCCTCAGGTCCCGGCGGAGAACTTCGAGAACGCGACGGTCTACTTCAGCGACATCGTCGGTTTTGAGGAACTCTGCTCCGACAGTTCGCCTATTCAGGTGTGACTTCGACTCTTCAGGAATCCAAAAGGCCTTCCACTCTTCCTTCGAGGAGACGGAAAGAACGGGAAGGTCCTCGAAGTCCCTGACTAGTTCCGACAGTTCGCCTATTCAGGTGTGACTTCGATTCTTGAGGAACCCAAAAGGCCTTCCACTCTTCCTTCGAGGAGACGGAAAGAACGGGAAGGTCTTCGAAGTCCCTGACTAGTTCCGACAGTTCGCCTATTCAGGTGTGACTTCGACTCTTCAGGAATCCAAAAGGCCTTCCACTCTTCCTTCGAGGAGACGGAAAGAACGGGAAGGTCTTCGAAGTCCCTGACTAGTTCCGACAGTTCGCCTATTCAGGTGTGACTTCGATTCTTGAGGAACCCAAAAGGCCTTCCACTCTCTTCCGTCGAGGAGACAGAAAGAACGGGAAGGTCTTCGAAGTCCCTGACTAGTTCCGACAGTTCGCCTATTCAGGTGTGACTTCGACTCTTCAGGGACCCAAAAGGCCTTCCACTCTTCCGTCGAGGAGACAGAAAGAACGGGAAGGTCTTCGAAGTCCCTGACTAGTTCCGACAGTTCGCCTATTCAGGTGTGACTTCGACTCTTCAGGGACCCAAAAGGCCTTCCACTCTTCCGTCGAGGAGACAGAAAGAACGGGAAGGTCTTCGAAGTCCCTGACTAGAAGAAACTTTCTATTTTCATTGTTTTCTCTTCGGCATTTAAAGCCGGATCCACACTTGTTGTTCCCATTTACCTTCCTTTTCCAAACCTACTTGTTTGTACGCTTCTTCTTGACCTTAATATTCTGCGACAAACCTTAAGCCGGGTCTACACTTGTTGCATTTCCACGTCTCGTATCATCTTTGTGTATCACCTAGTGATACAATACGGTGCAACAGGATATTGTACCCACTTGCTGCGTATCCGCCTGCTGTATACGGATACGCAACAAGTGGGTACAATACCCTGTTGCACCGTATCGGACCCGGCTTCCTAAGCCTCTTTTTTCAAGTTTTCAGCTCAACCTATTATATCACTAGTTCTAGTTAACACCTAACTAAAAGGTTAATAAAGCCATCCAGATTAACTTTTCAATCTTGTCATACATTTCAAATGTCACTATGCCAAAGCCTAGTCGAAACTTTATCAGTTTATTCTGCCGAGCGCTAAGCGACTTTAGTCAGTTTAGGCCAGGACCCTTGAGCTTAGGGGGTTCGAATCCGGTCTCCACAGATTGTGAGTCTTCTGAACGCCCAGTACCGTCTCTTCGATTCCCGTCTCGAACAATACGACGTCTACAAGATGGAAACTATTGGGGATGCTTATATGGTCGTGTCCGGATTACCCAACAGAAACGGTAATGAGACAGTATCCTCTTACACTCGTATATACAGTACGTATAGGGGAAGAAGCCTTATGGTATACAGACAGATGTGTGTGTGTGTGTGTGTGTGTGTGTGTGTGTGTGTGTGTGTGTGTGTGTGTGTGTGTGTGTGTGTGTGTGTGTGTGTGTGTGTGTGCGTGCGTGCGTGCGTGCGTGCGTGCGTGCGTGCGTGCGTGTGTGTGTGTGTGTGTGTGTGTGTGTGTGTGTGTGTGTGTGTGTGTGTGTGTGTGTGTGTGTGTGTGTGTGTGTGTGTGTGTGTGTGTGTGTGTGTGTGTGTGTGTGTGTGTGTGTGTGTGTGTGTGTGTGTGTGTGTGTGTGTGTGTGTGTGTGTGTGTGTGTGTGTGTGTGTGTGTATGTGTGTGTGTGTGTGTGTGTTCACTAATGTCTAAACAGAAATAAGGTAACTTTCTTTGGAAAAGTTGAAGCCACTGAGAACTCCCTCTAGTTTAGAAAGACCACAAGACTCTTTCTAAACAGAAAAGGGAAGTTAGAGATAAAACATTATCATAATTTTGACATCTAAAACACTGTCTTCTTATTCGCCTTTCTTAAAGAAAGATAAAACTGCAAATAGGGGATAATTCTATTTCAACATTTAAAGATCAAGAAAAAAGCCGTCGAAATTGCTACAACACTCTTTCGAAAATCTCTCAGAGGAAAAAGTTTAAAATGAGGTGAAATTTTGATTTTGGCTTCTAAAAGAACCTCATTTATAGATGACCGACATGACAAAATCACTACAACACTAGTTTCAGAGTTTCTTAAAGATAGGGAAATCTGAAGAGGAAGTATGATTTTGAGAATATGTAAAATGCTGAGACCCCATTTACAAGACTATTTACAAAATTTCTTAAAGACAGGTTAATCTGAAGACTCAATTTGCAGGTGACCGACATACTGTCAAAATCACTACAAAATTATTTCCAAAATATCTTAAAGTCAGGGAAAGCTGAACACCCTATTTGCAGGTGACCTACATGACCTCAAAATCAATACGAAACTATTTCCAAACTTTCTTAAAGACAGGTAAACCTGACGACTTTATTTGCAGATGACCGACAAGCTGTCAAAATCACTACAAAATTATTTCCAAAATATTTTAAAGACAAGGAAAGCTGATAACCCCATTTACAGGTAACCTACATGACTTCAAAATAAATACGAAACTATTTCCAAAATTTCTTAAAGACATAATTCATTTGCAGGTGACCGACATGACATCAGAATCAATACGAAACTATTTCCAAAATTTCTTAAAGACATAATTCATTTGCAGGTGACCTACATGACATCAAAATCAATACAAAACTATTTCCAAAATTTCTTAAAGACATAATTCATTTGCAGGTGACCTACAGGACATCAAAATCAATACGAAACTATTTCCAAAATTTCTTAAAGATATAATTCATTTGCAGGTGACCTACATGACATCAAAATCAATACGAAACTATTTCCAAAATTTCTTAAAGACATGATTCATTTGCAGGTGACCTACATGACATCAAAATCAATACGAAACCATTTCCAAAATTTCTTAAAGACATAATTCATTTGCAGGTGACCTACATGACATCAAAATCAATACGAAACCATTTCCAGAATTTCTTAAAGACGTAATTCATT
>NC_134795.1:16275402-16285402 GCF_046742065.1 Oratosquilla oratoria | reverse complement strand
TACAGTATCCGACTGGTTTTATCCAGGTTTGGCACGCGTGCCAAGAGTTACCCACCTCTGATCTAGATGGTTCAAAATAATTGAACACAAATACGGTGTTCATCTGTTCATCTGTACTGTATCCGACTGATTTTATCTCCAAAGTAACCTATAAACAAAACACCTCCCGAAGAGGTTAACCAATGGAGATTAACTCTTTCAGTTATTGTTTTCTCATCTTAATTAATTCATCATCTGTAATCCAAAATCTTATTTGGGGAAAGTCACAGGACAAAGCATCGAATGTGATGTTTACATTGCGGTAATCGGTTATGTCACTTTGGTTGTTCATTTGAGCTCGGCAAAGACTGAAGAGCATCAAGTTAGCAGTCGTTGGATTGAAAACCTTGTTAGAATACGTATCCTATATAAAAACAAAAATAGAAAAAAAGGAGAACTATAATCTTAATAGAAAACTAGAAAATATAGATCATTTGGTTGCAATAATAGGCAATTTATTAGGTAAAAGACAAAACGTAATCTAATTTTTTTTTCTTACATAACATTTGGCCAGCTGGCATTGTTATCAGACGTCGAAATAAAACAAGGTACAATACGCAATATGTATTTATATAAACAAAGAAATAAAAAAAATCAGAAGAACCATAATTTTAGTCAAATTTAGAAACTATAGGTAAATTCTATTGCAGCAATGATTATCAATTTATTTTAGGTAAAAAACAAAATATATTCTAACTTCTTTCTTTTTCATGAGCGACTTTTGTCCAAACAGTAGGCGGGAGACATGGATGACCATTCATCCACGAGGAGCTAAGATAAGAGGGAGGGAAAGGGTGGTGGATGGGAGTGGAATGGGTGGGAGGGATTATATGCCTTTGGCTTGGCTACCCCCCATATAAGAGGGAAGAACCCCTTGGTATATAGAAACCATTCGTATATAGATAGACTCTTGTCTATCTGACGGCACTCTCCCTCCGCAATCCACATATCACGATGTCATTTTCACGCCACACGATACCCATAGTAACCCCACTTTCCCCCCTCAGGGGAAGGGTGAGATGTCCACCTACTGGCTGGAGGGCCGTGACGGTATGACCTTCGTGGACATTCCTGAGGTCGGAACCGCCGGGGATCCTGCGAACGACAGCATCCTTCCTGCCTTCCTACCCATGATGGGGAAAGACGACTCGCCGCCGAAGGAGAAGAAGAAGTGAGATTGAGGATCATCTACATCAGGAACATCGAGGAGGAGGAGGAATCCTTGAAGAAGAAGAGTCCTCGAACAGGGAGAGGTGTCTTCGAAGAAGTAGGCCGAGACTCGAAGTTTTTCGTCGTTCTCAGGCTTGACTAAAGAATGAAAAATATATACTACTTTGAATCTGTTTCCAGTAAACGAGTTCTTACTCTGTTGAATAGCATCACCTGATGACAGAATAAAAGCTAATTGACCTGGGTCATAGTCAACATAAGAACATATAAACAAAAGGACATAGGAACATAAAAACATAAGAGCATAAGAACATATGAACATAAGAACATAGGAACACAAGAACATAAGAACATAAGAACATATAACATAAGAACATAAAGAACACAAGAATATGAAAACATGATAACATAAGAACATAAGAACACAAGAACACAATAACACAAGAACATAAGAACACAAGAACATAAGAACATAAGAACATAAGAACATAAGAGCATAAGAGCATAAGAACATATGAACATATGAACACAGGAACATAAGAACATAAGAAAATAAGAACATAAGAACAAAAGAACATAAGAACATAAGAACATAAGAACATAAGAACATAAGAACATAAGAACATAAGAACATAAGAACATAAGAACATAAGAACATAAGAACATAAGAACATAGAAACATAAGAACATAAAACATAAAAACAGGAATATAAGAAAAAAAGGACATAAAAACTTAAAAACATAAGACCATAAATACATGAGAACACAAGAGCACAAGAACATAAGAATGGGGGATACTGCATGAGACCATAAGGCCTACACTATGTAGTTCCATGTCCATTATCACTTATTATCCCTATCATTTGACCCAGGAAGGACTGGGTTACCTTAAAAAGAGGAAGAGCCAAGGTGGGCAAAACGAAAGAAAATCAACACAGGTGGGGATACACCAATAGCCCCCAATGTCCCTGTGGCGAAGTACTGACGATGGTCTACGTCAGTGGTTCTTAGCCCCTGGGTCGCGACCCAAATTTGGGTCGCCAAGCCATTTTATTGGGTCGCTAAGCCATTTTATTGGGTCGCTAAGGGTTTGCAGAAAATAATTATTTTCCCACTACAAATATATTATAATTATATACTGTAATAATTAAAATACATGATGCCTAGTTTTAGGATTCTAAGCAGACCATGATTAAATAAAAACTCCAAAGCAGAAAATTTATTTGTAGGCTTGGGTCGCGATGCTTAATTTGTGCAAAATTTTGGGTCGCGATTCTTGATTCGTGCAAAATTTTGGGTCGCTGCCAAAAAAGGTTAAGAACCACTGGTCTACGTCCTCCGGGAAAGTCCATTGGGTTCCCACTGCTCCGACCAAGACCTTAGGGAAGCAAATGAAACTGCCCTTATATGGACACGGTTCTGGTGCGACAAGATATGATGACCTCTTAAAGCATCCAATTGTTTCAGTGCTCACTGCATTGTTACTAAAACTATTCCACTCACTAACCGTTCGCTTAGTAAACCTGTTCTTGACTATTTTCCTCTTAAACCTAAATTTGTCTAATCTGAATCCATGACTACGAGTCCTGCCCTGGTGTCTTAATATGATGACCTTTCCTGCATCACCTTTGTTAAAGCCCTTGACCCACTTGAATATCTCAAAGGAGAAAGAGGAAACTGAGGAGGTCGAAGAAGACAAAACCACCAAAAGTCGTCGAAAATATTTCTGTCACTCGAACTAATAATACCCTTCTAAACTAGAAACTACTAAATAGAACTCAGGTTATCTAACCTTTCTAGATATTGGTAGCGTTGTTGTTGTTTAATTCTCAGTATCAGAACTCTATCTAGAATACCTAGCCGAATCCGGGGTACAAACTGATGAATTATAAGCAACTAAATTTGAGCAGTACTTTAAGTGTTAGGATATCTTAGTTTATTATTGTTGTAGACAAAATTATACCCTGATAGAATATAGTAGTATAGTCAATACCATATTCTTTGAATTTATAGGTGCAAAGATATTATTGCAAGAAAACTGGTGTGGCGTCCAACCCTTATCAACTAAATTATGTTACCATGTTAAAGGAGTTGACTATTGAATGTGTCCAGCTATGTATATTCATAGACATATATATATATATATATATATATATATATATATATATATATATATGTATGTATTATGTATGTATATATATTTATGTATAAATATATATACATATATATATAAATATATATGCATATATATATATATATATATATATATGGTGAAAACGTAGAAAATACATACTTCTAAGTCTGGTGTTTTCTACGTTTCCACCATTATGGTTCCCGGACTCCAGCTTTTTTCGGACATATATATATATATATATATATATATATATATATATATATATATATATATATATATATATATATATATTTATTTTTGTGTGTGTGTGTGTGTGTGTGTGTGTGTTTGTGTGTGTGTGTGTGTGTGTGTGTGTGTGTGTGTGTGTGTGTGTGTGTGTATACATATATATATATATACATACATATATATATACATATATATATATATATATATATATATATATATATACTATATACATGCTAGTGTGTGTGTGTGTGTGTGTGTGTGTATATCAGGAGAATGGTGCAAAGAGAAACCCAGGATGTCGCAGCCTTCTTCACAGAGTGTTTGTATGCTCTGTAGAAAATCCTGTCGAAAAAGAAAAGAATAAAAGTGTTTTTCGACATCCTGGATTTTTTCTACACCACTCTCCTCAACTATTTATCTATTCTTATATTAAATATATATGTATATATATATATACATATATATATATATATATATATATATATATATATATTTGTGTGTGTGTGTATGTGTGTGTGTATGTATGTATGTAGCAGCAAAATAAACAAAAATATGGTAAATATGCAGTCTGTCCTCGCGCAAAGATGATGATGTCATATCGTCTTGTGTGAGAGCCACGTGACATGATGTAATCGACTCCGAGAACATTCCAAGCCAATTAGAACAAATATCATAGACTTAGAATTTAATGTGAACATAAAATAGGTTCCCAACCTTTGTTATAGTGTTATTTACTAAAATTAGTAAATCTAACTGGATTTAATCAATATAAAACCTCTGGAATTTTCCTCTCCTTCTCCCTTCCACCTCCAGACTGGATAAAACTGTCTTTTCGTAGCTAAATTAAAGTCTAAAACGTGTGTCACTATAAGAAAGGTTTAGTTTTAAGTGAAAATATGTACTAAAGGAAATTTCATAAGTGTTTTTTCGTTGTGAAGAAGTAAATTGCTTGATTCAACAACGTGTGATTTATTTACCTCCTTGAAGCTACGCTGTATTTTTAATAGACATTATTACTTATACACCTGCACATGCACAAAACATAGGGAGTATATTATATAACAGTGTTGATATATGATTTAGCATATAAGCATTAGGTATTCTAACCGTTATGTCAAGATTATTCACGTCATTTACCAAAAATATAAACATAAACTATAAACCGGAGGAGAAATAACGGTCGCAAGCGGACAGGATGTATGTTTGACCTTGAGGTGGAAAGACACCGTCTCGCCAACCACGTTGGTCAGTAAAAAGAATAAACTTCTAGTAGAGGGAGGCAAGACCTCTTGGACTAGAGCGTTTGGGAGCTTACTGGATGACACAGTTCAGTCTGTCCATATATGTGGTGAAGACATTGAAGTCTTGGAAAGCTTTACATACCTTGCTAGTGCAGTTCACAACAGTGGTGTGTCCTGTCATAAAGTCCTCTGTAGGATTCCCCCATGGTGTTATAATGGACACACTCAACCAGAGTATAAGTCGTTGTCGACATTTACGTAGGAAGACTAAGATTCGAATCTTCAAGTCACTTGTTTTTTCCCGTCCTGTTGTACGGCTGAGACATGGGCATTGGATGTTGACTTGAAGAGGCTTCTCGATGTCTTTGGTACCAAGTGTCTACGGAGAATCATGGGGGTATCGCTGGAATAACTTCGTATCAAATCAGAGACTATACTATGAGACTCAGTCTAGGCCAGCTGCCATCAGCATAATCCGAGAACGTCAATTCCGGCTATATGAGCATCATGTGGTACGTTTCCCTAATGTTCATCCTACTCACAGGGTTCCTGTCTCTAAAGGAAGTAATCCTCGATGGGGAAGACGAATTAGACGCCCACAGAATTCATGACTGGGGCAAGTTCAACCTGTCGATATTTGTTTGAAGTGGGAAGGAAGGTTGTCTGCATGAAAACTTGCTCGGATAGACTTCGGGGGCTGGCGTCGGCGTAGTGAATGAAGCAACTTGTCCCTTGGCGTAGGTTTCTAATTGATTATGATAATGATGATATCTAATAGGGAATTAAAGTGGGAATTTACTCTCGGTTTATAATTTAAAGAAGACATCTCGAATCAACACTACAGGGAGCATGAATTATCTGACACGAACTAGGTATTTATTATACAACAGTCATTCATGTAATAGATAAGATCATATAACCGTGTGAGAATTGCAGTTATGTCAGCATTCACTTATTCTTTTATTTTTATTATTTTTTCATTTGATTAGTTGTGATTTCTTTGTCCATAGTTTATATGATTTCTTTGTCTTTTCCTGCGTCGTTTCCCTGAAGAAAAATTAGATATTATATGTCGCTTTGTCATAAGATATAGTGGAATAGAAATGTGTATTCTATTCATAATGTAAAGAAGAAACTTTAAATTAACAACATAAAGTCTGTGACTCATGTAATACTCACTACATACATTAGTCATTATGAGGTAATTAATTATACCAAGTGATATGAAAGACAAACAGAAATGCGCATTCGATTCATATTGTAAAGAAGAAACTTCCGACTAACAACGTGGAATGTACGGTGCGTCACAGCACATGCACAAGATATTTTAATCATTATACAATAATCACACTACTTAATATGAAATATAAGAAAATGTTTCTTTCATATTGTAGATAAGAAATCATAAATAAAATCATGAAGTTTATGATGCATCAAACACATATTAGTTATTTCAGTCGTTAATTAATATCTATGTACATCATGATAAATAAAAGCTGAACATAAAACTGCTTTCGATTCATATTGTAAAGAAGTAACATATACACGACATGCAGTCCACAATGCATCAAATACACATCAGCTGTTTCAATCGTTAAATGATATTTATTTACATCACTTCAAATAAAAGCTGAACACAGATTTGCTTCCTATTCATATTGCCATGAAAAAAAAAAAAACATCTATACGACATGCGTTCCATGATGCATCAGGCGAGCGCTAGAAATTTCAATCTATATTTAATTCGTACAGTAGCTAACGGGTATGTGCAGCATACTATATTCGTACGAAGGGCTTACAGTCACTTGACTAGGTGATGCTCTTCGTATTCCGAGCCGCGATAAACGTTAGCTCGTTATCTGATACAGCTGAGATAGAAGAAGATAAGCTACCTTGGACGTAACCGGCCTCCACTGCGACTTCTGTCCTGGAGCTTGTCACAGAGTCGTGTGAACTAGAATTGGTGATTAAAATAATACGTGGTCGTCGTGTTAGATCGTGACTTGTCGTGATGTGCCGTGACGGGACAAGAAAATGTGTCGCTTATCGGGAGTTGGGGAAGAATATGACACAGCATGTTGATATGTTCTTGTGAAGAAAGTGTTGTGTGTGTGTTTTCTCTCTCTCTGTGGAGGAAAGATTAGGTTCTCATTCGTAAAGTTCAGAACTTACTGTGGATCACGGTGGCAACGAAGAAATTTCTGAAGATATGAAGTGATGTCAAAGTTATGATGATTTGATACATGAATAGGTGCATAGAAAATAAGGCAGAAATTATGAAATGTAGAATATTAAGTAATGAAAGTAAAAAAAAAAAAAATCTAAATAGATTCATAAATATATATGAGTTCATAAAAGAAAAGTAAGGGTTATACTGATTTGTGTATAAATTGAGTGGAATAAAGAGTGCGTTCATGAGAAAAAGTACACTCATGTACATATAATAAAAGAAAAGATGAAAACGTACATACGTACGGACACACACAAGAATGTGCGTATAGACATATTTACACAAGCCCGTCCAAACTATAACGCGCACACACACAAACACACACACACACACACACACACACACACACACACACACACACACACACACACACACACACACACACACACACACACACACACATACACACGCACACACACACACACACACACACACACACACACACACACACACACACACACACACACACACACACACACACACACACACACACACACACACACACCACACACACACACACACACATACACATATGTATGAAAACTTTGAAAATGAAGGACAATGAATAGCCATAATCAAAGACTACAAAAAAAAAAAAAAAAAAAAAAACTTAGTTGTCCAAAAAGCTCAATTGACAAGCGAAGCCCATTCTGACAAGGAGTATCCCATGGGAATGGTTGACATGGATTCAAAACAAAATGTGTTAACCTGAGGACAAATAAGTTGTGAGTAGAGTGTATATGAGGCACACAGACTACGTGCCCCAGCCCTGAAGAACACACATTCGTAAAGGACTATCGGTGTACCCTTCTTCAGGAAGGAAAAGTTTCATTAGTGAGTGAAGTAAGACCTACTCATGAGCTTCCTCAGGAGGAAGAGGTTCCACAAGGAAGTGTCCTACGTGGTAGTCGGTACTTTACCTAGAGAACGTACGGACTGAAAGAAGTTTACGCCTCTTGGTGACGTCATGTCGTTTGGTTTTCTTCGGAAGGGAAATGGCGAAGACTGCAGTTGATTATCAACCGATTAGTTAACGTATTTTTTTTTTTTCGGTTCTCTGTTTCCGATGGTAAATCTGCCTTCATCCTAATCTAGATCGATTTTAGGTTTCCTGTAAGAAGGAATTTAGGATCTTGAGCATAGTTCGGAGATCAAGAATCCTGTACAGAAGCCGTAACAGATGGGAGGCTGGTAGGCATACCCTTCCACTGCTCCACCACAGCATTTTGTCGATTATATTTCATCACCAATAACCAGCGCTTCTATCCTTGGGTGGTAATGGAAGGTAGTGAAAGGAGGGTAGGTAGCAAAAAAAAAAAAAAAAAAAAAGGGTATTTGAAGATAAAGCTCATCAGCATTTTTCTTTGAGCTGAGGCTAATTCCCCATCATAAAAGAATACCGCCCGACTGTGGTCCGTAGGGGTGTCACGGAGTGTGTTTTGTCCAAAAGATGATACACCATCTTGTACTCGGAGTGACCCGCTCTCCTCTTCGCCTAAGAGCTTACCTGGATGTATTTGAGTCTTTCACAGCACAGCCTGTGTAAGTGCACTGGTGGCGTAATCGGGAGCGTGCTGGTCTCACGTTCGCTTGGTTGTGGGTTCGAATCCCGCACTTCCCTTCGAATCCTAGCAGTGACTCAACATTTCAAGCCACAACGGCTTCGGCCGCAGCTACTCACCTTTTGTGGGTTGTCATCATGGGATGAGCACGTTATGACCTATTTTAGTCGGGAAAAAGGACATTTAAGATGAAATGTCCTTTTCTACCCACTTTCAACACAAAATCCTTGTCCCATTTTCACCTGAATAAAATCACCTGACGTTAGATTTAACAAAGAATTTGAGGTGCGTCATTATACCGTGGGCCAGGTTTGATTAATTATATCCTCCATCGAATACAATTTGTAAGTCAAAATGAAAAGGTTATTGCATTGCAGTCACTGATATTACGCAATAAATGCATGACTGTGGTATAATGGATAATATTAACAACAAATAGAATTTTCTGAAGTCACTTAGAAATCTATGATATCCGTCGAATGATGAAAATCTTACTTGGAAAATATTCTACTTCCGGTTCACATTATCTGTTTTGGCGGGATTTTATAATTTTTCCCGACGTTATGACGTCACAGTGGAATTTCCATAGACTGTGACGTCACACCACGGGCGGGATTTTCAACCACGACATATTCCTGTGTAGCGTGTTATATTAATTTCTTATTGATTGATTGATAAGTCGATTTAATTACATATCTATTCTTATCTATTCTTTTACTTTATCGGTTTACTTTAAATAAAGCGTTGAAGAATTCCTTTAACAAACAGCTTCACTTCTCGTTAAACGGACTACTACGCGAGGACGTCTTGACGTCATCGACGGCACAATACTATGCAAACTCACCGACAAAAACAAACTGGTTTAAACCGAACTAAAATCCCTGAATATTGTGATCTCTCTTTGGGTGAGGTCAACACATACACGAAGTCAATAGAATCAAGAATCTTGTAAATCATAAAAAAAGAAAGGAATGAAATATGTTTGTGAGGTTCACAAATGCGAAATTTTCCTCCTCAGGACAACCCTGTAACGTCATCATACGGGTGTCATAAGATAACACCTCGTGACCTGCACTGATTGAGTGAATGAAAGAATGAAGGAATGAAATAATAAGTAAATGAATAAATAAATAGATACATATGCAAATACATAAATAACAAATAGATAAGTTAATAAATAACTAAATGAATAGATAAACAAATAGATTACTAAATAGATTAATAGATAGATAGATTAATTAATATATAGATGAGTCAAAGTTTGATGAAGTTAGTTTAGACATATGAAAAAATAAATTAAATAAAATTGCAAAAAAAAATTGTGAGTAACAGAAGTAGATGTAGTGATCTCGACAGAAATATAAAGAATGAGGTGGATGGATGGAATGTGCAAGGC
>NC_134795.1:16255402-16270402 GCF_046742065.1 Oratosquilla oratoria | reverse complement strand
GTAGTCTTCTTAATATACAATTTGATAGCCTATGATGTATACTGCAGAATTCACAGTGATCTCATATTGAGGTCACATGATTATGGATCATCAACTGTGTCTTGATTTAAATATTTTCTTATGATAAATGCAATATTTCTTCGATGATACTTACACAAGTTTACTGTAATCTAAGTATGTGTCTTCATAGTTAGATTATTTACAATAATCGCATCAAAATTCTCCACTAATGTTTATAGATTCACTTTGTACATATTTCACCCTGGTCAAGTCTCCTTAGATTCGCCATTGTTCAAAATAATGTTGTTGTTTTTTCATTGTTTTGCTGAAGTTTCTTATTCATCCAGTCCATTACTCGGTCACTATTCATTGTATTTCTTCTGTGAAATAACACTGGGTATCATTTACATACCATTTTCCGGTATATATATATATATTTATATATATACAATATATATATATATATGTATATATATATATATATATACCTGTATATATATATATATATGTATATATATATATGTGTGTGTGTGTGTGTGTGTGTGTGTGTGTGTGTGTGTTTTTTGAGGGGAGTATTTCAACAGCTGTTCATGTTTTGCTGTTTCCATATTTTTATAATATAATTATGAGAATATTGACATTAGTTCATACGTGTTCCGTGTCTCCTTGATCTTCTCCTTTATTATACATCTTTACCCCTGTATGGGTCAATGATCCTTATGCAGCCAGCATTTCAGGGCTTTAGGTGGCACCCCTTCGGACCAAAGTCACGCAGCATTTTTTATGAGTATGCTTGGAAACTATTAATATTAAAAAAAAATGCACCTCCTTAATACTATATCCTTCTCTCAAATTTCTCCTTTGCCGTCTCTGTAACTTCACTTTTTTGTTACAATATTGTCCCCAAGGATAGGTCTGTTTATCAGTGATAAAATACTAAAAATACTGATAGAAGACATAACTGACTCGTTTTTGGAAACATAGACCATATAATGGTCATATTTATGGTTCTTAAGAAATTATTGTCTGTTTTATATGTATTTTTACATTCATTTCTTTTGTTAGAAATGGGTTATTTTCTCTTTAATTATATTTCACTTCCTTCATTATTTTCCGTTTATAATTGATATCTATTTTGGTGAAATTCATTAGTTTATCTAATAAGTGTTCTCGCTTAGATATGCAAACTTTATCATTATTTTGTTTAAAGATTTCACATATTCTATTAGTATTCTATCAACGATGCAAAAAAATGGCTGAATTATTGTAGCCGTCTCTCATTTTTTCTATCAGTTTATCTTTAGATTTGAATACAGTCCAAGGGTATTTATTTTCCATAGTATCATAGTGTTTCATCTTCAGTTGTCGTTTAGATTATCATGTTCATTTCTTTTATTTTCCTATATATCATTTCGATTACTATTTTTTTTCTTTTCAGCGATTTTCTTTTATTTATTTTTTTATTATTTTTTTTTCTTGAATTTTGTCATCAACAAGTTTGCATTGTCTTTTACAACTATCTTATTTTCTACTAACGGATACATTTCATTGTAATCTATTTCAAATAATATTCGTAGTATGACGAGTAATAATCACTGCATGTCTCTTAGTTGTTATTTGCCTTTTTCAGTCTGTTACATGAATTAATTATCCGTGTTTTTCATGTTTTTATGCTTTGTTTAATAAGATAATTTAAATTTGGCAGTTTCTGGTTCTAAATACTGTGTTCTTTCAAAGAACATAGATTTTCTTATATCAAGCTCGAACACTAATCTATGAAAACAGGAAAGATCGAACACAACTAAACTATGATAACAGGATACGCTAATATCATCTTCAAAATGAATATCTATTATCATATAATTTTATCAGATACAGTTAAGTAAGTGATATGATGAGACCTCAATGTTGGTACTGATAATGTCTTTAAATTCATTGACAAATGTTTACTTTTCGCCCTCTAGGTTTGGATTAGAATTTGTTAACCATTTAAAACATTACTTCGCTAGCATGGACTTGGTTATTTACAGAGAAGAAATTATCTGATACATTCAATTGTGCTTCTTATCTGTACATGTAGACCTCTATAAGTTTCCTGTATAAGCTATTTCCCTCATCGGAGTGTCAATATTTTACACGTGTTCCAATTGTTATTTTAATTAAATTAGGTGATTGATTCTATTTTATATTTGGCCCGTCCGTTATTAAAAACAAATTACACTGAGAATAATTAACGCTTTGAACAGAGTATACAAATAAAACTATACATACATAAATCTAACAGTACAACAATCATTTTTGTATGTGATATAATATTCAAAATATATTGTATAATCTATAATAGACATATAATAATTTGATACAGATTAATAATCTTATAAACAATTATAATGTGTACTTTTAGGGAAAACTATAGCAGTGGCAGCGTGTTGCTACATTCGTATTTATTTTCATTTGTTTGTGTACATTTTTTAATGAACATATCAATAGCACCTCCATATATTTATCTTTCTTGGAATGTAATGATTGACGTGCGTGCTTGAAGTAATTTTATATATTTCGGAAACATCATATATGTCTTCTAAAAAAAATTCATTCAAAACGCAGATATCAAGATTTTCATCAGTAATCTATTCTCTTACTTAATCTTTACAGTCGACTGAACAAACGAAGACACATTTCATCTGTTAGCATCAATGATTTGTTCTGTTTTTTTTTTTAATATACTTGATAATTGATATTTGTATAGTCTCTTTGTGAGCAGTTCACATATTTTTCTTTTTTTGCTTTATATTTAGAGTGTATAGTATTGTGACTACTGTACATGAGTTCTTTCGTACAATTTTTGGCCGAAACTGGCACGTGAAAGACTAAATGTATAGGTGTTAAATACTTTATAGTAAATGTATAGGTGTTAAATACTAAATGTATAGGTGTTAAATACTAAATGTATAGGTGTTAAATACTTAATTTCTCCCAGGGAAAATGCATAAGATACCTCCTTTCTCATATCAGTGCGCTAGTGGCATAATCGGAAGCGTGCTGGCCTCGCATTCGCTTAGTTGTGAGTTCGAATCCCGAAGTGAATGTTACCGGCCCCAACATTCCACATAGCAGATGACAAAAGTGACGGTTTCGACCGTTGCTATACTCCTCACTATACTCTTCTTCTTCTTCTTCTTCTTCTTCTTCTTCTTCTTCTTCTTCTTCTTCTTCTTCTTCTTCTTCTTCTTCTTCTTCTTCTTCTTCTTCTTCTTCTTCTTATTCTTCTTCTTCTTCTTCTTCTTCTTCTTCTTCTTCTTCTTCTTCTTCTTCGCGTTCTTCTTCTTCTTCTTCTTCTTCTTCTTCTTCGCGTTCTTCTTCTTCTTCTTCTTCGCGTTCTTCTTCTTCTGTTGTTGTTTTAATGATAAAATTGTATTCCAAGATGCATTGTTGTTCATCAGTATTGTTGTTGTTCATTCTAGTCTCAAGTTGAAAATCTTTTTGTTCTTTAATGAACTTTGTAACTATTTGTTCTTCAAGCGTACACTCTGTTATGTCACTATCATCCCTGTGTACACCACATCATTTGATATTTGGCACAATCTTTTCTTTTATCTTTTCATTGTAGTTTTCAGCATTTTTCATTTTTTCCCGTTTCTCTTTGTCATCAAAATTCGTAGTCAGATAATCACGGAAAGTGTACTTAAGATTTTCTATTTGACATTTAACTTTGTTATATTCTTATTGCTAAAATCTTTTTAGTTTATAATGACTGTTTTAATCAACAAGTTGTAATTCGTTTTCATCTTCCGTATACTGACGCTGGATTGATTTTCTCAATCATTTCTATTTTTCAATTTCTCTTCTCATTTGGAATATCTTGATTTTTTTTTTTTTTTTTTGGGGGGGGGCCTTTCAGACATAGTGTCTACCTTGCTAGCCTCTTCTCGTTTCTGAGGATTCTCTTTTTGATTAACTTTATTCACTCAGTTGTGTTACCTCCTTGTTATCTACTGCAGTTGATGTGGGTTTAGTCTCTTCATAATGGTTCTCTGTATTATTACATTTTCTGCATTTAGATACATGTTTTAAATATTTTACTATTGTCATTATATTACATACATATACATGCATACATTCATATATTATATGTATACACACACACATGTGTGTGTGTGTATACATATATATATATATATATATATATATATATATATATATATATATATTTAGAAATTGTTTGAGACAAATGAGAGAGTGATAGGTGGGGAAGGGTAAACGAAGATGGGCTTCAGAATACGTTTATTGTCCTAACGTTTCGGTCTCTATGACCCTCTTCGGAGGACTCGCTACAATACACCATGATCACAAAATTTGAACTTGTAGTGGGAGGAACACGTCGAGCTTCGAGTGTGTTTTTTTTTTCCAGAGCGTTTTTTATTAGGAGACTAGCTAGCTGTTTACTTGGATGTTTGTATGTGCAGCTTCCACCGTCTTTCTCAAACGCCCAAACCAACGGACCAAACGTCCAGCCATCCGGGTCAAACGACCGTGCAGTCAAGGTCTAAATATACAGGTCAGACCGTTTGAATTATTGTGCGCAGCTTCTGACGTCATTAGGCTGGGTCCGTTTTCTCTTTGTGAAACACTGAAGAAAACTGTGAAACGCCAAGGAAGACAGGAACTATAATATTTTATATATTATATATATATATATATATATATATATTATATATCATATATATTATATATTCATATATATAGACAGGAACTATAATATTTTATATATATTTATATATATATTTTATATAATATTTGTCAGAATATAACTAATTGCGTGGAGCGGTGCGAGCGAAGGCAACGACATTCCCGAACGACGGACCAGCTTCAACTGACAGCTATAGGACCCGCTAACCCCACTTTGAACAGCCAGGTGACGTTCACGGGCCCGCTGCGCCAACTCCCTCGAAATTCGGTCGGAAGTGGTTAGACCTTATATTCTTAGATCTTGCGTGCAGTGACGAAATATCATGTCACGCCGCATTTCATAACTGGATTATTGGTTTGGTGAGTTAAGTACCTATACCCTGACTTTTTCTGGGATCAATCTTTCAATCAGCATAGACATGGTAGAGAGAAGATAGGCAAATCTGTAAGATGCTGGGCTCTATCATGTCGGTTTGGTTTGTTTCATCATCATGATTAGGCCTACGTGTCCTCTTTTTCTTGACTTCTAAGATGACCTCTCTCTCTCTCTCTCTCTCTCTCTCTCTCTATCTATCTATCTATCTATCTATCTATCTATCTCTATCTATCTATATATCTATCTATCTATCTACCTATCTATCTAAATCCTTCCTCTTTCTCTTTCTCTCTCTCCCTTTACTATATTTCCTCCTCTCTTTACATGTACCCACCCCCACGCCATATCTCTTTTTCTCTCTATTCTTCCCTGCCCCCACCCCCGCCATATTCCACTCTTTTTTCTGTCCTTCTCCTTCTTCCTCTTTTTCTTCCCCCTGCACACCATCACCTCTCTCTCTCTCTCTCTCTCTCTCTCTCTCTCTCTCTCTCTCTCTCTCTCTCTCTCTCTCTCTCTATCTATCTATCTATCTATCTATCTATCTATCTATCTATCTATCTATCTCTATCTATCTATCTATCTATCTCTCTATCTATCTATCTATCTCTGTCTCTCTCTCCCTTTGCCCCTCTTCATATTTTTCTCTCCCCTTCTCTCTCTCTCCCACCCGTCATATCTCTGTCCATCCCCCTCCCCCCCTCCTGCCATATCTCTTTCTCTCCATCTCTCCTCCTCCTCCTTATGTCTCCCACTCCCTCATTCATTAATTGTATGTGTGGACACCTAAAAGTATCATTTCAACGAAAGCCTCACCAGCTGCCAAATATTAATATTAATAGATAATAATTCTACTATTAATTATCGTCCTCGCATGTATGTATGTATGTATGTATGTATGTATGTATGTATGTATGTATGTATGTATGTATGTATGTATGTATGTATGTATGTATGTATGTACGTATGTATGTATGTATGTATGTATGTATGCATGTATGTATGTATGTATGTATGTATGTATGCATGCATGTATGTATGTATGTATGTATGTATGTATGCATGCATGCATGCATGCATGTATGTATGTATGTATGTATGTATGTATGCATGTATGTATGTATGTATGTATGTATGTATATATATATGTATGTATGTATATATGTATGTATGTATGTATGTATGTATGTATGTATGTATGTATGTATGTATGTATGTATGTATGTATGTATGTATGTATATATATATATATGTATGTATGTATGTATATATGTATGTATGTATGTATGTATGTATGTATGTATGTATGTATGTATGTATGTATGTATGTATGTACGTACGTATGTATGTATGTATGTATGTATGCATGCATGTATGTGCGAACGTACATACGTATATCAATACATCACCATGTTGAAAAGAGCAACACGACGCTACTCTAGCGTGCCTACTCCCGAGGAAATTCATCAACTGTCAAAGCATTGCATAGCAACCGTTGACGAGGGCGACAGCGATTAGATAAAGACACAAGTGCATCTCCAAGTGACTGTCTCGGATTAGGAGATTAATCATCACCGTAAATCACTCACCCAGGTAGGTAGGAGAGGGGTAATGCCACGTCGAGGGTGAATGAAATCAGCTGAAAATAATAAAGACAGCAATAAAACAATAAACAGATATGTATGTATGTATGTATGTATATATATATATATATACATATACATATACATATACATATACATATACATATATACATATACATAAATATATACATATATATCACTGATGAAAAATGTAGGAACACATTTGTAGATCACAATTAGCACCACAGTCGGAAGAAAGATTTGAATAAGCGAAACTATATATTTCGATTGCTAACTGCAGTCCTCTTCAGTAGTCAAGAGGATTACAGTTAGCAATCGAAATATATAGATTCCATTATTAAACTCTTTCTTCCGACTGTGGTACTAATTGTGATATATATGTATGTATATATATATATATATATATATATATATATATATATATATATATATATATGTATGTATATATGCATATTTCATTTGCCATGCTCCCTTGTATTATCCGCAGTATAAGAGTGAAAAGGCAGATTGTTATGTATCCAGACTCAACTGCCTTCCTTTCCGGATGGTACGCTTCCTCTTTGCTCCTGCTGTTGCCAGGCCATTTTATTCACGAGTTAATGCTACACCAAATATCTTATCTTGTGTCTACGTAAAAAACAGGGTTCGATTCCCATCAGGTATGGTTGAGTGCTATTTGCCCTGGCTATCAAGACATAGCTCAGCGCCTCCTGGCGTAGGCTTCTTACGTTTTATGAGTGTTTGATGTTTTATGAGACACAACTCTTACCTTTACTATAATAGGTTTGAAAGAATATTGAGTGATAACTTTTTTTAACAAAGATAACCAAAAATATTCCATTTCATTTATGGAGAAGCATGATGAGCTTTAATATAAAACCATAATGTCTCGTCATTATTTTCTGTAGAAAATATTAGACAGTTTAATTTAAATGTCAGTTCGTTTTACTTATAAGGAAATGTGTTATTCAATTTGAGCACCTGATCTTGAATCTTGATCTATATATCTCGTTGTTGAGCATTTCATATATCTATAATCGGTTGTTTTTGGATTATGATTTTTACAGAATTGTACTTATACAATAACATAAAGCAATTATTGGTTATTTGTCGTTTCTAATATGACATGGATCAATAGTAAGAACGTAATGAAATATTAAATCATTTTTGTTTATTACATAAAGGAAAGTTATGATGTTATCCTTCCGATGATTAGCAGTGTTGGATTTGTGTTAGAAAACAACAACAAACAAACTGAGGTTTGAAGTAATAAGTTTAAAGGGGAAAACACCAAAGAAATAAGTGTATAGTGTTGCTATTAGTGCATCAGGAAGAGCCTAAGAAGTGACAACAAGTGGTGTCACATTACCAACAAAAATAATGCGAATTCTGACGACAACATTTAAGTTACAAAACCTTCAAGTGTCTAATATGTGACATCCAGGATTGTTTTCAAAAGATCACCAAGAAAAGTAATGCGAAGTCTGTTAACGTTGGTCGTCCTAAAGATCCAACGTTTCCTGTGCAAAACCGAAAACGTTTCTCTCACAAATGCAAATGAAAAGAGGACGCTTTCCGCAAGAAGCTGTCGACCGTTTAACTCAAACTCACCAGATCCCGTTGACGGTCGTCTTCGCCGTCCGGGAAGAGGAGGTTCTGTCTGGTAAATGCAGCTTTCCGCCTCTGAGCTTGGGACTAGCTCGGTCTCACCTTTAGGGGCCTTTCCCTGACGTCACCCAGGAGAGGAAGAAAACCCTCCAGGAAGCCCCCCCTTCCTGGCCATGAACTCTCTACGTCACTGTGGTGCCCAAGACGACGAGGATCGCAGTGCGGCAACGACACAAGTCGGTCGGAGCGGCTGCGTCAGGGAGAATGGAACCGAGCTTTCGTCATCAAACATTCACGTGTCGGTTCTTAGCCCAGCGTACAACACGACCCACTCTGTTATCGTCCCCAACTCGGCCGTCTTGTCGCAGCAGTGTGAGTATGACAGAGCCTCAGTGGAAACAAAAAAAAAGGTAAAATAAGTCGAGAATATCACCACAGTTTATGACGTTCCCGTCGTCGCCATGTTAAAAAAAAAAAAAAAAAAAAAAAAAAAAAAACGACATCCTTGAGTGGTGATGTCATTGCTATGGTAGTATTTGGTAAATCCCAGACAATATTTAGTTGTAATTTTGTATTACATTGTCGATAACCAGCTCTTCTATTCTTCAGGAAACCATCACGCATCAGAGGTTTAGTCACAGAGTTGGCAAAGAAGAGATAATTAGAAAAGACAATATACATATATTTTTTTTAATGGAGACTAGTCACCAATTATAAGATAGCTATATGACTCTGGTCCGTATGGGTGTTACTAAAGTCTCTAAAATATAAACTGCATAATGTTTATTCAGTCAATACCGCCCAATGGTAATCCTATGATAGCTTTAAAGAGCTTAATGTAACCTACCCTATCCTAATCTAACCTAACCTAACCTAACCTAATTTAACCTAACCTAGCCTAACCTAAACTAACCTAACCTAACCTCACCCCACCTGGCCTAGCCTAACCTAACCTAACCTAACCTAACCTAACCTAACCTAACCTAACCTAACCTAACCTAACATATCCTAAGGGCCATAGGGGTGTCAGCGATAGCATCATCATAAACTGACACAACTTTTCTTCCTTATCTTGAGCAAGCGAGTGTCCTTGTGTACAAGGTCACTTGTAGAAGTGTCCTGAGAAGGGATAATCGATAACAAACCTAAGGATAAAGTGATGATAGAGATCAGGGCTGGGCAACCTTTGGCACGCGTGCAAGACTCGGCACACTAACGACTTTTTCTTCTGGCACTCGAAACCCAGAGCTCACTTAAAAACAAATTACTAATAAATCTCCAACTTCTCTTATATGACCATCGGTAATCTTATACTTTTATGTAGGCATATATATATATATATATATATATATATATATATATATATATATATATATATATATATATATATATATACATACATGTTTGTATATATGTACGTATTAATGTATGTAGTAATAACTTTCTCAAAAGTCCAGTGCTTGCAGTCTTCCAACAATGGTTCCTGGACTCCAGCTCTTCACGATTGTTGTATGTATGTATGTATGTATGCATGTATGTATGTATGTATGTGTATATATGAATATATACATGTATGTACGTGTGTATGTAGGTATGTGTATGTATGTATGTATGTATGCATGTATATATGATGTATATATGTATGTATATATGTATATATGTATGTATGTATGTATGTTTGTATGTATGTTTGTGTGTATGTATGTATGTATGTATGTATGTATGTATGTATGTATGTATGTGTGTATGTATATATGTATGTATGTATGTATGTATGTATGTATGTATGTATGTATGTATGTATGTATGTATGTATGTATGTATGTATGTATGTATGTATGTATGCATGTTTATATGTACGTAAAGCTTTGATTGGATGTTCTTGTTTGTTTGTTTATTTCTTTTGTCTTTTTATATATTAATTTGTTTTTCTTTTCTTTTTTCTTTTTATGTAATTATTTTTGTTATTGCAAATTCGATGTTTATATACTGAAGTATAAATGTTGAATCATTTAACAAATGTTTTCGGGACAATAACTTTGTTTTTTGGACGCTATGTAATAGTCTATAGAAGCGCTGGCGAGTAAATGGCGACGAAATGCAGGACCAAGTCAGAGGAGGCAGAAGTATCGTCAGTTTCTAAATATATTTTGCCATGTAAATGAAGTCCTTCATATATATTGTTGTAATTCTTTGTTAACAAAACAGTGTTGATGTGACAGTATTTTTTATTTTTTTTGCAAAACTCTGGTGTTTATGATAAGAAATATATCACTAGATAATTGGTTTGCACGTGGAATTGTACTAATTATTTAGCAAAAAAAATATGTATTTGCGGAATTTTTGCATACTGTGGTTCAGGTTCGGGTATTGGTAGTGGTACGTTTGCTCTCCTATGGCTTCCATCCCCAAACGAATCATTGTCCGATTATGTACACACATTTTGTTTGAACAGAAACGATTTCGATTACGATCTTTTGTTCTTCAAATTTCCAAATATCAAATTACTTTTGCGTCATATAGCGAGAAGCTCAACAATGAACTAAGAGAAGTTAAACCTAACGAATGTTAGACACATTAATGAGGTGTAACTGAAGTCGTTTCTATTCCTTCCAAACGAAGTAGCAGAAACAAGTAACATGCTAGCCTAATGTGCCACCACGAACATCCTCCTCACTCCGTTCATTCCCATACCTCACATCCTCTCCACTCCAGTCCGCTAAGATGTACATACATACATATACCAAAGGCTTTTTCCCCCTTACAAGGGAGGTAGTCAAAAAACAAAGGCATAAAAACCATTCCCACCCATTCCATCCCCAATACTCTCCACTCCCCTCCACCCTCTACCCTCCCTCTTATCTTGGCACCTCCTGGATGACGGGTCATCCCTGTATCTTATCCACTGCCCTGGGTCAGAAGCAGTGTCGCAAGACACGGCACATTCACAACAAGGCCGCTTCATTAAATCGGCGACCTCCCTTCTCCGGGTGGGGGGGGGTCGCCGATTTAATGGGTTATAGGTAAGATTAATCTTCATTCCCACTCCACAACGCTAACACCCTCCTCGCGTATCTAAACCTCACGTTTACGCGTTATTGAAGACACTTTATGTTTCAGGCACAGCCGACCAGGAGACCTGCCGAAGCTCTGACTTCAGACACACCTGTACTACGCCGTCGGACATGTCGCCTGTTGGGGCGCAGATCCCCACACCCCCGATCGGGTCTCCACAGAGCGGCACCGTCGGAATGAGTGGAGTAACGACATGCACCATATGTGGAGACCGAGCTACAGGGAAGCATTATGGAGCTCATTCCTGTGATGGGTGTAAAGGGTTCTTTAGGAGATCTGTGAGGAAAAAACACACTTACTCCTGCAGGTAAGCAGTCAAAAGAAAATCGATGAATTTGATTTTGGGTCTGTGCCGAGACAGATAGTTATAGATTTCAAACATTCGATGAGCTTGGTTTTGGGTCTGTGCCGGGACAGGCGGTTATGTATTTCAAACATTCCAGTGCTAAACTACCAAATGAAATATTGTAAATCTTTCTTTATAGTGTGTATTAGCAATACAAATTTACAGCACAGATTACCATGTCGAAACACTGACAAGTTGAAGTGGATGGAAAGAGGAAAGACTAGAATCTTAATCCGAGTTTTATTCCTGACTAGTTTCACTAAAAGCTTTCTCAGCAGATTACTACATAAATCACTTATCCTCAGGTTCAACAGAAATTGTGTTGTGGACAAAGATAAGCGTAATCAGTGCCGTTATTGCCGACTAAGGAAATGCATTCGAGCTGGGATGAAAAAAGAAGGTAAGATAAATGCATTGATAACGTGATTTTACCTTCATATTTCTCAATGTTCTTATTTCTGTAAAATCACAACTTAATGTAATTATGTAACTAGACGCAAGTCATTTTTGTGGTGACTACAACTCGTCGACTAAGAAAATGCATTCGAGCTGGGATGAAAAAAGAAGGTAAGATAAATGCATTGATGACGTGATTTTGCCTTCATGTTTCTCAAAGTTCTTATTTCTGTAAAATCACAACTTAATGTAATTATATAACTAAACGCAAGTCATTTTTGTGGTGACTACAACTCGTCGACTAAGAAAATGCATTCGAGCTGGGATGAAAAAAGAAGGTAAGATAAATGCATTGATAACGTGATTTTACCTTCATATTTCTCAATGTTCTTATTTCTGTAAAATCACAACTTAATGTAATTATGTAACTAGACGCAAGTCATTTTTATGTTGGCTACAACTTGACAAGTTCACATATTGAAAGCTCTATTTACCTCAAAGTTTGTCTATGGATATTTCTCGAGTTTTTATTTTTGCAAAATAGATGTTTCTCGTGATTGTAAAGGTAAACGTGATTATGTGTTTTCGTTGATTACAATCACATCTCAACGCTGAGTTCTCTGATGTAATCCGGATTGTGTACATCAAAGCTCCTAGAACAAAGAAAACGGCTTTTCGCCATTTCCTAAGACATCACACCTTCGAAAACTCATTCGTCTTGATGAAAGACAAGAGCACAAGATCGCATGCCTGCTGAGCAATGCGTCAACCACACAATATTTATTACAAATTTATCCACAAACACCTCCTAGACCCTCACTTTCAACATATGGAATGAAACAAAAAGAAGAAAAAAAAACACTTTCATATAATCTCCCCTTCGTCCCCCAGAATAATGACAAAAACATCTCAACTCCTCAGGGTCCATAACGCTCTTTCTGCCTGCGCCTCATCACAGGTGCCTTTTGCAGCACATCAGTGGAAAGTTCTCTTGCACAAAGCAGACAGCAACCGTTAGACACCCATCTTCCACATCAGGAGGGACCCTGATACCCCAATTTCGTACTCTTCAGCTTTCCAACTTTTCAAATGCGCGATAGGCGCCCATTCTGTGTCCGTCTATATAACATAAGAATGGCAGCAGATTTACTATCCAATTTAGAAATCAATCATATCATCCTCCCAATTACAACACCTATCCAAGCCCCTTAGTTACTTGTTCCAATACGCCCCCTGCTTCGTTAAAGCCACACTATCAAAAAATCAAATACAAACTTATATTACCCGACAAACAATTCCTCTTCAACTGCCATAACATAGACACCGACGGCTTCCTTTCTTGCCATCTAGTCATCATCCAGCGGTGTCTCCTACACCTTAACCGATACTTTGTTGAGACAGAACTAATATGCTTAAGGACAAGGCACTCTGGCCCCCAAATATAACTATTTCATGACCGGAGACGACTTTCTTAACTGCCCATATCATCCTCAACTCTATCACACATACACACTTAAAACCCACTATCGAGAAATTATATTAGAAGTACATGATATCCGTATATTTCGACTACTATCTCCTGTACTTCTGATATTATTTCTCCGATAGTGGGTTTTAAGTGTATATTTACAAATGTGTTATAACATTAAGTGTATATTTACAAATGTGTTATAACATTACAGTTTCCCTCTACCACACATGCTGATAGAACGCCCTACGTACACAAATCCCTCGAAACAAACTCCTAATCTCTCCCACCTACCCTCTCAAATAACAATCACTGTACACCTAATCTCAGGTGAAACAACACTAATATCTCTATCAGCTGAGTAAAAGAAACAACGACTGCAACGGCACTGTAGTCGAGAGGCCAAACGCAGAGTATGGGATCCAATATATTTGACGTTTCGCCCAGTAGGGCTTCTTCAGAAATAACACAGTTAAGAAACATTTTACTCCTTGTGAGAATCAACACCGTGTGAGATCGAAACCTTTATTGGTACGACGTTTCGCTTGTTACAGCTTTTTCAAGTACAGACATATGGCAAACACTCTGAGTACATATAGGCCGACGGGGAAGGAACTGGGAGAGGTTATCAGGGAGGTCTATATGTACTCAGAGTGTTTGCCATATGTCTGTACTTGAAAAAGCTGTAACAAGCGAAACGTCGTACCAATAAAGGTTTCGATCTCACACGGTGTTGATTCTCACAGTCTTGTCGGCTTTTGCCATTGTGTTTCATTTTACTCCTTATATAGCCCGCAAGCTCGGGCTATATAAAGAGTAAAATGTTTCTGAACTGTGTTATTTCTGAAGAAGCCCTGCTGGGCGAAACGTCAAATATATTGGATCCCATTCTCTGCGTTTGATCTCTATCAGCTCTCCATATTTTCCTACAAGAGACGTCAGTTCTCTCCAAACTATAATTGCCCAATAGTACATCAATCTATTCACATTAATATTCTCATATTCCCTGCCGTAACTGTTCCCTGCCCCGAAAGTCCGGGTGCATAACAAAGCAAAGGAGATGGCCTCTCTCCTCATCTTCGTCCTCCAACTAGCTAATCCAACACCGCGAACTTAGGATGTCATTCAACGACGACGGGACATTCTCCATGAGGACAGAAGTACTGATACATTGTCGGTGACAAAGATGCCTTTCTCTCGGTACGATTATCCCTCAACGATGATCGTTCATGGCTCAATGATGATCGTCAAACGATTGTCTAGAGCACTAATTCTTTGTTTTTGAATGATGGGGCTGTTTTGCTTCGACCTGCAAAGCACGAGGCTGATCCATTTAACCGAACCTATCAACGCCGAGTATGATCTGCGTCACTCACCATTGTAGGAGGCTAAAGGCGTGTCCACACTTGTTGCATTTCCACGTATCGTATCATCTTTGCGC
>NC_134795.1:16235402-16247902 GCF_046742065.1 Oratosquilla oratoria | reverse complement strand
ACTTGGTGGCGTAAAGTCACAACACCTTTCCTCTCGACACTGTTGCCTCAAGTTATTGAAACATCATGATACTGTTTCCCGGATATTATTGGTTATTTTCGCGTGGTTATGAAATTCCCTGGTAACCTATTTTTACGAGAGTTTCTGTCGCGCATGCGCATTACCAATTCCTTGGCCTAATCAGAACGTTTGCCTGCTTAGAGAAGTTAGTATAGCACAGACCACTTAATTCAAAACATTGTTGACAATCTTACAAGATATTTTGTTTACAGTGTGATGTGTTGGTATGAGCATTTCGAAAAGACTCATAGTGATCAGAACTTTCCCATATTGTGATATGTCAGTATAAACAAAAACAATTAATCCAAAACGTTGTTGACAATCTTTCTGGAGATCTTATTTATAGTGTTACGTAGTGCTATGAGCACTTCGACAAGACTCATAGTGATCAGAACTTTCGCATATTTTGAGATGTTAGTATAAACACGAAAACAATTAATCCAAAACGTTGTTTCCAATCTTTCTAGAAATCTTGTTTACAGTGTTACATAATGCTATGAGCACTTCGACAAGACTCCAGGGTACCTCCTGATTGCCGGTCTCTGTTTTTACTACCTTCATCTCGGTGACGATCTTCTCAGGTGCTCCACCAAGAAATGAACGTCACCTAATTGAAGGGATAGAATACCGCAGCGCACTTCATATTTCGTAGCCGGGATGTCGAACAAGCGCAAACGTACGAGAGTGACGGAGCGATTTCGAAACTAATGTATTAAGGCTCCACAAGAGGGGTGCACATAGACTGAACCCGGCAGTAACTCACACCCTCTCGTAGTGGGAAGTGAAAAACCCCTGGTAGGGCAAAGCCCCGTCAGTTGCGGCAAGCCACTGGGTTTTCTAGGCTGACATTGGGTCGCCTCCCCGCCTGGCCAGGGCTATCGGGAACCAACGTAGGAAGCCAGCAGGTCCCGGGACTCGAACTCGGGACCACCTGCTCATCAGTTCAAGAAAGTTTCCACTGGGCTACTGGTAGTATTCCTCTGAGAGTGTTTGGGTGCATCTTCTATATGTTTTGAAGAGGAAGGGGTGAGAGGGACGAGGAGATTGAAAGGGGCAAAAATCCCTTTGCGGATAATAACGAATTGGTTGGAGAAAGGCAACACGAAACGATTCAATTTTGCAACTGAAGAACGGATCCCATCTTGAACGAGTTTTCGGTCGATCGGGATCTAGCGGTTCAGTCCTGGGTACCACAACTTAGCTAAATAAAATCACTTGATGCTTGAGTAGTGAATTATATACAAGACGATATCCTAGGAAAGTCAGGATCTGGTGATGACACAGACAGTTTCCACTTTATAGAAACACATTTTATTCATACTAATAAGAGAACAGGACTCATAATTGTATAATGTCTGAAGTTTACAATATGTTGCAGAAACCTTGCTTGCTCTAGCCAACAAAGCCTAGATTAATCTTAAACGCTTATATTTTCCTTTTCTTTGATCTCCAAGAGACATAAAATTAAATTACATTTATCATTAAACTACTACGACATCAACAAGCTACAGAGATGCCACTTTCGTTGACGTTTTTAATGATAATTTTATGTGCTAGGCCCTAGTTTTTCATTATTTACTGCTTGGTAATTCGTTTTCTCATTCCCTGTGCGAACACATCCCTAATGGCAGCGATCACAATGTGTCAATGTTGGCTGTTACTGCTTTGCTTGCCTTCCTGCAAAGACCCGCCATCGCTGACTGCAGTAGAACTGGTAACAAATGTATATAATGTATGCAATACTTCTGTACTGGAGCATTAACACTCGCGTGGTGATAATTGTTTTCCCTTACAGAGAGAAGGAACCCAGGTATGTCATGAGAAGACGGTTCTGCGAGGCTGACAAAGGGAGATGACCTATTGTTGTGCTTATAGCGTGGAAGGTTTTACGTTTTAAGGAAAGCAGGAAGATGTGATATCCTGAAAAAGAAATGGACAATCAAGATTTGATTTTACACATATTAAAAGTTATTGTGACATGTACCTTAGGCCTACATGGTCATAAAGTGCATATGTAGTTATGTACATACATATACATATGCGTTTACACACACACACACACACAGAGGAAAGAAAGAAAAATGTCAACAAGAGCAAAAATAGGGATGACGGAGAGCACAGTGGATCCAGTGCTACAGTATGAGAGCGTAAAACAGACTCTGGGGATAGGTAACTAAATTGGGGTAAAAACCTAGGGAGCTTTGTGTGAGAAATGTATATGGCAAAAGAAAAAAATACAACAAAATAAGTAGTTAAAAAAGAGATAAATGAAAGGCGAGATGAATGTAGAAGAAGTGAACAAGGTCCTGTAATGAGTCCCAAGTTGAAGCTGAAAAGGAAAGAGGTTTACAGGGAGACTTGTCACTTATAAATAGAGAGCAGTGTGGCATCGAAATCCGTAAGTACAAATGGGGTAGCATCTGGAAATATCGGTGCATGATAGAGAAAGGTGTTGTAAAGGTGTACTAAAGAGTAAAAAGAAAAACTCAGTCGGTGAGAGGATCACAAGTAGATAAGAGCAAACAAATCCAAGTTGCTGCACTAAAGTAAATAGTGATGAGAAAATAAGGTGGGGAGGATTTGTGTGGACATGATTTACCCATGTGATGGAAGAGGGAAAGACAACTGTATATCCTGAGATTGTCTTGTGTTCCTTTTTATGTGATACTTGGATGAAGTAATAGAACTTAAGGACGACTCAGCCACAGTTGATTTAGTAGTTTCCTCTTCTCATTCAGAGGCCGAGATGAGTCGAATTGGTGCGCGTATCCTTGACGAACTCGTCAAACCTCTTCGACAGGTCAATCTGGACGACAGTGAATTCGCATGCTTGAAAGCCATTGTCTTCTTCGACCCTGGTAAGTCGATTAAAATCCCTTTCTAAACTTAACTAAACCCAGCTATTCAAACAATCAGGCCCTGCCCTACGCGAGCTTTGAACTCGGGTCCCTCTGGATGTGACACCCGAACGTTACCACTCCGCTTAGGACTGGGCCTGATTATTTGAATTACGTCGCTGTCACGAGCGATTTGTTCTATAGTTAGCTATACAAATATAACCGCCTTTAGGTACCTCCCGACACTACATGCCCCAGATATGCTTAGTGGGAAAAAAGCTGATCATTTTCACACTTTAGTGTCCCTCGTGCCCATATAAGATCTTTCTTTCGCTATCTTAATTATTCTACATCTTCAGCGCAATATTGCAAGGGACAGAAGCGCTGGTTTTCACTTACTAGACAGTACATCCTATGTTGTCATCAGATATTGGTGTCATTGTAACTCGCCGTAAGCACTGGTTATCGCTTACTAAATAGCATATACTAAGTTAACCATCGAATATCATTGTCATCCTCAGCTTTCCTCTTCTTCAGTTATTCGAGGACTGAACGACATCAACCGCGTCAAGGCTCTGCGGTACCAAGTGCAGCTGATTTTGGAGGATTACGTGAACGACAGCCAGTACGAATCCCGCGGTCGTTTTGGGGAAATCCTCCTGACTTTACCCTCGCTCCAGTCGATCACGTGGCAGATGATCGAACAAGTCCAGTTCGCCAAACTCTTCGGCGTGGCGCACATCGACAATCTTCTTCAGGAAATGCTACTCGGAGGTAAGCAAAAGGGAGGATGAGGTCAGAGGTCATGCAGACTAATTTATGGGTAATGCTGTGACCTCTCTCTCTCTCACACACACACACACACACACACACACACACACACACACACACACACACGACTCGTGGCGCAATGGTAGAGTTCCTGGCTGTTACTACGGCAATCCGGGTTCGAATCCCGCCTAAAGCTGAAATAATTTCAGTATCCCTGTACTGCGAGTCGTTACTCCAACTCTCGTGGGCGGGGAGCTGTGTGTGTGTGTGTGTGTGTGTGTGTGTGTGTGTGTGTGTGTGTGTGTGTGTGTGTGTGTGTGTGTGTGTGTGTGTGTAAACTCTCTTCCGGAAGGGAAATAGCTGTCGATCACGAGTCCAACACGTGACCCAATACCATGGTGAATCTCTCTCTCTCTCTTACACACACACAACTCCTTGCCCATCAGAGTTGGAGTGCCGGCTCGCAGTGTAAGAAAAAAAAATAGCTCTCTCAATCACGAATCACTAAAATTTGGAACTTTCTTATAGCCGGGATGAAAATTCACTTTCTTTCAGAAATGTTTGGAGTAATGTCATAATTCTTCGGGTTCTTGAGAACTTTTTTTTTCCGAATGTTAATTTTTTTCAATTACAAAAATAAATAGATAAATAAAAATAATAATAAAAGAATGAAAAAATGAAAAACACGTGAATAAACAGAAATATAGATATAATTAAGCACATAAACATTTAATCATCACTTGTACGCTCGATACAAAAATATACAAGTTAACAAACGACTACATAATACATATATACTGCAAGTAAAGTTCTTAGTAGAATATTTTCTGCACTTTGTCTCATAAGAATAAAAGAACATAAGAATGAAGGAGACTGCAAGGGACCAAAAGGCCTACACTAGGCAGTTCCATGTCCATTACCACCTGTCATCCCCATCCATAAGATTGTCTAACCTTTTCTTAAATCAACAGATAGTTTCAGCGCTCACTACATGGTTACTAAGTCTATTCTATTCGTTAACCACTCTATCAGTAAACCAGTTTTTGCCTATTTTCTTCTTAAATCTAAGAACATCCTCTAGCGTTATTTACATGGTTTTGGACAATAAGTTTCACCATTTTTACGTTTGCTTTCGAAAGATAATGTTCAATAGTAAATCGTCAAAACGAATAAGAATGGTATTATTGAATTTCAAATTAACTTCTTCCATACGATTATGCCTACGTAGGCGTTATAAGACGCGATTGGTTATACCAAGATCTAAGGATATAAGGTCTAACCACTTCCGACCGAATTTCGAGGGAGTTGGCGCAGCGGGCCCGTGAACGTCACCTGGCTGTTCAAAGTGGGGTTCGCGGGTCCTATAGCTGTCAGTTGAAGCTGGTGCGTCGTTCGGGAATGTCGTTGCCTTCGCTCGCACCGCTCCACGCAATTAGTTATATTCTGACAAATATTATATAAAATATATATATAAATATATATAAAATATTATAGTTCCTGTCTATATATATGAATATATAATATATATGATATATAATATATATATATATATATATATATATATATAATATATAAAATATTATAGTTCCTGTCTTCCTTGGCGTTTCACAGTTTTCTTCAGTGTTTCACAAAGAGAAAACGGACCCAGCCTAATGACGTCAGAAGCTGCGCACAATAATTCAAACGGTCTGACCTGTATATTTAGACCTTGGGTTATACGAGGTTACCGACGTCGGCATCCTGATTATATTTATTTTGTAGTTGTGCCTGAGTGACCCTCGAATTCTGTGAACAATATTGATCACGTTTTCTATGTTTAAATTATTCTGAGTAAAAGAGAACGAATAATACAGCAGTGACATTATATTTTATAACGCGTAAGAATTTGAATCGTATTGATGAAGTTAATTATCTCAGTATGCCCCGTCGTTGGATAAGTCTTAAATGATTGACACATTGTTGAGATGTTCTTACGGAAGTCTGGAATATTGTAACTGAAGTCGTTTCTGCTCAAACGAAGTAGCAAAAGCAAATAGCATGCTCGCCTAGTGTGCCACCACCGTTATGATCTCTTAAAATCAAATTAGAAAAACGGTGAACCTAATTATTGTTTGAAACCCTATATTCAACCCCCTTTCTTTTTATCATTTGAACCGTATATGAGTATTGTGGTCTTATGTTTTGGTCCGCACGGGGTGGCAGAATCGGTTGAGAACCACTAACTTAATCTAAGTGTATGAGCTCTCGATACTTGAGACATCAATGGGCTCTATACTTACATAGAAAGGACACGACTCCTTTCTTCTTGACAAAGGGAAAACGTTTAAAGTCTCTCTTGCTCTTCTTGAAGGGGAATTTTTTACCTTCTCTCTACCTCTTTTTGCTCTTTTTTAGGCGCGAGCAGTGACGGCAACAACGGCGCCAGCAGCAATCAGGCCAGCTACGGAGGTGGCGCCGGAGGTATCGGTACAGGGACCCCAGCTCCCCTCCCCGGAGGCCCCGGACCTTGCTTCCCCATCAACCTCGGGGTCAACAATAGCGGCGCAACGGGGTCCTCCACTCACGCAGCGACCTCGACCGACTCAGGCGTTCCCATGGCCGCGCAGAACGAAATGTCCCTCCACGGACACGTCGGCGTCATTACGTCCTCGTCCTCGTCCACGTCGTCTTTAGTACCGTCTCGGGACATTGATCTGACGACAGAGGACCAGTACAAGCTCTTGGGGCCTCCGTTCAAGGCCGAGCTCCTGGATCAGAATTATGACCCATGAGAAACATCTCTTGGTGATGTCTGCGACCTGACGAACTCAGAACACTCACGATGTCGAAGAATTCAAACATCGATAGGTGCAATATTTCTTAATAATGGGTACTTCAAATGAGAATGAGTGACTGAACATTGCTGAAATTTGTGTATACAAATGTATATATATATATATATATATATATCGTTACAAGATACATCCTATTTACCTTGCCACAGGATGTCCTTACCCTATATTTCCTGACTTGATATTACATGACTGTAAGCCAGGTGTGCATAAGAACGTGTATAGTTGTGTGCTGAGCCAAGTCTTAGTGGCAAAGCCTAATCCAGGCTGCAGAACTGGCTTCTGAAACTGTATTGTCTCGACCACTGGGTAAGATATTGATGGTGCTGTATTGTTGGATGATTTCTCTCATATGGTAAAGACACTCATATGTTTTCCTTTTTCTTAGCATTCTCGAGAAATTTATTTGGTTTCTTATGCCCTTCTTACACCCAAAGATTCATTCTAAGGTAAATGAAAAGCATCTTCCATAAGCCAGAACAAAACCTTAGATGAGGTATCCGAGTTTCAATTGTTTTTTGAATGAAGAAATCTAGCACAGAGAGGAAATTGTATAAAAAAGAACAAGAAGAATGTGTATATACATATATATATATATATACATATATATGCATATATATATATATATATATATATATATAGGTATATATATATAAATATATATATATATATATATAAGAATGGGGTAAATGCTATGTGGGAAATCCTTGAAAAAAATAATAATAAGGTCTCTGTATAAGCCAAGCACTCTTGTCTGTTAATGTTAAAGTTATAATTATTGGTTTTGAATAAAAGTGAAATACATATATGTATCATTGAGTCCATAAGTTAACGCAGTTGCTTTCGCGCGCGCACTCACACACATACACTTACACACACACACGCACACACACACGCACACGCACACACACACACACACACACACACACACGGTGGCGGATTGGTAAGGCACTGGCCTCACAAGCCGGAGAACCGGGGTTCGATTCCCCGGCCGGGCGGAGACAAGTTGGGTTTGTCTCCTTTCACGTGTAGCCCCTGTTCACCTAGCAGCGAGTAGGTACGGGACGTTAGTCAAGGAGTTGTGACCTTGCATTCCCGGTGTGTGGAGTGTGAGTGGTCTCAGACCTACCCAGAGATCTGCTAATAATGAGCTCTGAGCTCACTGCCGTATGGTGGTGTCTGGCTGTCTCGAAAAGAGGCTGCAGCAGATCCGATGTGAATACACACACATACGGCTCGATGGCGGATTGGTAAAGCACTGGCCTCACAAGCCAGAGAACCGGGGTTCGATTCCCCGGCCGGGCGGAGATAAGTTGGGTTTGTCTCCTTTCACGTGTAACCCCTGTTCACCTAGCAGTGAGTAGGTACGGGACGTTAGTCAAGGAGTTGTGACCTTGCTGTCCCGGTGTGTGATGGTGGTCTCAGACCTACCCAGAGATCGGCAAATATATAATGAGCTCTGAGCTCACTACCGTAGGGTGGTGTCTGGCTGTCTCGACAGAGACTGCAGCAGATCCGAGGTGAATACACACACACACACACACACACACACACACACACACACACACACACACACACACACACACACACACACACACACATCAAATTGGAGATGGATGACTATTGGGGTACCACAGGGCTTGGCTTGGTATTGGCACCATTAATGTTCTTTGTATATCGGTATATCAGTGATGCGACGAATGGGTAGCTAAGCAAACTTATTTGCAGATGATTCCAAGGTCACAAAATTGGATGAAAGGTGTATAGGATTGCAAATTCCCAATGGAAAAATTAGAGAAAGTTGATGAATGAAGCCAGAAATGGAAGATGAAGTTAAGTACAAAGAAATGTAAAGTTTTGGAAATCCCCAGAGCAACAGGAGACTGTCGAGGAGTTATAAAATGTGAGATGGATTAATCGCAGAGGCAAAGGAGGAATAGGATTTGAATATTTTGATCAATGATGATCTGTCGCCAGAGAATATAAGAGTGGCATTTCATTACATAGATGAAGCCATGATGAAAAAGTGTATATAAATAGTTTGAGTATGATTCGATCCAGACGGATATGCAGCAGTGTACCAAAAGAAAAAAGAAAAGAAAGAAGAAAAATAAAGAAAACGAAAGAGAATATATATATATATATATATATATATATATATATATATATATATATATATACATACATGCATACGTACATATACCAAAGGCTTTTTTCCCCTACACGGGGGGTAGCCAAAAAGAAAAAAGGCATAGAAACCACTCCCACCCATTCCATTTCCTATATATTCCACTCCCCTCCGCCCTCCTACCTCCCTCTTATCTTGGCACCTCCTGGATGACGGGTCATCCCTGCATCCTGTCCACTGCCCTGGGTCAGAAGCAGTGTCGCAAGACACAGCACATCCACAGCAAGGCCGCTTCATAAATTCGGCGACCCCCCTCTCCGTCCCCCCATGCAGAAAAGGAGAAGACGGGGAGAAATCCCTTCGGGCTGCGTCAAAAAATTTTCTCATACATACTTCCTCAACCCCCCATTCCCCACCCACTCCCCCTCATGCATCATAGCATCATCTATACACAACCCCTCTCCATTCACCCCTATCTTCTGTCCTCTCCCGTCCTTCCTCCACAGACATTCCCCTCTTTTGTAATGCCCCTTTCACCCCATCCATCCATCTCGTCCTAGGACGCCCCCTCATATTCACTCCTTCCACCTCTGCCTTCCACACTTCTTTTACTAATCTTTCTTCACTCATTCTTTCCATGGGTCCAAACCATCTTAATACTCTTTCATCAACCCCATCTTCCAGTTCCCTTCCCACCCCTGTTCTCCTCCTCACCTCCTTATTTCTCACTGTGATGCAGCTTATTTTGGAGAAACTTCAAGAGGAATCACAAAAAGATTATACGAACACAAGAATGACATGCGACACCACAGGACATCTAATTCGTTAGTAGTACACGCTACACAACACGGATATATGCCTAATTGGAACAACACCAAAATCCTACACACCGGTATGAAAAAGACGACAAGAAAAACTATTGAAGCTGCATATATTAATACTTTTAAATCAACCAATCATAGAGAAGGATTTGTAAATTTGACACACACAACAGCAAGATTAATCATCGAGGGGGCACAAACGGCGGACTCTATCCCAAGGCGACCTGTGAGATGACCCGCTTAGTATATAGACAATGTATTCCAATTTGCCTGTACTATTATCTCTCTGAAGAAGACTCTGTCGAAACGTTAGAGAATATAATACTTCTGCTCCTTCCTGGAATTTACCTATACCACTCTTGCCATACATTTCTCAAAGTTCTTATTTCTGTAAAATCACAACTTAATGTGATTATATAACTAAACGCAAGTCATTTTTGTGTTGACTACAACTTGACAAGTTCACATATTGAAAGCTCTATTTACCTCAAAGTTTGTCTATGGACATTTCTCGAGTTCTTATTTTTGTAAAATAGATGTTTCTCGTGATTGTAAAGGCAAACGTGATTATGTGTTTTCATTTATTACAACCACATCTCAACGCTCAGTTCTCTTATGTAATCTGGATTGTGTACATCAAAGCTCCTAGAACAAAGAAAACGGCTTTTCGCCATTTCCTAAGACATCACACCTTCGAAAACTCATTCTTCTTGATGAAAGACAAGAGCACAAGATCGCATGCCTGCTGAGCAATGCGTCAACCACACGATATTTATTACAAATTTATCCACAAACACGTCCTAGACCCTCACTTTCAACATATGGAATGAAAAAAATATATATATTTTTTTTTTCATATAATCTCCTCTTCGTCCTCCTGAACAATGACAAAAACATTTAAACTCTTCAGGGTCCATAACGCTCTTTCTGCCTCCGCCTCATCACAGGTGCCTTTTGCAGCACATCAGTGGAAAGTTCTCTTGCACAAAGCAGACAGCAATCGTTAGACACCCATCTTCCACATCAGGAAGGACCCTGATACCCCAATTTTGTACTCTTCAGTTCTCCAACCCTTCAATTGTACGATAGGCGCCCATTCTGTGTCCGTCTATATGACATAAGAATGGCAGCAGATTTACTATCCAGTTTAGAAATTAATCATATCATCCTCCCAATTACAACACCTATCCAAGCCCCCTAATTACTTGTTCCAATACGCCCCCTGCTTCGTCAAAGCCACACTATCAAAAAATCAAATACAAACTTATATTACCCGACAAACAATTCCTCTTCAACTGCCATTAACATAGACACCGACGGGTTCCTTTCTTGCCATCTAGTCATCATCCAGCGGTGTCTCCTACACCTTAACCGATACTTTGTTGAGACAGAACTAATATGCTTAAGGACAAGGCACTCTCGCCCCCAAATATAACTATTTCATGACCAGAGACGACTTTCTTAACTGCCCATATTATCCTCAACTCTACCACACATACACACTTAAAACCCACTATCGGAGAAATTATATCAGAAGTACATGATATCCGTATATTTCGACTACTATCTCCTGTACTTCTGATATTATTTCTCCGATAGTGGGTTTTAAGTGTATATTTACAAATGTGTTATAACATTAATTGTGTATTTACAAATGTGTTATAACATTAAGTGTATATTTACAAATGTGTTATAACATTACAGTTTCCCTCTACCACACAGGCTGATAGAACGTCCTACATACACAAATCCCTCGAAACAAACTCCTAATTTCTTCCACCTACCCTCTCAAATAACAATCACAGTACACCTAATCTCAGGTGAAACAACACCAATATCTCTATCAGCTGAGTAAAAGCAGCAACGACTGCAACAGCACTGTAGTCGAGAGGCCAAACGCAGAGTATGGGATCCAATATATTTGACGTTTCGCCCAGTAGGGCTTCTTCAGAAATAACACGTTGAGAAACATTTTACTCCTTGTGAGAATCAACACCGTGTGAGATCGAAACCTTTATTGGTACGACGTTTCGCTTGTTACAGCTTTTTCAAGTACAGACATATGGCAAACACTCTGAGTACATATAGGCCGACGGGGAAGGAACTGGGAGAGGTTATCAGAGTGTTTGCCATATGTCTGTCCTTGAAAAAGCTGTAACAAGCGAAACGTCGTACCAATAAAGGTTTCGATCTCACACGGCGTTGATTCTCACAGTCTTGTCGGCTTTTGCCATTGTGTTTCATTTTACTCCTTATATAGCCCGCAAGCTCGGGCTATATAAGGAGTAAAATGTTTCTGAACTGTGTTATTTCTGAAGAAGCCCTGCTGGGCGAAACGTCAAATATATTGGATCCCATTCTCTGCGTTTGATCTCTATCAGCTCTCCATATTTTCCTACAAGAGACGTCAGTTCTCTCCAAACTATAATTGCCCAATAGTACATCAATCTATTCACATTAATATTCTCATATTCCCTGCCGTAACTGTTCCCTGCCCCGAAAGTCCGGGTGCATAACAAAGCAAAGGAGATGGCCTCTCTCCTCATCTTCGTCTTCCAACTAGCTAATCCAACACCGCGAACTTAGGATGTCATTCAACGACGACGAGACATTCTCCACAAGGACAGAAGTACTGATACATTGTCGGTGACAAAGATGCCTTTCTCTCGGTACGATTATCCCTCAACGATGATCGTTCATGGCTCAATGATGATCGTCAAACGATTGTCTAGAGCACTAATCATTTGTTTTTGAATGATGGGGCTGTTTTGCTTCGACCTGCAAAGCACGAGGCTGATCCATTTAACCGAACCTATCAACGCCGAGTATGATCTGCGTCACTCACCATTGTAGGAGGCTAAAGGCGTGTCCACACTTGTTGCATTTCCACGTATCGTATCATCTTTGCGCACCACCTAGTGATGCGAAACGGTGCAACAGGGTATTGTACACACTTGTTGCGTATCCGTATACAGCAGGCGGGTACGCAACAAGTGTGTACAATACCCTGTTGCACCGTATCGTATCACTAGGTGGTACGCAAAGATGATAC
>NC_134795.1:16187902-16230402 GCF_046742065.1 Oratosquilla oratoria | reverse complement strand
CGTCGTCATCATCATCACGGTCGAGCTCCTCGGGTCCTCCGGGTTCTTCTGGACTTCGCGATCTGTCGGGCGATTCCATTCAGCTCGCAGGGGAGGACCCTTCCTCCCCTCGGCCCAAAAGGAAACTGAGAGAAGAGATCGAGGATCGGAGGACCTCGACTCGGCTCTGAAGGATCTCCTCCCGACCAAGCACCTGCCTGGCGGTTCCATTCAGCTGAGGGAAGCCCTCGGTCTGAGGAAGACTCCAAGAAAGTCCTTTCGATCAGGGTCGAGTCCTGACCCCGTCTGAGGCGAATGGAATCGCCTGCCAAAAGAGCGTCCACGGGATTCTCAAGGCTTCGTCGAAACTATTTCCGGAACCTCGAACGAGCCCTCGGAGGAGGTGCCCCTCCTGAGGCGCATGGAACCGCCAGGCGCAGGCCACGAGGAGGACCTTCAGGTGCGCCACGGGTCCTTCGAGGGTCTGTTAGGTAAGTACTTGTAAGCTCTTGCCTGGCAAAAAGCCTGGCGGCTTAATTCGGGCAAGAGGGAAGCCTCCTCTGGTCCAGCAGACGTCGAAGGAGGAGAACATCTCGACCGGACCCTCTCGACTGACTTCTTCAAGACTCGGTTCTTGGGGGAAGGTCGGACGGTTTAATTAAGCTCGGTAATGCTCCTGGTCCGAAGGAGATTAAGCTTGAGGCAGCAGGATGGAGGAAGTTAACCACGCAGAGCGCCCGGGTCCTCCCTTAATACTGAATGAAATCGTCTGCATGGCACGAGCTGGAGGAAGGCCTTTGCAATTTGGGCAGACCTCTTTGTTGTCAAACTTGTCTTCCGCATGACCGCCGACGCCATCTTGTATCCCTTCAGTCCGCTGACAGCCGTTCCCTCCAACTGCCCCGTCCCTATCTTGTCCAGTTTCCATACTTGAAGCTCTTGTTTTCACTGTCCTAGCTGTTGTAGGCACTCTTGATGCACTCATATTTGTTATTAATTAGTATTCAGCACTCAATTTGGTTTCCAGAGACAAAAACGGGTAAGATAACGGACGGAACAACTGGAGCAACGATTAAACTGTATATAAACGATATTGCCACTGAAATGATCAGTGTAGATGTGAACTGCTACGGTGCTGAACTCTCGTATTATCTTAATTGTACTCAGTTCATCGAGATCTCTGAATAACGAAGTAGAAGATAACTTACCCGTAGGAGTTTTCGTTAAAATCACTGCGGTAGCCGATATGACTCACACACACACACACACACTCACACACACACACACACATACACACAGACACACACGCACACACACACGCACACACACACGTAAACACACACACACACACACACACACACACACACACACACACACACACACACACACACACACACACACACACACACACACACACACACAGGAAAGAATTTTTTTAAGAATACCACCGTAAATTCTTACTCTTTTCTCTTTCTTTCAGTATTCTCCAGTAAAAGGAGAAGTCTCGATGGCCAACAAACGAGTGGCTGGAGTCTTGGAGGTCTGTGATAGTATGAAGCAACAGCTTCTCATCTTGGTCGAATGGGCCAAGTACATCCCAGCCTTCTGTCAACTTACACTTGACGACCAGGTGAGATGGACAGAAAATTTGACTTTTTTCAGGTAAGGTGGCCAGAGGACGGCCATTTTGTCCTGGAATTTCTATCGAAAGGTAAGATGGCTGCAGAACACAATTGTGATGCATATATATCATATATATATATATGTATGTATGTATATATATATGTATATATGTATATATGTATATATATATATATATATATATATATACTGTATATATATATATATATATATATATATATATATACATACATATATATATATATATATATATATATATATATTTTCAGCCGTGAGCTGGATTCGAACTCAGACCACTGTGTGTGTGTGTGTGTGTGTGTGTGTGTGTGTGTGTGTGTGTGTGTGTGTGTGTGTGTGTGTGTGTGTGTGTGTGTGTGTGTGTGTGTGTGTGTGTGTGTGTGTGTGTGTGTGTGTGTGTGTGTGTGTGTGTGTATTCACTTGGTCTTTGGACCACGTGTTGGACTCGTGATCGACAGCTATTTCCCTCCTGGAAGAGAGCTCAGAGCTCGTAGGTCCGATCTATGGGTAATGCTATGACCTTGCACACACACACACCCCCAACTCCCCGCCCACGAGAGTTGGAGTAACACCCCTCAGCGCTGCGATACTGATATTATTTCAGCCCCGGGCGAGGGCCGAACCCGGACCTCCGTAGTGGCAGGCCAGAGCTCTAACCACAGCGCCATGAGAGGTGTGTGTGTGTGTGTGTGTGTGTGTGTGTGTGTGTGTGTGTGTGTGTGTGTGTGTGTGTGTGTGTGTGTGTGTGTGTGTGTGTGTGTGTGTGTGTGTGTGTGTGTGTGTGTGTGTGTGTGTGTGTGTGTGTGTGTGTGTGTGTGTGTGTGTGTGTGTGTGTGTGCATGCGTGTATGTATGTGCATATGTAAGTGTGGATGTATGCATATATGTATGTATGTATGTACGTATGTATGTATGTATGTATGTATGTATGTATGTATGTATGTATGTATGTATGTATGTATGTATGTATGTATGTATGCTAGTGTGGATGTATGTATGTGTGTGTGTATGTATGTATGTATGTATATATATATGTATGTATGTATGTACCTACGTATGTATTCATGTATGCATATACTCAAAACTATGTATATATGTATGTATCACTTGCGACAGTGTTACCTTAACAAACATATATTCATCATATTTTCTACGAAGACCTTGTCTTTCGCTTGCGGCCTTCAGAGAAGATGTCACTCTCACGATCGTTATCGTCGGCAGGTGGCGCTGCTACGCGCCCATGCGGGAGAACATCTTCTTCTGGGTCTTGCCTGGCGTTCCTTCAACCAAGACGACCTTCTGCTCCTCGGGAACGATTCCGTCATCCCCAGGCATTCTTCAGGTTTGGTAAAACTTTATTTCGCATCCTGGATGGTTCCTGGGGGCTTGATAACGCCGGGTAGGGTGTGTCTTTTGTGCTGGAAAAGCTAAACTCGTTTCTGCCTACAGTGTTGCTCATGATAGGAGGAGTGTTCATTAACTCCCATACCCCAAGAAGTATCTTTATGGTTCTTCATGGCGTTTATTTGTTTGTCTTTGGAACGCAATGGTAATGTTACATAACCAATAAGCGCTACCCATATTTACCAATCCTTGTTTAAAAAACATGGGATTGCATTGCTTATTTCCATGACCATCTCCCTCTCAGTAAAGATAGTTATTTGAGGCACTGTACACTAAGAAAGTGCTTTTGAAGCAGCCTCTGAAGGTAATTTGGTGGCGTAAAGTCACAACACCTTTCCTCTCGACACTGTTGCCTCAAGTTATTGAAACATCATGATACTGTTTCCCGGATATTATTGGCTATTTTCACGTGGTTATGAAATTCCCTGGTAACCTATTTTTACGAGAGTTTCTGTCGCGCATGCGCATTACCAATTTCTTGGCCTAATCAGAACGTTTGCCTGCTTATAGAAGTTAGTATAATACAGACCACTTAATTCAAATCACTGTTGACAATCTTACAAGATATCTTGTTTACAGTGTGATGTGTTGGTATGAGCATTTCGAAAAGACTCATAGTGATCAGAACTTTCCCATATTGTGATATGTCAGTATAAACAAAAACAATTAATCCAAAACGTTGTTGACAATCTTTCTGGAGATCTTATTTATAGTGTTACGTAGTGCTATGAGCACTTCGACAAGACTCATAGTGATCAGAACTTTCGCATATTTTGAGATGTTAGTATAAACACAAAAAACAATTAATCCAAAACGTTGTTTCCAATCTTTCTAGAAATCTTGTTAACAGTGTTACATAATGCTATGAGCACTTCGACAAGACTCCAGGGTACCTCCTGATTGCCGGTCTCTGTTTTTACTACCTTCATCTCGGTGACGATCTTCTCAGGTGCTCCACCAAGAAATGAACGTCACCTAATTGAAGGGATAGAATACCGCAGCGCACTTCATATTTCGTAGCCGGGATGTCGAACAAGCGCAAACGTACGAGAGTGACGGAGCGATTTCGAAACTAATGTATTAAGGCTCCACAAGAGGGGTGCACATAGACTGAACCCGGCAGTAACTCACACCCTCTCGTAGTGGGAAGTGAAAAACCCCTGGTAGGGCAAAGCCCCGTCAGTTGCGGCAAGCCACTAGGTTTTCTAGGCTGACATTGGGTCGCCTCCCCGCCTGACCAGGGCTCTCGGGAACCAACGTAGGAAGCCATCAGCAGGTCCCGGGACTCGAACTCGGAACCACCTGCTTATGAGTCCAAGAAAGTATCCACTGGGCTACTGGTAGTATTCCTCTGAGAGTGGTTGGGTGCATCTTCTATATGTTTTGAGGAGGAAGGGGTGAGAGGGACGAGGAGATTGAAAGGGGCAAAAATCGCTTTGCGGATAATAACGAATTGGTTGGAGAAAGGCAACACGAAACGATTTAATTTTGCAACTGAAGAACGGATCCCATCTTGAACGAGTTTTCGGTCGATCGGGATCTAGCGGTTCAGTCCTGGGTACCACAACTTAGCTAAATAAAATCACTTGATGCTTGAGTAGTGAATTATATACAAGACGATATCCTAGGAAAGTCAGGATCTGGTGATGACACAGACAGTTTCCACTTTATAGAAACACATTTTATTCATACTAATAAGAGAACAGGACTCATAATTGTATAATGTCTGAAGTTTACAATATGTTGCAGAAACCTTGCTTGCTCTAGCCAACAAAGCCTAGATTAATCTTAAACGCTTATATTTTCCTTTTCTTTGATCTCCAAGAGACATAAAATTAAATTACATTTATCATTAAACTACTACGACATCAACAAGCTACAGAGATGCCACTTTCGTTGAAGTTTTTAATTATAAATTTATGTGCTAGGCCCTAGTTTTTCATTATTTACTGCTTGGTAATTCGTTTTCTCATTCCCTGTGCGAACACATCCCTAATGGCAGCGATCACAATGTGTCAATGTTGGCTGTTACTGCTTTGCTTGCCTTCCTGCAAAGACCCGCCATCGCTGACTGCAGTAGAACTGGTAACAAATGTATATAATGTATGCAATACTTCTGTACTGGAACATTAACACTCGCGTGGTGATAATTGTTTTCCCTTACAGAGAGAAGGAACCCAGGTATGTCATGAGAAGACGGTTCTGCGAGGCTGACAAAGGGAGATGACCTATTGTTGTGCTTATAGCGTGGAAGGTTTTACGTTTTAAGGAAAGCAGGAAGATGTGATATCCTGAAAAAGAAATGGACAATCAAGATTTGATTTTACACATATTAAAAGTTATTGTGACATGTACCTTAGGCCTACATGGTCATAAAGTGCATATGTAGTTATGTACATACATATACATATGCGTTTACACACACACACACACACACACACACACACACACACACACACACACACACACACACACACACACACACACACACACACACACACACACACACACACACACACACACACACACACACACACACACACACACACACACACACACACACACACACACACACACACACACACACACACACACACACACACACACACACACACACACACACACACACACACACACACACACACACACACACACACACACAGAGGAAAGAAAGAAAAATGTCAACAAGAGCAAAAATAGGGATGACGGAGAGCACAGTGGATCCAGTGCTACAGTATGAGAGCGTAAAACAGACTCTGGAGATAGGTAACTAAATTGGGGTAAAAACCTAGGGAGCTTTGTGTGAGAAATGTATATGGCAAAAGAAAAAAATTACAACCAAATAAATAGTTAAAAAAACAGATCAATGAAAGGTGAGATGAATGTAGAAGAAGTGAACAAGGCCCTGTAATGAGTCTCAAGTTTAAGCTGAAAAGGGAAGAGGTTTACAGGGAGACTTGTCACTTATAAATAGAGAGCAGTGTGGCATCGAAATCCGTAAGTACAAATGGGGTAGCATCTGGAAATATCGGTGCATGATAGAGAAAGGTGTTGTAAAGGTGTACTAAAGAGTAAAAAGAAAAACAGTCGGTGAGAGGATCACAAGTAGATAAGAGCAAACAAATCCAAGTTGCTGCACTAAAGTAAATAGTGATGAGAAAATAAGGTGGGGAGGATTTGTGTGGACATGATTTACCCATGTGATGGAAGAGGGAAAGACAACTGTATATCCTGAGATTGTCTTGTGTTCCTTTTTATGTGATACTTGGATGAAGTAATAGAACTGAAAGACAACTCAGCCACAGTTGATTTAGTAGTTTCCTCTTCTCATTCAGAGGCCGAGATGAGTCGAATTGGTGCGCGTATCCTTGACGAACTCGTCAAACCTCTTCGACAGGTCAATCTGGACGACAGTGAGTTCGCATGCTTGAAAGCCATTGTCTTCTTCGACCCTGGTAAGTCGATTAAAATCCCTTTCTAAACTTAACTAAACCCAGCTATTCAAACAATCAGCCCCGGCCCTGCCCTACGCGAGCTTTGAACTCGGGTCCCTCTGGATGTGACACCCGAACGTTACCACTCCGCTTAGGACTGGGCCTGATTATTTGAATTACGTCGCTGTCACGAGCGATTTGTTCTATAGTTAGCTATACAAATATAACCGCCTTTAGGTACCTCCCGACACTACATGCCCCAGATATGCTTAGTGGGAAAAAATGCTGATCATTTTCACACTTTAGTGTCCCTCGTGCCCATATAAGATCTTTCTTTCGCTATCTTAATTATTCTACATCTTCAGCGCAATATTGCAAGGGACAGAAGCGCTGGTTTTCACTTACTAGACAGTACATCCTATGTTGTCATCAGATATTGGTGTCATTGTAACTCGCCGTAAGCACTGGTTATCGCTTACTAAATAGCATATACTAAGTTAACCATCGAATATCATTGTCATCCTCAGCTTTCCTCTTCTTCAGTTATTCGAGGACTGAACGACATCAACCGCGTCAAGGCTCTGCGGTACCAAGTGCAGCTGATTTTGGAGGATTACGTAAACGACAGCCAGTACGAATCCCGTGGTCGTTTTGGGGAAATCCTCCTGACTTTACCCTCGCTCCAGTCGATCACGTGGCAGATGATCGAACAAGTCCAGTTCGCCAAACTCTTCGGCGTGGCGCACATCGACAATCTTCTTCAGGAAATGCTACTCGGAGGTAAGCAAAAGGGAGGATGAGGTCAGAGGTCATGCAGACTAATTTATGGGTAATGCTGTGACCTCACACACGCACACACACACACACACACACACACACACACACACACACACACATCGGCAAATAATGAGCTCTGAGCTCACTGCCGTAGGGTGGTGTCTGGCTGTCTCGACAGAGACTGCAGCAGATCCGAGGTGAATACACACACACACACACACACACACACACACACACACACACACACACACACACACACACACACACACACACACACACACACACACACACAAATAAAAAAAGACAGCTATAGAAGAGATTTGAAAAAGAACAGCTTTCCTCACAGAGTAATAGACAGTTGGAACAAGTTAGATGAGAAAGTGGTGTGTGCAAAAACAATACATGAATTTAAAAATAGTTTAGATAAAATGAGATATGAAGACGGGACCCCACGAGCATAGCTCCCCTTCCCGTAAAATACAACTAGGTAAATACAACTAGTTAAATACACACACACACACACACACACACACACACACACACACACACACACACACACACACACACACACACACACACACACACACACACACACACACACACACACACACAAACAAAATAGCTCCCATTTCCGTAAAATACAACTAGGTAAATACACACACGACTCGTGGCGCAATGGTAGAGTTCCTGGCTGTCACTACGGCAATCCGGGTTCGAATCCCGCCCAGGGCTGAAATAATTTCAGTATCGCTGCGCTGCAAGTAGTTACTCCAACTCTCGTGGGCGGGGAGCTGAGTGTGTGTGTGGGTGTAAGGTCACAGCATTACCCATAGTTCGGTCATACATGAGCTCTGAGCTCTCTTCCGAAAAGGAAATAGCTGTCGATCACGAGCCCAACACGTGATCCAAGACCTTGGTGAATCACACACACACAACTCCTTGCCCATCAGAGTTGGAGTGCCGGCTCGCAGTGTAAAAAGAAAAAAGTAAAGATAGTTCTCTCTATTACGAATCAAATTTGGAGCCTTCTTTTACCCGGAACGAAAGCGTACTTTCCTTCAGAAATGTTTGGAATAATGTCATAATTCTTCGGGTTCTAGAAAAAAAAAAAAAAAAATCCGAATATTGGAGTTTTTCAATTGAAAAAAAAATAGAAAGAATAAAACAAAAACACGCGAGTAAACAGAAATATAGATATAATTTTACAAAGGCGGAGCATGCCGACAGGAGACCTTTTGGTCCATATTTAGGTCGGATGCGAAAAAAAATCATAATAATAATAAAATAATAAATAAAAACTATAATAATGTAAATAACAAATAAAATACATAAATAAATGCATAGGTATAGTTAATAAACAAACAGGTAAATAGTAGATATAATTAAGCACATAAACATTTAATCATCACTTGTACGCTCGATACAAAAATATACAAGTTAACCACAAGACCACATAATACAAATAAACTGCGAGTAAAGTTCTTAGTAGAATATTTTCTGCGCTTTGAGTCATAAGAACGAAAGAACATAAGAATGAAGAAGACTGTAAGGGACCAAAAGGCCTACACTAGGCAGTTCCATGTCCATTACCACCTGTCATCCCCATCCATAAGATTGTCTAACCTTTTCTTAAATCAACAGATAGTTTCAGCGCTCACTACATGGTTACTAAGTCTATTCTATTCGTTAACCACTCTATCAGTAAACCAGTTTTTGCCTATTTTCTTCTTAAATCTAAGAACATCCTCAACTCAAGCGTTATTTACATGGTTTTGGACAATAAGTTTCACCATTTTTACGTTTGCTTTCGAAAGATAATGTTCAATTGTAAATCGTCAAAACGAATAAGAATGGTATTATTGAATTTCAAATTAACTTCTTCCATACGATTATGCCTACGTAGGCGTTATAAGACGCGATTGGTTATACGAGGTTACCGACGTCGGCATCCTGATTACATTTATTTTGTAGTTGTGCCTGAGTGACCCTCGAATTCTGTGAACAATATTGATTACGTTTTCTATGTTTAAATTATTCTGAGTAAAAGAGAACGAATAATACAGCAGTGACATTATATTTTATAACGCGTAAGAATTTGAATCGTATTGATGAAGTTAATTATCTCAGTATGCCCCATCGTCGGATAAGTCTTAAGATGGCGGCGCACTAGACATTTCTTGCTAGCATGCTACTCGTTTTTGCTATTTCATTTAAATAGAAAGGACTTCGTTTATGATCTTTTGTCTTTCAAAATTTCAGAGGTCAAATTATTCTTGCGCCATATAGTAAGAAGCTAAATGACGAGCTAAGAGAAGTTAAACATATACAAATGATTGACACATTGTTGAGATGTTCTTACGGAAGTCTGGAATATTGTAACTGAAGTCGTTTCTGCTCAAACGAAGTAGCAAAAGCAAATAGCATGCTCGCCTAGTGTGCCACCACCGTTATGATCTCTTAAAATCAAATTAGAAAAACGGTGAACCTAATTATTGTTTGAAACCCTATATTCAACCCCCTTTCTTTTTATCATTTGAACCGTATATGAGTATTGTGGTCTTATGTTTTGGTCCGCACGGGGTGGCAGAATCGGTTGAGAACCACTAACTTAATCTAAGTGTATGAGCTCTCGATACTTGAGACATCAATGGGCTCTATACTTACATAGAAAGGACACGACTCCTTTCTTCTTGACAAAGGGAAAACGTTTAAAGTCTCTCTTGCTCTTCTTGAAGGGGAATTTTTTACCTTCTCTCTTCCTCTTTTTGCTCTTTTTAGGCGCGAGCAGTGACGGCAACAACGGCGCCAGCAGCAATCAGGCCAGCTACGGAGGTGGCGCCGGAGGCATCGGTACAGGGACCCCAGCTCCCCTCCCCGGAGGCCCCGGACCTTGCTTCCCCATCAACCTCGGGGTCAACAATAGCGGCGCAACGGGGTCCTCCACTCACGCAGCGACCTCGACCGACTCAGGCGTTCCCATGGCCGCGCAGAACGAAATGTCCCTCCACGGACACGTCGGCGTCATTACGTCCTCGTCCTCGTCCACGTCGTCTTTAGTACCGTCTCGGGACATTGATCTGACGACAGAGGACCAGTACAAGCTCTTGGGGCCTCCGTTCAAGGCCGAGCTCCTGGATCAGAATTATGACCCATGAGAAACATCTCTTGGTGATGTCAAAGAATTCAAACATCGATAGGTGCAATATTTCTTAATAATGGGTACTTCAAATGAGAATGAGTGACTGAACATTGCTTAAATTTGTGTATACAAATGTGTGTATATATATATATATATATATATATATATATATATATATATATATATATATATATATATCGTTACAAGATACATCCTATTTACCTTGCCACAGGATGTCCTTACCCTATATTTCCTGACTTGATATTACATGATTGTAAGCCAGATGTGCATAAGAAGGTGTATAGTTGTGTGCTGAGCCAAGTCTTAGTGGCAAAGCCTAATCCAGGCTGCAGAACTGGCTTCTGAGACTGTATTGTCTCGACCACTGGGTAAGATATTGATAATACTCCATTGTTGGATGATTTCTCTCATATGGTAAAGACATTCATATGGTTTCCGTTTTCTTAACATTCTCGATAAATTTATTTGGTTTCTTATGCCCTTCTTACACCCAAAGATTCATTCTAAGGTAAATGAAAAGCATCTTCCATAAGCCAGAACAAAACCTTAGATGAGGTACCCGAGTTTCAATTGTTTTTTGAATGAAGAAATCTAGCACAGAGAGGAAATTGTATAAAAAAGAACAAGAAGAATGTGTATATACATATATATATATACATATATATATATATATATATATATATATATATATATATATAAATATATATATATATATATATAAGAATGGGGTAAATGCTATGTGGGAAATCCTTGAAAAAAAATTAAGGTCTCTGTATAAGCCAAGCACTCTTGTCTGTTAATGTTAAAGTTATAATTATTGGTTTTGAATAAAAGTGAAATACATGTATGTATCATTGAGTCCCTGAGTTAACGCTGTTGCTTTCGCGCGCGCGCGCACACACACACACACACACACACACACACACACACACACACACACACACACACACACACACACACACACACACACACACACACACACACACACACACACACACACACACACACACACACACACACACACACACACACACACACACATAAAATTGGAGATGGATGACTATTGGGGTACCACAGGGCTTGGTATTGGCATCATTAATGTTCTATGTATATCGGTATATCAGTGATGCGACAAATGGGTAGCAACACAAACTTATTTGCATTCACCTTTCGCACCACCCCATCCATGTAAAGATTGAACAGCCAGGGCGACATAACACATCCCTGACGAAGTCCCACCTTTACCTCAAACCATTCACTCTCCCCATTTCTAATCCTAACACAAGCTCTACTACTCTCGTAAAAAATCTTGACTGCTCTTAACAGCTTTCCTCCTATCCCATATATCTGCAGTACCTCCCACAGTGCCTCCCTGTCTACCCTGTCATAACCCTTTTCCAGATCCACAAAAGCCCAAAAAACATCCTTACCTTTTCCTATAGCTTTCTCACATATCTGTCTTATATCCAAGGCGCTGGGACCTTCAGGTAAGACCCCTACTATGTTTGACTCTTCCCAACCTTCGGTCCTTGCCACCATCTCTGGTACCACTTTCCCTCAGAGCCTCCATCTAGCGGCCACCTCGACAACCATCAATGGACGAAAGTTATCGACACTTGTCGATTCCTGCAGTGATGACAGTTACATAGATGAGGAAATTGCACGGGACTTGAAACTTCTAATACATCGAACAGGTAAAGATGTCACTTTAGCTCAGAAGTCATTACACACTAACTCTCATGGTTATGTCGTAGTTGACTTAACGCTACATCTTAATGGACAAACTTATTCTTCCACTCGTCTCGCACTGATGAAAGATTTGTGCTGTGGGGTACTGCTTGGTCAGGATTTCCAAAAACAGCACCAGAGTATAATCATTGAATATGGTGGACCAAAACCCACGCTCAAATTACCCTATTCTGACTCGTATTGTTCTCTGGCGGCGGCTGCTGTAGATGAGCCTTCTCTTTTTCAATATTTGTCACCTAACTGTAAGCCCATAGTCACTAAGTCGAGATGTTATAGTAAAGATGACAGAGAATTCATTGAAATGGAAATAAACAGTCTACTTGCTGAGAGTATTATTGAAAATAGCTTATCCCCATGGAGGGCCCAAGTTGTTGTTGTGAAGGATCCAATGAATCGACATAAAAGGATGTGTGTGGATTACTCACAAACTGTGAATCTATACACAGAGCTAGACGCTTATCCATTGCCAAGAATAGACACTATGGTGAATGAACTATCAACATACCATGTGTTCTCAACTTTTGATTTAAAAAGCACATATCACCAAATTTTGCTGAAAGAATCGGACAAGAAATACACAGCCTTTGAGGCCAATGGACGCCTATATTAATTTTGTAGGGTTCCGTTCGGAGTGACAAATGGAGTAGCTGTCTTTCAACGAACCATGGATAAGCTTGTGAAAGAAGAAAACTTACAATGTGCATTTCCATATCTTGACAGTATAACTATCGCTGGCCGCACTCAAGAAGAACACGATCGTAATGTACAACACTTTCTTGAAGTCGTCAATAACATAAATTTAACCCTCAATACCTCTAAAACTATCAAGTCTGTTCGCTCCATTAATATCCTTGGTTACTATGTAGGAAATGAGATTATAAAACCTGATCCTGAGAGGCTTCGTCCACTACAGGATCTCCCATCCCCCACAAGTCGGGGATCTTTAAAGAGAGCCCTGTGTATGTTTGCTTACTATGCCAAATGGATACAAGGTTTTTCAACCAAAGTAAGACCATTAGCGAGTGCAAAGAAGTTTCCCTTGGATAAAGAAACTCTACAGGCTTTCAGTCTGTTCAAGATAGAACTTGAAAGAACAACGTTATACTCTGTGGATGAAAACTTGCCCTTTGATGTCGAATGTAATGTTTCCGAAGTAGCTATTTCGGCTGTACATAACCAGGGTGGGAGACCAGTAGCTTTCATGTCTAGAACTCTACAAGGAAGCGAAACACGTTATCACATTGTAGAAAAGGAGGCCATAGCTATAATTGATGCTGTCCGTAAAAGGGGTCACTTCCTTTCTAAACAACATTTCGATCTTATTACTGATCAGCGTTCGGTAGCCTTTATGTTCGACAACCGGAAACGCACAAAGATCAAGAATACCAAGATCCAGGAGTGGCGGATGGAACTCGCTGCCTTCAGTTATACAGTACATTATCGCCCTGGTAAAGAGAATGTGGTTCCTGATGCCTTCTCTCGAGCCTTCTGCTGTTCTGCTGTCTCTGCGTCTTCTACTCTCACTGAACTACATGAGGGTCTATGTCATCCAGGAGTGACTCGTTTATTGCACTTTGTGAGATCTAAGAACCTCCCCTTTTCCACTGAAGATGTCAGGAAGGTTTGTACTTCCTGCAAGATTTGTGCAGAGGTAAAGCCAAGATTCTATAGACCTCAAGAAGGAACACTTATCAAGGCTACTCAGCCTATGGAGAGGTTAAGCATCGACTTCAAAGGACCTCTCCCAACCGCCTCACGTAATCCCTATATACTTACTGTTGTAGATGAATACTCCCGTTTCCCTTTTGCTTTTCCATGTACCAATATGAATACGACAACTGTAATCAAATGCCTGGAACAAGTATTCAGCCTATGTGGGATGCCTAATTATATTCATTCTGATCTAGGAACATCGTTCATGTCCAAGGATCTCAAAACCTACCTCTTACAAAAAGGAGTTGCTACGAGTCGAACTACCCCATATCACCCTATCGGCAATGGACGAGTGGAACGGCTCAACGGTATTATATGGAAGGCAATCCAGCTGGCCCTGAAGTCGCGGGACCTACCCGATCAACATTGGGAATTAGTACTTACTGATGTACTGCACTCTCTTAGATCCCTACTGCCTACATCTACAAATGTCACACCCCACGAACGTTTCTTTGGTTCTCCACGTCGTTCTTCTTCTGGAAGCTCTCTACCTTCATGGCTAATGACACCAGGTCCAGTATTATTGAGAAGATTCGTTAGGGCAAACAAAAATGAACCTTTGGTTGATCAAGTCGAACTTCTGGATGTTAATCCAACTTATGCTAATATTAGACATAAGGATGGACGGGAGTCAACGGTTTCTGTACGCGACTTGGCTCCTTATCCCAAAAGACAGGTCAACTACTCTCCTGCTGGAAATCTGGAATCATCTTCTACCTCGTCACCAGAGGCTGTACATACTACTATACTCCCTGACGTTCCAGAGAACATTTTGTTAATTAAATTATATCAAAATTACTTTATAGTATAAATTTTATGAAACGTATAATTGACCCTCAAAATTCTGTAATTGTAAACGTATAATTGACCATCAAAATATAGTCAGCCAATCATTCAATTCAATTTATTTTGACACGTTAACATATGGACATGGCCAGAAAAGGAATGAACTCCTTCAATAAGATTTCAGTAGAAAGTTGAAAGAAAGGAAAATGGAATTAAACCTAACAGTATTATTGGAACACAATGACTGTGTTGTACTACGCCTGCCTGTTACTACGCAACAGTTGTCTGGAGCAGCGGTGACAGATTGTGAGGAACTGAATTCACCAGACATCCATCAAAATTTCAACATATTTCATCATCATTTTTATGGTAATGTAAAATAAGTATTTGATAAAAATAAATAAATATAAAATTCTATAAAAATCTTTATTACCGTAATTACCAAAATTGTCAGTGCACTCCCAACTGAGGATTAGTCAAATTTTCCCATCTGGCAATGTTGGTCTGGAGCGGTGGCGAGGGAGTCTAGCCGTCTGGTGATAGACAGTAGCACACGTACCGAACGTGTACACTGTAATACACAAAGTTTGTGATGCTGATTTAATATTAAAGTGTGGAACGCTCGTACAAAACACATGTTTTTATCACTATGCTACAACACATATGAAAACCAGGTTAAAGTTCACCCCGGTATTGAATCTTAAAATATGTGGTAAAAATACGTTTGTCCAAACATATTCCTTTTACCTTTTACCGCCACGTATGTGACCTTCCCCAGCACTCACTGAAATTGATTTCAGAACCCCAGGATAAGAAACGCTGGTTTAGAGAAACAGTCGTGGCTCTCAACGAAAGTTGCTTCCTTCCCTTTTACTTGTTCAATTATGTGGTCTACTCATTTGATGAGTCCTATATGTTCATTATATATATGATATTGTGTAAACTATATTTTGTAATGTATTCCCAGGTGTTCTAGTTGATTAAAGCTTGGGAGTAGCTACCAAGTCTTATTATTATAACACCTGGGAAACGTATCAGCGGGATTGTGGGAGAAATGTACGGACTATTGCAGAAGAATAAAGCGGCGTTTCACCATATGGATAAAGAGATAATAATAATAAAAAGAAACCCACATGGAAACCTTGATACCTCCAAGACCGGAATATTCATCAGCAGTATGGTTTCCACAAAGAGTGAAGGATAAAAGCAAGATCGAGAAAATACAAAGGGCAACAACCAAACTAGTCTCCAGCCTCCCAGATAAACCATATGAGGAAAGACTAAAAGTACTGGGTCTACCAACTTTGAAAGGCAGAAGAGAAAGAGATGATACGGTTACATTATTCAGGTAACTAATGGGGGTAGATTGTATTGGCAGAGATTTTACTAAAGAGCTCATGGCACCAAACTAAGAAAGACCACATGTCGAAAAGGAAGTGAAGAAATACAGTTTTCCATACACATGCATAAATACATGGAATATCTTAGAGGATGGTATAGCCCAAGCTCAAACAATACACGAATTCAAACCTAAATATGATAATTGGAAATCAAATATATGACTTAAGTTGGACTTTTATATGATGTTGGAGAGTGAGAGACGAAATCTAACGAGTGTTGTTCCTTTCATTTAGGTAAATACAATTAGATAAACACACACACACATTATCGAAAGAATGAAATTACACTTTCATAACATTATTTTGCAAAGGGGGACGGAGAGGGGGGTCGCCGATTAAATGAAGCGGCCTTGCTGTGGATGTGCTGTGTCTTGCGACACTGCTTCTGACCCAGGGCGGTGGGCAGGGTGCAGGGATGACCCGTCATCCAGGAGGTGCTCAGATGAGAGGAAGGGTGGGAGGGGTGTGGAGGGTATTTAGGGATGAAATGGGTGGGAGTGTTTTTATGCCTTTCCCTTTTTGGCTACCTCCCTTGGAAGGGGGAAAAAGCCTTGGTATATGTATGTATGTACTATAATCTGAAAACGGATCACCTGAGGAATTGATTATTGTCACCCCAGACTTAGGGTGATAATTCTTCAGGTGGCTATTCTGGGGTGACAATTCTTTAGGTGGGCTATTCTGGGGTGACAATTATTCAGGCGATTCCCGAGAACTACACTACTATATTTTTCATCAAAACAATGTCATAATATAAATTCCTATTTCAAATACCAGACGATAAAGTTATATGCCCTACTAGCGACATCTATAAAATGAACTAGTAACTATACGTGTTCAACAAAAACAAATAGAGATTTTCGGGCACCCGATGTATGTTGACGGACTAGAAATAAGCAGGCTTATCAAAGTTGAAAGTGTGGTAAATGTTGTGGTGGTAACATAAAAGCTACCATGGTGGGTACGTTGCATAATATGATGGGGCTGTGTAAGGTCCTAAGAGGTTTAAATCACAAATTCATGAAAACCGATTTCGTGCGACAAATATCTTCAACTGTGACTAAACAAGGCCAAGCAGAACCTAAAAGAGATTTTTACTCTGAAGATCACATTGAACTTCAAAATTCACTGAAAAAGGTAAAGTAGGTGTAATTTCGGGTGGTAAATGACAACATTAATGAATATACATGGGTGGCTACTGATTTGGTAATTTAATTATTTATACAACTGTTGAACCAGTGTCCAATGTTGAAACCCAACCTAACCTATTATGATTATCTAACCTATTAAAGTCTGATCTAGTTTTGCAAAATTTATCTTCTGCACTGTAGTTCATGATCCTACTGCCTGTCCTTTGTGCTGGATCTTAACCATATATACCCAGTATAGTTCTTTTACTCACTCTCAGGATAGTTATTCATATTTTTTCTTTGCCTTTAGTGTGTGAAGGACATAGATTAAGAATTGTTAGATTGTGCCCATTACACACACGTATCTGAGACTCAATCATGTTCCTCTCAATCAAACTTTTTGACTTTGAGCAGGAGTTTAAGTTGTTCCCAAGTTACAAGTAAAAAATTTCAAAGAATCTTGATTGAGAGAAATATAATATTGAATCATGTAAATATAGACTATAGTGGCGTGCAGACATCTGGTAATGGCTGGGGCCAGCGCCTTGATTGTATGCCCTAAAGAATTAAGTATAAGGCCTAGTACTTAAAAATATTGTGAGAAAGGAAGGTATATTTTTGGAAGTGCACACCTATATGATATACCATTAGAAAATATAATATCAATTTTATCAATTAAAATACAGATGGTTTGGACACATGGAAAGAATGAGTGAAGAAAGATTAGTAAAAGAAGTGTGGAAGGCAGAGGTGAAAGTAGTAAATATGAGGGGGTGTCCTAGGATGAGATAGATGGATGGGGTGAAAGGGGCATTACAAAAGAGAGGAATGTCTGTGGAGGAAGGAAGGGGTGAATGGAGAACAGTTGTGTATGGATGAGGCTGTGATGCATGAGGGGGAGTGGGTGGGGGATGGGGGGTGAGGAAGTATGTATGAGAAAAAATTTGACGCAGCCTGAAGGGATTTCTCCCCGTCTTCTCCTTTTCCACATGGGGGGATGGAGAGGGGGGAGTCGCCGATTTTATGAAGTGGCCTTGCTGTGTCTTGCGACACTGCTTCTGACCCAGGGCAATGGGATGCAGGGATGACCCGTCATCCAGGAGGTGCCAAGATAAGAGGGAGGGAGGAGGGTGGAGGGGAGTGGAATATATAGGAAATGGAATGGTGGTGACTATGAAGAAATCACTGAATGAGGATCTTCGCTACTCCTCATACAAGAGGTGCAAGGGCCAACTACTTGCCGCCAGGGCCCAAGAGAACCACCTTAAGAAAGCCGAGACACTCCTCAATAAGGCCAGGGATGCTCTGGTTCTTCTCAGATGAAAAGAACTTCTGCCAGGACCAGTTGCACAATGCACAGAACAACAGGTGGCTAACCTACAGTCTGCACGAAGTCCCCCACTTCAATAAGACCAAACTCTCTCAAACTGTGATGGTCTTTGGGTGTGTTTCCAGCAAAGGCCACATCATGCCCCCCTACATCTTTGAAGAGGGACTCGGACTCACTTCAGATGATTATATTGAGTTGCTGTCCACTGTTGTCAAACACTGTATGGAGAGGGTGGCTGCAGGAAGACCATACATGTGGCAGCAGCACTCAGCTCCATGTCACACCTCCAGGAAAACCCAGAAGGGTCTGAGAACTCCTACAACTTTACCAGTCCCAACATCTGGCCCCCCAACTCACCTGACGACAACCCCATGGACTATTATGTGTGGGACACAGTTGAAAAAGATACCAATCATGCCGCCTGCAACACCAAGGACAAGCTGATTGCCAGGATCAAACTGGTGTTCAGGCATCTCTTGAAGGACACTGTGAAGGCCGCATGATGCAAGTTCAGGTCCTGTCTGGAGGCTCAGGGTGACTTCTTTGAGTGAGAAGCATTTGGCAAACGATCCTCTAAGAGATGCACATAACAATACTTGAAGAAACATTATTTATTATTCTCTTGCTGAAGATCCACAGCCCCCAGAAATCTTGCCATGGCCACTGGTTCATTCTGAAAGTCACTCAATGAAGATATTTTATATTGTTGTGTGATAGATGTAAGTGTAGTACAGTGTATTATAATGTGCTCTGTGATTTCTGTGTGGTGGTTGCATATGGGTTAATTGAAATCTGTTTACAGTCTGATTCTGTGTTGGTATGGTCTTAATGTGAGATGGTGACCTGAATGTGTAGACATACCAGTGCACTTCTTACTTGCCTTGGAAGTGAATTCTCCATAGAGTTCATTTCTAGGAGAGTTTGATGAAAAATATAATTTGTTTGTCTATTGTGGGATGCTTGATGGGAAAGATTGTTGAAATTTATTGTGAGCAAAGAGTAAAGAAAACTAATTCCAGGATCCTAAAATACTCATTTCTACAGCTTATTAACACACACATCAACCCTAATGTAGACCAGTGGGAAGAAGAAGGACAGTTTCCAGCCCATGTTGTCTTCAAACTCCTTGGTGATGCTGGCTTTCTTGGAGTTACAAAACCTATAGGTAAATTCCTAACTAAACTTATTTGGTATTGTCTTGAAATCCTTTTTCTTTTGGATAGAAACCTTTTTGTATTTCAAAGTTATTGAAAATGTACTTGGAATTTTTTTTTGTACAGTACATCATTCTAAACCAAGCACAAGATTTCTTGATCAACTAACTAAATTTCCCCCACCTTTTTACATAGAAGAACTGGCATCCAGTGACTGCTTACATCCTACTACATTCAGCCAGTGACAAACAGTCCCACACTAATACAACATATACGACAACAGTTTAGATTTACTTCACAAAGAACGATTGCCAGCCACTGTAGCATTGCAGGTTTCCAGTCATTGAAACTTTAGAAAAAAATTATTATGCATATTAATAAAACTATTTTGATGATAAAACATTGTATTTAGTGGTGAATGCCTTCTTTGCAGAATATGGTGGATTAGGTCTCGATTATCGATACAGCGTAGCTACTGCAGAAGCCATAGGGCACATCCACTGTGGTGGCATTCCAATGGCTATTGCTGTACAAACAGACATGTCCACTCCAGCACTGGCCAGGTATAAGCTCCATTGCATCAGGTTTCTTTATATTTCGTTCACCATAACAGCAATCATATTCATATGTTCATGCCAGATCCTGCACCTGCTTAAATTATTTTGTTGCATGCTCTCCCAAAAACTACCATTGCTGGAAGGAGATTGTTTTCAGGTTTCCTTTTCCCAAGGAACTGGCACTATTACCATTGTGTCATGCAACATTCTTTTATGATGGGAGACTAGTCTCCTTTTAAAAAAAGAATTCAGTCACATTTGGATTTAATTATTCCTTCTCTCTATGTATATGTATATGTATATTAATCACGAAGAACCCACAGTCGGAAAAAAAGGAAACTTGAGAAGAAAGTGTAACTTCTATATTTCAGTAATAGCTATAGCCCTCTTCAGGAAAGTAGGCTATATATAACAAGAATATGTTATATGGTATATGTGTGTATATATATATATATATATATACACACACACACAATGAGTCCTCCTTATACGGTAATTCTTTATCTGGTAAATTCACAGTTATGGTATTTGGTAATTACTACCCTCGATTCTATTTACGATAATAGAAATTCACAGATACAGTATCCGCTTGTGTTTTGAAGAGGAAAAAGCAGGGAGAAGGTACGTCTGGCATATCCTATTATTACATGTTATAATGGGTTTGGTACATGGTAATTTCAATTTGCTGTAAGGTTTTCAGGAATGCATATGTACCGTATAACGAGGACTTACTGTATATATATATATATATATATATATATATATATATATATATATATATATATATATCTATATATATATATGTATGTATGTGTATATATATATATATGTATGTATGTATGTGTATATATATATATATATATATATATATATGCATGTATTTGTATATATATGTACGTATGTATGTGTTTATATGTACATATGTATGTATATATATATATGTATGTGTATATATATGTATGTATGCGTATATATATGTATGTGTATATATATATATATATATATATATATATATATATATATATATATATATATATATATATATATATATATATATATATATATATATATATATATATGTATATATAATATACTGTGATACCATGTATAGATGATACTCTGATGCAAAGAAGGGAGGTGCAGAGGAGGAGGGTGGATAAGGAGTGATTATGTGTGAATGATATTTTGATGCAGCCCAAAGGGATTTATCCCTGTCTCTATTTTCTGCATGAGGGGATGGAGAGAGGGAGGTCACCAATTAATTGAGGCAGCCTTACTGTGGATGTACTGTGTCTTGCTGCATTGCTTCTGACCTAGGGCAGTGGGTAGGAGGTAGGGTTGACTCATCACCCAGAAGGAGCTAAGATGAGTGGGACTGGTGGAATGGGTGGGAGAGGGGATGTGCCTTTTGACTTGGATACCTCCTTTTTAAGGGGGAAAAATCCTTTGATATATAGGTAGATGATCTATTACCATCCTTAAATCTTTCTTTTGCAATGAAATGCATCCGTCCTTGTAACTGTGGCGAGTAAGATAAGATAGAAGTAGATAAGAGGGACAGATTGTATTGGTTTTTAAATCCTGCATACATTGATAGGGTTGATGAAAGAGTATTAGGATGGTTTGGACACATGGAAAGAATGAGTGAAGAAAGGCTAGTAAAAGAGGTATGGAAGGCAGATGTGGGGGGAGTGAACATGAGGGGATGTCCTAGGATGAGGTGGATGGATGGGGTGAAGGGGGCTTTGGGGAAGAGGGGAATGTCTGTTGAGGAAGGATGTGAGAGGACAGAAGACAGGGGTGAATGGAGAATGGTTGTATATGGATGATGTTGTGATGCATGAGGTGGAATGGGCAGGGGGATGGGGGGTGAGGTAGTATGTGTGAGCAAAATTTGACGCAGCCCGAAGGGATTTCTCCCCGTCTTCTCCTTTTATGCATGGGGGGACGGAGAGGGGGGTTGCCAATTTAATGAAGCGGCCTTGCTGTGGATGTGCTGTGTCTTGCGACACTGCTTCTGACCCAGGGCAGTGCACAAGGTGCAGGGATGACCCGTCATCCAGGAGGTGCTAAGATAAGAGGGAGGGTGGAGGGGTGTGGAGTGTATTCAGGGATGGAATGGGTGGGAATGATTTTATGCCTTTCCCTTTTTGGCTACCTCCCTTGTAAAGGGGAAAAAGCCTTGGTATATGTATGTATGCATACATTGATAGAACATATTCAAAAGTTTACTGTACTGCAATGTAACATGCAGCCAATGCTTACAGTACTGTTTTGAGTTGCCCCTTTGGACTGGAGCCATTAATCATTTATGTATTTTTGTTTATGAACCTAGGGGAAAACCAAAAATAAGATGAATGGATAGTGTGAAAGAGGCCAAGGTAGAAAGTAAATGTCAGTTGAGTAAAGAATGGTTGTGAATGGACAGTAAATTGACATGGCCTAAAGGGATTTCTCCTTGTCTTCTGTGTGCATGATAGGACAATGAGGGAGGGTCTTCTCTATGTAAATAAAAATGGTGAAAGCATACCAGCTTAGGCTGTCAGGGTCTGCTGTAGATGTGCTGTGTGGGATGGGGGGGGGGGGGCAGATGCATGCCGTAGCTGGCTACCTACTTTATAAGGGGAAGAAGCCTTTTGGTATATAGATAGATAGTAAATTACTTGATGTTGAATTTTAGCCCCTCATCTATGATGACAATGATACTTACACAGATGATTCATTACAGATTTGGCAGTGAATACCTGAAGAAAGAATTCCTTGCCCCAAGTATCAGTGGTGACCTTGTGTCATGCCTTGGTGTGAGCGAGCCCAGTGCAGGTTCTGATGTTGCCAATATCATTACAAATGCAAAGCGAGATGGGGATGATTTGATCATAAATGGGCAAAAGTTGTGGATTACAAATGCATGGCAGGCAGACTGGATGTGCCTCTTGGCAAATACCTCTCAAGGGCCACCTCACCGAAACAAGTCTCTCATCTGTCTTCCAATGAACACTCCTGGTGAGTTTGCTGCTTGAGTTTGAAAAGCATTTAATGCCGTATTAGCCTTATATTAATATATCCTGTATAATTTAAGGAAGAAAATATAGTGGACATAATTGAGTGGCTTTGTCATTATTGGATATTTGAGCATTTAATGCTATAGATCCACTCCTCTCCCCTCCACCACCCTCTCCTCCCTCTCATCTTAGCTCCTTGTGGATGATGGGTCATTCCAATATCCCATCCACTGGCACAAGCAATGTAACTATGTCTTGCTACATTGCATCTGACCCAGGGTAGTGGGCAGGATACAGGGATGACCCATCATCCAAGAGGAACTAAGATGAGAGGGAGGAAAGGTGGATGGAATGGGTAGGAGTAGGTATGTGTCTATGATTTGACTACCTCTCTTATAAGGGGGAAAAAGTTCTTTACATATAAATAGATATATTTATATTATGATAGCCTGAATAAGTTGGGGAGAATATATTGTGAATACAATCACCTAGCTTTGTCATTATTGGATATATTTGTTTTGTTTGTTCATCCACTGGGAAGCATTGAGGATAAACTGGCAGTATTAATGTGGGAAGTGATGAGGCACAATTTTTGCATGGTTTAATTGTGAAGGATTGAAGGGATTGTATGTGATTTTTTTTTTTTTTTTTCATTGCTCCAAAGGCTGTACATTACTAAAGTAATTTTGTATGGCTAACATATATACATTTGGCTTGATTTTTTTTCCACAGGAATTCACCTGACAAAACGGATAAGCAAAATAGGAATGCATAGCTCCGACACAGGACAGATTTTCTTTGAAGATGTGAGAGTGCCTGCCAAGAATATCATTGGAGAAGAAGGCATGGGCTTTACATACCAGATGTTACAGGTAAAGTTGTAATTCAGTTATATGTATACAAGAGGCCATCTTTCAGAGGCACATACTCATATAAAAAAACTCTCATACTCCTATTTCAGCATGTTATGGTAACTTATATATGCAGATAAGGTTGTGTGTGATAGTGCAAAAATATTTTTAGTGAAGAAAGACTAGTAAAAGAGGTGTGGAAGGCAGATGTGGAGGGAGTGAACATGAGGGGGCGTCCTAGGATGAAGTGGATGGATGGGGTGAAGGGGGCTTTGGGGAAGAGGGGAATGTCTGTTGAGGAAGGACGGGAGAGGACAAAAGACAGGGGTGAATGGAGAATGGTTGTATATGGATGATGTTGTGATAGCATGAGGTGGAATGGGGGGTGAGGTAGTATGTGTGAGCAAAATTTGACGCAGCCCGAAGGGATTTCTCCCCGTCCTCTCATTTTATGCAATGGGGGGGTCGCCGATTTAATGAAGCGGCCTTGCTGTGGATGTGCTGTGTCTTGCGACACTGCTTCTGACCCAGGGCAGTGGACAAGGTGCAGGGATGACCCGTCATTCAGGAGGTTCTAAGATAAGAGGGAGGGTGGAGGGGTGTGGAGTGTATTCAGGGATGGAATGGGTGGGAATGATTTTATGCCTTTTTCTTTTTGGCTACCCCCCTTGTAAGGGGGAAAAAGCCTTGGTATATGTATGTATTTTAGGAGAAAGGGTTCTAGGTTTAGGAGCACATGACAGGTTGTGCCTAGCTTCAGGACAATTAGAAGTCACTGGTAGCTATCAAGTTTGAATGTAGGCCTACATTGTGCAACATTCCATCAGAATCAACTCAATTGTTACTGTCAAACAGAACTAGATTTTGCAAATGCATGGCTGTGAGAGATTTTTGCAATAATCAAGTTGCTTTCCAAAGTTATTTTAAAAGTTTCAGGGTAGTGTTTTTCGTGTAATATCTATGTGTCAAGTAGAAAATAAGAAGAGAAGTTAAACACTTTTCACCAGAAAAAAGTGTAAATTTGACTGAAGTCATACCTTGCTTCATGTTAAGAATGTGGAAAGTAAGAATCATCAGTAGTCATTGTATTTAAATCAGGATCCTGTTTACACAATATTTTGTTGTACTCTCAAACCTATTGATATAATTATAATATGACATGAGCATGAAATGTCACTTGTAAATTTTGTGAAATGCTTGAAAATATGGAGGGAAGAGAGTGAGTGGTTTGAGGTAAAGGTGGGACTTCACCAGGGATGTTTCATGTTGCCATGGCTGTTCAGTTTATATATGTATGGGGTGATGCAAGAAGTAAATGCAAGGGTAATAGGCCAGGGATTGGAGATGGTTAAAGGAAATGGAGAAAAAATGGGAGATAGGCCAGTTGTTGTTTGCTGACGACACTGCGCGTGTAGTAGGATCACAGGAGGAATTAATAAAGTGATGGAGTTTAAGAAACCATGCAAAAGAAGGATGTTGAAGATAAATGTGGTTAAAAGTGAGGTGATAAGATGTACAAGGGGAGAGGATGGCAGTAAATTGGGAGTGAGTATTAAGGGAGAGAGACTGGAGGAAGTGGATAGCTTTAGATACTTGGGTGCTAATGTGGCAGGAAAGGGAGTGGAGGTAGAATGTAGATTGAGAGAAGTAGGTAAATGCCTTGGGGAACTAAGAAATGTAATAAGGAATAGACATTTGGGAATGGATGCTAAGAGGAGATTGTGCAAAGGGGTGATTGTGCTGACAGCACTGTATGGGGCAGAAACATGGAACATAAGAGAGGAAGAGAAGAGTTTAAATATGTTTGAGATGAAATGCTTGAGAAATATGGTATGGGTTACTAGGCTGGATGGAGTGAGAAATGAGGAGGTGAGGATGAGAGTGGGGGTGGAAAGGGAGTTGGGAGATAGGGTTGATGAAAGAGTATTTGGATGGTTTTGACACATGGGAAGAATGATTGAAGAAAGATTGGTAAAAGAGGTATGGGAGACAGAGATGGATGTAGTGAACATGAGGTGGTTGACCAAGGATGAAATGGATGGATGTGATGAAAGGGGCATTAGGAAAGAGGGGAATGTCTGTTGAGGAAGGAAGGGAGAAGGCAGAAGATAGGGTTGAGTGGAGAATGGTTGTGTATGGATGATACTGTGATGCATGGAAGGGGGTGTGTGGAGGATAGGGGGTGAGGGAGTATGTGTGAATGATATTTTGATGTAGCCTGAAGGGAGTTCTCCCTGTCTTCTCTTTATATGCATGAGGAGATGGAGAGGGGGGTTGCTGATTAAATGAAGCAGCCTTGCTATGGATGTGCTGTGTCTTGCAGCATTGCTTCTGACCCAGGGCGGTGGGCTAAATGCAGGGATGACCTGTCATACAGGACGAGCCAAGAAATGAAGGAGGGAGGGGTGGTGGATGGGAGTGGAGTCTTGGATCATGTGTTGGACTCATGATTGCCAGCTGCTGCCCTCCCACATGAGAGCTCAGAACTCACAAGACTCAGTCAGTGGGTAATGCTGTCATCTTACACACACACACACAACTCCAACTCCTTGCCCACCAGAGTTGAAGTACTGACTCTTAGTTCAGCAGTGGTAAAATTTGGTCAGCCTAGAGTTGGACTCAAACTCAAATCACTGAATTAGTGGTTGAGAATGGTACCACTGCACCACTAGGCCAGTGGGGAAAGGGAGCTAGTAGATAGGGATGATCAAAGAATACTGGGATGGTTTGGGTATATGGAAAAAATGAGTGAAGAAAGGCTAGCAAAAAAAAAAAGAAAGTGTGGAATGTAGAGGTGGATGGAGTGAACTTGAAGGGAAGAGGAAGAGTAAATAGGATGGATAGAAGGAAGAGGATCATGTGTAAAAGAAGAATATGTATTGAACAGGAAAGGAAAAGAGGCAAGAAATAGATGTGAGTGGAGAGTGGTTGTGAATTATGATAAATTGATGCAGCCCAAAGTGATTTGCCCTTGTTTTCTCTAATTCCTGTTGTGAGGACAAGGAATAAAAGGTGCCATGTAATAAAGTTGGGGTGGGGTGGGGGTAAACCAACTTTAGCTGTTGGGCCCTGCTGTAGAGGTGCTGTGTTTTGATGTATATAAAGGATGGTAATAGATGTTGCCTCAAGTTTCGCTGAGATGTGTAAAACCCACAGCCTCTCATTGGTCAGCAACAGCTCTTGGGCCCTCGCACAAAACACTGGGAAGATACTTTGGACTGTTGTGTGTGCTGTATTGGTGTGGAACTGTTTCTGTGTCACTGGTTGAAATTAGTAGTAGAGGAGCAGTTGCTAGTTGTTTGCTTTCCATCTGAGAAATGTTGTAAGAAATATAAACTTATTAACCCCTTCACTCTGGGCCAAAATCTCGCGGGCAGCATTAGCTGCCAGACGTGCGATGTTGCGTCATAATACTCGCATTATAAAAAATAAAGTTACTGCTGTATTTAGCTCGTTCTCTTTCACCCGTGAATTTTGATAACCATAGAAAATATGATGAAGCCAGTTTACAGAGTATGGGGGTCATGCAGGTACAACTACAATAAATATAATCAAGACGCCAACATCTGCATCCTCGCGTACCCACTTGGTCCTCATGATGCCTACGTAGGCGTCATCGTATCGAAGGGGTTAAAAGGAATCTTGGGCTTGTCTAGAGACTGATTGTCAGCTCCTCATTGCTGCACTTACGGATGGGGGTGAGGGGGTATACAGGATCTTAAAATGGGCAGTTTTGCTCTCCATCTTGCAGGATCTCCACATGCAGGTACCTATCATTGGTCCTGGCCCTTGGTATGTTTTGTGTTTAACTAGATATCGTGTAAGTTATGGTTGAATTTTTATTCAATTATGTATTGGTACTTTTCAGTTTCAAGAAGAGAGGTTAGCTGGTGCTGCCATTGCGCTGATTCCTCTAGAAGTTTGTATTAAGGAAACCATTAAGTACACAAGAGAGCGAAAGGTCTTTGGCCAGCCACTGCTGCATAATCAGTATTTGCATTTCCGTCTGGCGGAACTTGAAACTGAAATAGAGTGCCTTCGTGCTCTGATTTACAGAGCTGTGGGTAAGTAACTTTACATTTCATTGCCAGTAACCAGTGATTCTGTCCTTAAGGACTTATGTGTACTAGTACATTATGTACAAAAACAGTCCTGATGCAGTCTTTTTTTTTAAAGTAATATCCATTCATTTTATTTTTATATATTTATTGAACTAATTCAGCAAATGATGGATGTGATGGCAGCCAGATAGAAATAGTTTTAGAAGTGAGATACAATTTAAGAGGAAATTAGTAGACAGATCCAGTTTATTTTAGAATTGCCTTTCTTTGCAGACATGTATGTGGATGGGCAAGATGTAACAAAGCTGGCCTCCATGTGCAAGCTTAAGGCAGGACGTTTGGCCAGGGAAGTTACAGACAGTTGTCTTCAATTCTGGGGTGGAATGGGATTTACAAATGAGGTGAGTAATGAAATGTTCAAAAATGATAAACTCGTTCACTATCAAAGAGGTGCCATAAAGTTGATGATGATGATATGGTATAAAGTCACAAACTCCCCCCTATCAGGAAGCTAGGACAGTTCTTCTCAGAGAGGGTAACCATGCCCTTGGTTTAGTTTTGCCATAATGTTAGATAGAATTGTTCAGCATTAGCACAACATTTCATAAATCAAAGATTTGAAATTTAATGGAAGAAGAAAGGTAAAGTCTTTTAATTTTTAGATGAAGTGTTTAAGATGTATGGTTGGAGTTATGACATTAGGTAGAGTGAGAAATGTGAAGAGCGAGTTAACGCTTTGACTTGGCCACCCCTTTATAAGGGGGAAAGGAGTTTCAGGGTATATTCCAAGTGCCTATATTTTCATTTGATCTTCTGTCTCCCTTTCCCATTCATGTCATCCATATGCAGTGAGACTTCTCATTAACGGATGTTAGTTAGCTGTGTTTGCGGTGTTTTTGCTGTGTTTTTGGTGTTTTTTGGTGCTGTTTAGTGCGTGCAATCACTATGCCACCCAAAAACCACTCCAAAACACAGCGAAAACACCGCAAACATAGCTAATCAATCCCCATTAATGAGAGGTCTCACTGTACTTTTCCTTGTTCTGTCACAATGTTTTATTTATCTCTGTAGTAACCCCTCGGTAGTTAAGAAGGCTGTCTCAGTAAACCTCTTCTATTTTGTTTGCTGTCATCCGTTTTTATTCATCTGTTTTAATCCCCTTTATCATAATTACGGCAAAGGTCGAGGGGATAGCGGTTCGAATCCTGTCACCAGCAAAATTGAATCAAGGGCATGGTTCATTAAATTCCACGCTACGAAGGCCTCCGTAAGGGGCACCGTCCTAGCCTTCCGATGGGAGGAGTTTGTGATGTTAAACCACATCATCATCATCATAATTTGCTTCTTCTCATGTCACATGTATTCTAAATCTATTTTTCCAGAATTGTATTTTGAATCTCCCCTCATACATATTGTGGATGGCTGATTGATTATTTTAATTTCACCACAGGTCCTGGTTAGCCGATATTATCGTGACCTTCGTCTTCTCTCAATTGGTGGTGGTGCTGATGAGGTCATGCTGGGTATTATTTGCAAGTACATGGGTACTTTGCCTCAACCTCCAAAAAAGATCAAGAAATGATGACTTCATGCCAGTTTTCTGAAGAATGGCCAAGAAATTACATCACTACAGATAGTTCTCTCCATTTGGAATCTTAAATTTGAAGAAAAAAAAAATTCTATATTCATAATGAAAACACTTTTCAGAAATATGCAAAACTAATGTATATAAAAATTCTAGATTTTAGAGTTTTCTGAAGGGAATTTTTCATTGTCAGTATTGGAGATTTTTTTACTTAATCAGTCAATTAGTTGCCATGAATTTTGTTGACCCAAAACCTACAGACCCACAGTGGCTGACAATAATCCCTAGGCCTTCCCATAGATCTCTCAAGGAAGAAGCCTGTAGCTGTATTGTATTAGTGTGGTACTGCTTTTATGTTATGTACATACAATTGTGCCAACAGCATTGTACGGGGCAGAAACATAGAACATGAGAGAGGAAGAGAGAAGGAGTTTGAATGTGTTCGAGATGAAATGTCTGAGAAGTATGATAGGGGTTACTAGGCTGGATAGAGTGAGAAATGAGGAGTTGAGGAGGAGAACAGGGGTGGAAAGGGAACTGGGAGATAGGGTTGATGAAAGAGAATTAGGATGGTTTGGACACATGGAAAGAATGAGTGAAGAAAGATTATTGAAAGAAGTGTGGAAGGAGTGAATATGAGAAAAATGGGACGGGGATTGGGACCAGGCATCCTTCTCCCTGTAGCCCAACAGGGGACATTCCTAAAAAAAGTAAAGGCATTATGTTTGTGCTGAAAGTAATAGGAGGGGAACAGTTACCAGTTGTCAGATTTCCTTATGTTGAAAGGTTGAGGAAGTATAGATGAAGTTGACAAAAGTTTTTGGGGTTAGTCAGAAGATTGAATGTCAGCCCCACGGTTGCTCTCTTTGTTCCTCTTGCAGGACCACATTGTGCAGATACCTATTGTCATTTGTGGAGATTTTTTAATTATACAGTGAGACCTCTCATTAACGGATGTTAATTAGCTGTGTTTGTGGTGTTTTTGCTGTGTTTTCGGTGTTTTGGAGTGGTTTTTGGGTGGCATAGTGATTGCACGCACTAAACAACAGCACCAAAAACACAGCGAAAACACCACAAACACAGCTAATTAACGTCCGTTAATGAGATGTCTCACTGTACATACATATACCAAAGGCTTCCCTCTACACGGGGGGGTAGCCAAAACGAAAAAGGCATAGAAACCACTCCCTTTCCTATATATTCTATTTATATACCAATAGGCTTCTTCCCCCTTATTAGGGAGATAGGCTTTTAATTTGAGAGATAACAAATAGGGAGAATTATCTGTACAGATTATATGTGGTAAGTTATTTTATTGTTTTGTTATGCTTCATGAACCCTGTCAGGACTGTGATGTTCTTTGCATGTTTTGTTTTGACTAATACAATATGCCTGTGTTGAGGTTAGGGGGCAATAGACAAAATAAGTTTTGATCAAACAGTTTTTTCAACTAAAGAATTAAACATTTCCATTCAGATTAATAATTTATTTCTTATCACTCCATCCATATAAAAGTTAAAAAGCCATGGTGAATTTTTTTTTCATCCACGCTTCAGGATAGCTGCTGCTTGTAATTGTAAGATGTCATGATAACTTTTAAGATGAGAGGGAGGGAGGGGAGTGGAATATATAGGAAATGGAATGGGTGGTAGTGGTTTCTATGCATTTTTCTTTTTGGCTACCCCCCATGTATGGGGAAAAAGCCTTTGGTGTATGTATGTATGTTATTTTGATTAATTGATTTGTTTTATATATATTTTTTTCAGGGGTTATCAACTATTTGTAGTCTGGCCAGATATTTGTATGAAGAATTGAAGATATTTTGTAAGCAGCAATAGCAACAGACAATGCAAATTCAATGTAAGTTTCATACATATGATTTGAGATTTTATCTTCGTTGTATCATAGTACAATGTTCAGATTGAATTTAATGATGGATTTATCAAAGATTAAATATATTTAAATAAGATGTTGTATTACTTTCTTTGGATTATTCTATGGTGTCCTCTGTATTATTTGGAAAGCAAAAGTGAAAGGATGTTTTGTGGTTCGGCCATGTTTGATCTGTCCTCAATGGGGGACCATCAAATGTCAATAAACAAAACCTTAAAGGAGCATTCATATAATGTAAACATAAAGCCAATTTTTATGTAAATAATAGATACTATATAACATTTTCCTTTTCCAATTAAGGACTGGATGTAAAGTAAGGTATGTGTTTGGGGAAGAAAATTTATAAGATTTATTTGGAAAGTAAAAAGTTGCCTAGGTAAATGGAAACAATATCTATTTCCATGTGGTCTTAAGATTAAGTCAATTTTATTTTAAACAGTAGTACATACATATATCAACGCTTTTTCCCCCTTACAAGGGAGGTAGCCAAAAAGGAAAAGGCATAAAATCATTCCCACCCATTCCATCCCTGAATACACTCCACACCCCTCCACCCTCCCTCTTATCTTAGCACCTCCTGGATGACGGGTCATCCCTGCACCTTGTCCACTGCCCTGGGTCAGAAGCAGTGTCGCAAGACACAGCAAGGCCGCTTCATTAAATTGGCGACCCCCCCCTCTCCATCCCCCCATGCATAAAAGGAGAAGATGGGGAGAAATCCCTTTCTTGTAATGGAATTGCTCAGAATCCATGTATGTTTATCTTGTATGTGAAATTATTATATTTTTATCTTCTTTGAACATTGACCTCACTGTAGTCAGTGAATGATAGTCGTGCCGAGCATCTATTGGAAGAAAAGCCTGTAGATTGAGTGTCATTGATTCATTCTATACTAGTGTGCATATGCTCATGCATTAGCTACACAACATCAGATCTTGGTGGTGTCAGCAAGATTCAATGAAAGATCCATTGTCTGACCAGACCCTTGGTTACTTTGGCTTGACTTCAGATTCCAGCCATCAAAGCCACCTGCATCCCGACCAGGTAGTCAGCCATACAATGTTACCTGAAGTCAAGTTATTAATTATGTCGATAGAATAATGTTCCTGTATATATGCATATGTGTATACCTATGAATTATACTGGGTGCTCACATACAGTTCTATACTGTACATAAATATAGTCATAAGGAAAATAGATTTATGTAATTATAACACATTTACTTCATTGTGCCCTACATGGCGAGAACCAGAGGAAGCTTGACTATGCTACTGTCAAGACTTACCAGTAAAGAGAAGACCCCAAGTGATGCCTTTATCTTACTGTCTCCAAGCTAGTGTAGAACAACACAAGTCTACAAGAGTGAAGGAGGTGAGTTGGGTAGAGAGGAGAGGGTAAATGGTGCAGAAGGACAGATGATAATTGAAATGAAAGCAGTTAATGGGAGATGGATAAAATATTTCAGGGAGTTGCTAAATATAGAGAAGGAGGTTTTGATTGTAGAAGTGGGAGATGTCATGGTAATGACTAGTGGGAGAATAGAATGGTAAAGCTATAGCAAAAGAGAAGTAGAATAGACTGAAAGAGATGCAAGTTGGTAAAGCACTTGGGTTAAATGGTTGTCATGTAAAATGCAATGAAGGGAGGAACAGTTACAGTGGAATGGATAGTGACATTGTTTATTGTGTGTCCAAGGGAAGGAAGTGTACAAGTGGTCTGGAAAAGTGCATGTATATTTCCAGTGTACAAAGGAAAAGGGGATAAATTGGGGAACGTTCCAAGACAGGCTTAGCAAGCCGTTGGGTAAAAATATTATTTGCTCGAGAAACCCACACCAAGCCTCGGAATAGGACAGAAATGGCTTATGATCTAAAAACGAAAAAGGACTACAATTTGGGACTGCTAATGTAACTACTTTAAATGGTAAGGAAGAAGTAATGGTGATGTAGATGAAGGAGAGAAACCCACAGGTGATGGGAATGAGTGAGTCTAAACTTAGAGGACACGGAAATCAGGTACTGCATAAAGACTACACACTGTTTTTTAGCAGAAGAGAGAATAAATCCAGACATGGAGTAGCTATCCTCTTAACACCTGAACTGGGAAATAAAGTTGATGATGTTACCTATATAAATGATACAATGATCATACTAACACTAGACATCAGGAGAGAGAATTTAACTATAATTCAGGTATATGCACCTCAGCAAGGAAAAAGACCCCTACAAGAGAAGCTTGAATTTTACCAAACACTTCAAGATAAAATCGACAGGGTGATGACACAAACAAGACTCACGCTTATGGGGTGGTCTGTGGTATTTTATCAAACACCTTTTGTAAGTCCAAGAAAGCACAATCTGCCCATCCGTCCCTTTCATGCATTATATCTATTAACCTTAAATAGAAACATCAAATTTGTGTCACTTGATCTTCCCTGTCTAAAACGAAATTGTTTGGGATTTAGTATATTGTTCTCCAGATGTTTAGTCCATCTACTTTTGATGACTTTCTCACAAATTTTAGCTATTGTACTGGTAAGGGGTGAAAGTGGCAGTAGACTGGAAGTGAGCATTAAGGGAGAGTAACTGGAGGAAGTGGATAGTTTTAGATACTTGGGTGCAAATGTGGCAGGAAAAGGTGGAGGTAGAATGTAGATTGAGAGAAGCGAGTAAATGCCTTGGTGGATTGAAAAGTGTAATGAGGAATAGACATTTGGGAATGGATGCTAAGAGGAGACTGTATGAAGGAGTGATTGTGCCAACAGCACTGTATGGGGCAGAAACATGGAACATAAGAGAGGAAGAGAGGAGTTTGAATGTGTTTGAGATGAGGTGTCTGAGAAGTATGATGGGGGTTACTAGGCTAGATAGAGTGAGAAATGAGGAGGTGAGGAGAAGAACGGGGGTGGAAAGGGAGTTGGGAGATAGGGTTGATGAAAGAGTATTAGGATGGTTTGGACATATGGAAAGAATGAGTGAAGAAAGACTAGTAAAAGAGGTATGGAAGGCAGATGTGGAGGGAGTGAACATGAGGGGACGTCCTAGGATGAGGTGGATGGATGGGGTGAAGGGGGCTTTGGGGAAGAGGGGAATGTCTGTTGAGGAAGGACGGGAGAGGACAGAAGACGGGTGAATGGAGAATGGTTGTATATGGATGATGTTGTGACGCATGAGGTGGAATGGGCGGCGGGATGGGGGGTAAGGTAGTATGTGTGAGCAAAATTTGACACAGCCCAAAGGGATTTCTCCCCGTTTTCTCCTTTTATGCATGGGGGGACGGAGAGGGGGGGTCGCCGATTTAATGAAGCGGCCTTGCTGTGGATGTGCTGTGTCTTGTGACACTGCTTCTGACCCAGGGCAGTGGACAAGGTGCAGGGATGACCCGTCATCCAGGAGGTGCTAAGATAAGAGGGAGGGTGGAGGGGTGTGGAGTGTATTCTGGGATGGAATGGGTGGGAATGATTTTATGCCTTTTCCTTTTTGGCTACCTCCCTTGTAAGGGGGAAAAAGCCTTGGTATATGTATGTATGTACTAGTAAGGGAGACTGGTCTGTAGTTTGTTGGGTCTTGCTTGTTTCCCCCTTTATATATTGGCACAATATTGGCATTTTTCCAGTCTTGCAGTACCTTATCTTCTTTGAGTGAGCAATCTATTATCTTATATATTTTTCCCATTAGTGGGTCTGTTTACATGTGATTTCCTTGTTGGTTTTGTTTTAGTGGTGAATGTAGATGGGGTAGGGCTGTTCTGGTGTTTTACTGGCAGGGTTCATTCATCATTTTTTTGCCTTGAGTTTCACAAAGTGGAAAAACCACAGACCCACAGTCACAAGCAGTGGCCGTCAGAACCTCCTACAGATCTCTGGGAAGAAATTTTAGATTGATAATGGGTTTTGAAAATGGTCAGCTTTGCTGTCCATCTTGCAAGACCACCACATTCAGGTACCCCTCATTGATCCCTTCTGGTGAGGTTTTCTTTTCTGAGTTCATGTCTGGGGGTTCTTGATTTGTGTGTGTGTATTTACTTGGTTGTATTATATGAGAACGGGAGCTATGCTCGTGGTGACCTGTTTTTGTATCTTGCAAGATCAAGTTTGTTCTTAAATTCTTGTATTGTGTTTGTGTATATATGTGTGATTCACCACCATGGTCTGGGATCATGTGTTGGACTCATGATTGACAGCTATTACCCTCCCAGATGATAGCTCAGAACTTATATATGGCCCAATCTATGGATAATGCTGTAGCGTTACACACACACACACACACATCCAACTCTTTAGCCACTAGAGTTGGAGTACTGGCTTGCAGTGTAGCAATGCTAAATTTTCTCAGCCCTGGATAGTACTTGATCTTAGATCAATGATTTAATAGTTGAGAATAGTATCACTGCACCTTTGAGCCAATGTGTGTGTATGTATTACCTAGTTGTATTATATGGAAAGGGGAGCTATGCTTGTAGTGACCCGTCTTTGTATCTCTCAGCATCTAGTTTGTTTGTAAATTCTTGTATGGTTTTTGCACATACTATTGTTTCGTCCAATTTGTTCCGACATCCACCACTCTGTGTGGAAAACTATTTTTTTTTTTTTGTGTGTATGTATGTATATGTATTTTGTGTAGGTGTTCTTTACACTGTTTTAAAGGTCATTGCATTTATTTGCATTATAAGCTTCAGGTATAATTTTATTTACATGGGAAACAATACAAATGAATTTCTAATTCTAGATGTATGGAAGCCACAACATTCTTCAGTATCAAAATAAAAGCTTATGTACACAACCATACTCTGTTCCATAAATTTCAGTAATTTACAACTGTTCATATTATATCTACTTCATAATACACAATCATTCATCCTGTTAATAGGGTTCAACCATTGAGGAGTGGAACTGGTTTGTATCACATGAATAGAATTGTCTGGCATAAGACAATGAAATTCTTTGAGGCAATAATACTCCTCAGGGGATTGAACACACTTGAATCACTTCTTCAGCTTCATGAAATATACTGCATAGAGGGTTTTATTCAGCTGAAGAGGTGTCATCATGTTTTGGGGATTAATTTAGTGCAATCTGTACACACTGAAACTAACACTGAAGCCTTGTATAGTGTTTAGTAGTCAGCCATGGCTACTGGCCACTTGGCCCTATAGGTTTAAACTACCAGGGTAAGTGGTAGTCACCAATATTTATTGGGATCACACTAAATTAAAGTCTTGGCATTTATGGGTGACCTTGAAGCTCAGCATGCCACACTGGCTTTATTTTATAATCATGAAATGTACAATATTTACATGCAGTTTGAATAATAAATATTTAACTGATGTAGTTAAGAGGCATGGGTTATAATCTATATATATATATTTTTTTCTTTCTTTTTTCAATTGACCAAATTCAAACAGTAACTTGTTTTCCAGTCTAAATGCTTTGGGTTTAGATCATCCCCTATAATGAAACAGTGCCCAAAATCTTGAAAAAACAAAGTTTAATGCTTTGTGTGCATAACCAATATTATGATGATCTACACACACAAGACATATGTCATTTCTTTTCCAGCACTGTTATTAGATGTGATAAAATTAACGAGGCACCTGGAGTCATTGCATTGTTTGAATCAAGTTTATTGAAATTACATGGTAGCTTCCAGTTAGTGGCATCTGAAGTTTAAATCTGGATTCTTCAAGATTTTACCACTAAAGCTGTGAAGTCACACTTTTATGCAACTTTTGTAGTTCTAGCTCCATGTTGTCAAGAATCTGTTTTGCCTGAAATGATAGAGAAAATATTGAATGTGTATTGCAATAAGAAAAGTACATACATATAACAAAGGATTTTTCCCTCTTACAAGGGAGGTAGGTAAGGAAAAGTACCTATATAAAGTAAAACCAGCATCATCATGAACATGTGACAGCACTTTGTTTACTGATTTATGTCTTCTTAGGTAAAGGAGAAATATCTATAGTGTTAAAATATTTATAAGAAGAAACATTCTTTCAAATATCTGATAGGAATATTGTTTTCATCTTTCATTATCTCCTCATGCAAAACAGAAATTATTGTTCTTCATTGCACAAGCACTTCTGTTCTCATGGACAACATTGCACTGTGACTGAGAATATTCTGATTTCATAAAATTAAATATGTGATCTGGATTAGCTATTATGGTGGGGGTACATGTGGGCAGGGGTACAGTGCTGCTGGAGCTTGCCAGAGTGGTGCTTTAACACCTCAGCAAGTGGGTGGTGGCCAGTATGGTCAGGGAAGGGAGAGAGGATGAAGGGAAGATGACTTGTGGGTACTGGTTGGTGGTGGCAGGAATCAATTAGTATTACATTACAAATAAGTTGATAATATTATTATATTGTTTTATCATGCCCTCAAGAGCTCCAGCACCTATAAAATTAGCACTGCCCCTGCATGTGGGGATATTTCTAAAGTGCAGGAATAGGCTGAGGTGGTTTGGACACATGGAAAAAATGAGTAAAGAAAGACTAATTAAAAGTAGGAAGCAGAAGTGGACGGAATGAACTTGAGAAGGAGACCAAGAATGAAGTGGATGGTTGATGTGAAAGTATCCTTGGATTTATGAGGTGTCTGGGTAACAGGAAAAAGTACAGAATTGATCAACATGTTGCCCAAGGTCTCTTACGGGAGATCCAAAGCTCTCAGGTAGCTGACAACAGCCACTGGACTGCCCTGTAAGTCCCACAAGGAAGAAATATCGTGTTGTTGTTGTTGTTGTCGTTCCCTAGACTGTCTGTCCGAGCAGTCCCGTCTCCCCAAGGAAGGCCACAGCCGAAACTGGGTTTTCCCACAAATCCTTTATAGAGTGTATGTTGTGTTGTTTGCGTGCATGATTGTGTATAATGCAGTCTTCCATTATGTGTTGTATGGTATGGGGTGAAGTGTTACATCCTGGGCAGCTGTTCACAACACGGTCGTCCAGCCTCTTCTGATAGCTTAGAAGTGCTGGGTGGTGACCGCATCGCAGTCTGGCCAAGTGGACTCTGTCCTTTCGTGGGAGAGAGGATTCAGAAGGGTGGATATCAGGGGGTCTGGCATGCAGCAGTGTGTTGTCTTTCAGTGTGTTAATGGAGCGGTGAGTGATATGATTATGAATATGTTTCCAGAGGCTGGTATTTGGTGGTTGTGGAGGAAGAGAAGAGAGTATCTGTGCGTAATAAAGGTCTTTGGGTGTAGTTTTAATGTTTCTTGGTGTGTGTGGGTGTTCTGCTATGTAGTGTAGCGGGTGTGATGTGTTTGTGGTGGCTGCAGCAAGTGTTTGTGTGCCTCTCATGTCGAGGTGGTCCTTGACTTTGAGGACTTTTGTTTCATGGTGTAAATGGTCTGTAGGTGATGTATTTGTGCAGCCTGTAATTGTTTTTAGGGCTTTGTTTTGTATGATTTGAAGGGTGTTGTGGTGTGTCTCACTGAGATTAGGAGCCCATGCAGGACTCGCATAATTCATCACTGAGCGTATGCATTGTTTGTATATTGTTATATTAGTTTCTTTGTTTTGTCCAAATGTTGTTCCTGTGATTGACTTAAGTGCGTTAAGTCTAGGTGTGCATTTGTTTTTTATGTTTGTGAGGTGTTGTTTGAAAGAGTTGGGGGCCAATCAGCAGCAACCACCCCTGGCCATCAGCTCTACGCAGAAATATCGTGTTGTCTAGGTAGGGTGGGGCTAGTGTAAGATGAGGTGTTCAATGTTCTCTGCATGATGGTTACATCTGGAGCAGTTTGTTTCCTTAGTCAGGCCTATTCTGTGCTGGTACTGCCTTAGTGCTGGATGGTAACCCTGAATACAAGAGAGAGCTCAAGTGCAGAAGATAGGAATGTTTGGGGGGGGAGAGTGTAAATGGATGAAAGGATGATGTTGCCCAAAGGGGTGCTCTTATCATGTACTTAATAATTGTGTGTGTGTGTATTTACCTACCTAGTTGTATTTACCTAGTTGTAATATACTGGAGGGGAGCTATGCTCGTGGTGACCCGTCTTTGTATCTCTCTGCATCAAGTTTTATCTTAAAATCTTGTATAGTGTTAGCACATACTGTTTTGTTGTCTAATTTGTTCCATGTATTTATCGCTCTGTGTGGGAAACTGTTCCTTTTCAAGTTTTTTCTATAACTATCCTTTTTCAATTTTTTTCCATGTCCTCTTGTTTTACCGTTTTCCCATACTAATAGGTCGTTCCTGTCTAAAACTTCCATTCCTTTCATTATTCTGTAGATAGTTAGCAAATCTCCTCTTTCTCTTCTTTGTTCCAGAGTTGGTAGGTTCAATTTGGATAGTCTTTGCTCATATGTTAGTTCGGCGAGTGTCGGTGCTAGTTTGGTTGTCGCTCTTTGTAATCTTTCTAGTTTCTTAATATTTTTTTTGGTACTGGGTGTCCAAAGTGATGCTGCGTACTCAAGTTTTGGTCTTATTAGTGTAGTTAGTATTTTCCTTATCATTTCTTCGTCCATATAAGTAAATGCCACTTTGATTGCTCTCAATAAGTTATAGGTTTCTCCGAACATCTTATTTACCTAATTGTACAGTTTACATAATTATAGTATACAGGAAAGGAGCAATGCTCTTTGGGTCCTGTCTCCTGTTCTCCAATTTTCTAACGTACCTAGACTCAAATTTGTCTACAGTTCCATGTGGAGGTGGTGAGACAGCTGTTGCCTCAAGAGGAGAGCTTGATCCCCCCCAAAAGAGATGTTAGATAGGGAACATTAAGAAAATGTAGTTTTGTCAATGTAAACAAGATACACTTATTTGTTTACCTCTTCAGGGTTCTCTACGAGTGCTCTGTCGATATTGATGCCAACTTTGACATTTCCTTGGTAACTTAGAAACGAGATCCCAAGACCGACGTGTGACCGATGTGGAATCCAAAAGGCAATGTCAATAACTTTGTCCTTCCACAGGGTGATTGGTGTCAAGGGACCTGCACAGTAGACAAGGATTGAAAGAAATTAAATTGGGTCTAATTCGACTCGGTGATAATGATGATTATAATGATTACGATAATAAATATAATGGTAATAATAGTAATAACAGTAGTAATAGTAAAAATAATAATATTTGATGCATTTGTCTATCTATATACCAAGGGCATTTTCCCCCATATCAGGGAGGTAGCCAAAGTCAAAAGGCATATGCCCACCCACTCCACTCCCAACCACCACCCTTTCCTCCCTCCCATCTTAGCTCCTCATGAATAATACATATACCAAGGGCTTTTTCCCTTAGCATGGATAATAATAATGATAATGATTAATAATACAATGACAACAGTAGTAACGGTAATACTAACGATGATAATTGCATGAGTAGAAGAGCTTGTGTTAGGTTTGGGAATGGTGAGAAGGAGTTTGAGGTGAAGGTGGGATTGTGCCAGTTTTGTGTTGTCACCATGTTTGTTTAATGTGTCCACAGATGGGATGGTAAGGTATGTAAGTGTGTGGGTGATGGGCAGGGGACTGGAGATAGAGAAAGTGGAGGGAAGTGGGAGGTGAGCCAGTTGTTGTTTGCTGAAGACCCTGCAGTTGTGACTGGGTTAGAAATGGGTCTAAGATAGCCAGTGATGGAGTCTGGGAATGTATGTAAAAAGAGAAAGTTGAAAAGTCATGTGATTAGATGTTCAAGGAGTGAGGAATGCAGTAAGTTTGAGGTAAGTCTTGAATGAGAGAGGTTAAACAAAATGGATAGTTTTGAATATTGAGACATTGTGACAAGTTGAAAAAGGTGGAAAAAGGGGAGTCACGGATCTTGTTCCGAGTTTATTCCTGACTGGATTTGCTTGTAGCTTCTTCAGAGGAATGTTACTCTGAGAATAATGCTGGCAGTATACATAGTGGATTGACTCCACATTCCCGATTAGTGGGGGTCTGTTGGAGTTTACAATAGATTATTGTAAACATACTGTTTCTGCACTCAATGATTGAATGTGAACTCCAATGGACCCCCCACTAAGAGGGAATGCGGAGTCAACCCACTATGTATACTGCCAGCTTTATTCTCAGAGTAACATTCCTCTGAAGAAGCTACAAGCAAAACCAGTCAGGAATAAACTCGGAATGAAACCTGTGACCCCTTTTTTCCACCTTTTTCAGTTTTAAGTATCTAGGATCACATGTAGCAGGGAATGGAGGAGTGGGGGTGGAGGTAATCTGTAGAGTGAGGGAAGCAAGTAAATATCATGGAGGAATGGGAAGTGTTATGAGAAATAGTTATCTTGGAATAGATGCAGAGAAGCTTTCATGAAAGGGTGATTGTGCCTACACCACTCTATGGGGCAGAGACTTGGAATTCATGGAAGCAGAAAGGAGGAATTATAGATGTTTGACATGAAGTATTTGAGAAGTATTTTTGGTGTTATGAGGATGGATAGATTGAGAGATGAGGAGGTGAGGAGGGAAGCTGGCAGACAGTGCTGTTGAAAGAATACTGGAATGGTTTGGGCACATGGAAAGAATAAAAGAAGAAGCACTAGTAAAGAAAAAAACGTGGAAGGCAGAGGTGGGTGGAGTGAAATTGAGGGGGCGACCTAGGATGAGATGGATGGATGGGGTGAAGGGGGCTTTTGGTAAAAAGGAGAATGTCTGTTGTGCAGGGAAGGGATAAGGCAAGAGATTAATATGAGTGGAAAAAAGCTGTGAATGAACCATAAATTGACGCGGCCAGGAAGAATTTGTTTTCATCTCTATTTTCATATGAGGGGATGAGGAGGGAGGATTACCATGTAAATGAAGTGGTAGGGCCTTAGAACATAAGAACATAATGAAGGAGACTGCAAGAGACCATAAGGCCTACACTAGGCAGCTCCGTATCCATCACCACCTGTGCTGCTGTGCCTTCATGCACCGCTTCAGACTTGGGCAGTG
>NC_134795.1:16175402-16182902 GCF_046742065.1 Oratosquilla oratoria | reverse complement strand
CTCCCTATAAATCCATCTGTTAGTGCATGACATCATGTTTGTTTCCTTATCCACCTGTCTATTGTTCCGATTCTTGATCTATATCATGATTCTGCTCTTCTGTTAGCTTATCTGTCACTATCATCATCCTGTCACACTATGTAAAAGAAACCACAAAAAAAAAAAAAAAAAAAATGGCTGGCAATATACAGAATAATGATTATAAAATGCCCACAGGTAGGCAAAGGTATAATGATACTTTGTGGCGACATTTGGCAACCTACTTACTTTAATTCCAGAGAGTTGAGGACCATGAAGGGCGTTGTTGTCTCTGCTTGTCAGTACGCTCAGTAAGCCATAGGGCAAGAAGCAGGTTGACCACGTGCCCAGCAACACTCTGTTGTATGAAGAACAGATACACAATACCCCGTCAAAATGGCGACGTTGAACATAAGGGTGTTATGGCTCTATTCATATGTAAATTATTTATTCTAAACTGTTAGTGTTAGTATGTGAACCTAAGAGCAACCTAACACAGGCGACGCAGCGCAGACTTCTGTTGGTGAACTGAAGCAGAGTTTGAAAATTTCTCTCGCTTGAAATGCTTCTAGATTTACTACGACAGCATTTCAAGTGGTAGAGAAGTTGAAACTCTATTTCAATTCAGCAACAGGAAGTCTCCCTTTGCTCTGTACTGCGTCACCTGTGTCGTCTGTGTCGTGTCGCCTGCGTCTCGGTTGGCGCTTAGTCTAAAACTATGCTGTGGAGGACAATTCCCCCCCACCTCACCCCACTTACTACACCAAATGACTGTATCGTAGAAAAAGTGCATTCGAAACAAAATGAAATTAGATTTTTTTACGTACCTTTGCAAGAGTGTTAATCTTGGGAAGGAGAATTTAGGCAGGTGAAGAGGCTCATCAACTAAGGACTCGAGACAGGTTCGAACAAGGGCGATGCCGTCTCCAAGGGCGTGGTGCAGCCTTAGTACCAACGCATATCTGCAAGATCATCATTACACGCGAAGGGTCAGAGGTCGTCATCTTGCTTGTTCAGCGAAAGGTTCGGATTAGGAAGGAAGCAGGGATATGGTTGGCAGAGTTAAACTACGACAAAGAAAGTGATTACGTTCACGAGTCATGCACACACACACACACACACACACACACACACACACACACACACACACACACACACACACACACACACGTACATAACATGATAAGTGACTTTAATTGAAAGGAGACGAATTGGGAGGAATGGGTAGCGGGTAATACTGAAAGTTCCTGGGCTAGTACTTTATCAAATATTGCACACATCCACACCCACAGCACACCTGCGCCCGCTCACACACACACACACACACACACACACACACACACACACACACACACACACACACACACACACACACACACACACACACACACACATACACACGACCATGATATGATAAGTGACTTTAACTGCAAAGAGATGAATTGAGAGGAATGAGAAGCAGGCAATAGTGAAAATTCCTGTGCTAATATTCCATGAAATACTGCACACATCCCCGCACACACACATACACACACACGCACACACACACACACACACACACACACACACACACACACACACACACACACACACACACACACACACACACACACACACACACACACACACACACACACACACATACACACACACACTCTCTCTCACACATATACAGACACATACACACAGAGTACTGGATACCTGGAATAAATTAGATAACATAAGAACATAAGAAAAAAGGAGACTGCAAGAGACCATAAGGCCTACACAAGGCAGCTCCATATCCATCACCACCTGTCATCCCCATCCATAAAGTTGTCTAACAGTTTTTTAAAACAACTGATAGTTTCAGCGCTCACTACATGGTTACTAAGTCTATTCCATTCGTTGACCACTCTATTAGTAAACCAATTCTTGCCTATTTCCCTTTTAAATCTAAATTTGTCCAGTATCCATTACTGCGAGTCCTGCCCTGCTTTTTTAATGTGATGACCTTGTTTGCATCACCCTTGTTAAAGCCTTTGATCCACTTGAACACCTCTATTAGATCACCCCGCACTCTGCATCTTTCCAGAGAGTGTAAGTTCAGGTGCCTAAGCCTCTCCTTGTAAGGCAAATTTCTGAGTTCATATATCATTTTGGTCATTCTTCTCTGTACTGATTTTTGTGAATTTATGTCCATTTTATAGGACGGAGACCAAAACTGTACCGCATAGTCAAGGATGGGTCTAACTATCTCTAGATAGAGTTTGATAATTACCTCTGCACTTCTATTCGTTACCGTCCTAGCAATGAAACCTAATGCTCTGTTAGCTATATTCCTGGCGCTAATGCACTGTTTCCTGGTTTTAAGTTCCAGACTCACTAGAACTCCCAAGTCTCTCTCGCACTCAGTTTTCTCTAAAAACGTGTTATCTAAACTCTATCTATTTTCGGAGTTGTGTAGCCCTACGTTTAACACGCTACACTTAGAGATATTGAAGATCATTTCTCATTTCACCGACCATGTGAACAATTCATTAAGATCATCCTGCAGAATCTCTGCGCTGTCTCCTGACCTAATTAGGAGTCCTATTTTAGTGTCATCCGCAAACTTACTAACATCACTATTTATCCCATCGTCTAAGTCGTTTATGTACATAATGAACAACAAGGGACCCAAAACCGAGCCCTGGGGAACCCCACTAGTAACATTGCCCCACCTGGATTTTACTCAATTTATGGTGACCCGCTGTTTTCTGTTACTGATCCAAGCTCTAATCCATTCTAACACTTTTCCTCCTATGCCATGGGCTTTGATTTTATTTAGTAGTCTCTGGTGTGGCACCTTGTCGAACGCTTTGCTAAAGTCAAGGTAAATCACATCGTAATTATCATTGTTATCTGACGCCTTATATACTTTAGTGTAAAAGGATAGAAGATAAGTCACACATGACTTACCCTTGGAGAAACCATGCTGTGTGTCACGAATCAAATTATGTCTCTCGATGTGTTCTCTGAGTCTATTTACTATTATTGATTCAAGCATTTTACCTATAACCGATGTCAAACAGATTTGTCTGTAGTTGCATGTAGACGATTTATCCCCCTTAAAAATAGGAACAATGTTTGCCTGCCCCCAAGCAGTAGGCACAAAACCAGTGTCTACCGATTTATTAAATATTTCAGTTAACTGGTCGCAGATTTCAAATTTACACTCCTTAAGCACTCTCGGAAAAAATTCGTCTGGACCCGGGGATTTTGTAGCTTTAAGTCTTTCTATCTGCTTGACTACTTCTACTTTACTAATGCTGATATTAGATAGTCTACTTTCTTCATCCCCACTGAAAATCGGATCGCAGTCAGGTACCTTATCTAATCTCTCATTAGTAAACACCGAGAGAAAATATTTGTTAAACTCCTCACTCATTTTTTCCTCCGATTCTATCATGACATTTTCATCGTTTTTAATTGGGCCTATTCTTTCTTTATTTTTTGTTCTATAGAGATGAAAGAATCCCTTAGGGTTGGATCTTGCTTGATTTGCAACCTTAATTTCATAGTTACGTTTCGCTGTACGTGTATTTTTTTTAACCAGCTTTGCCATTTCGTTATATCTTGATCTAAGGTGTGTTTCCCCGTATTTTATTTTTACGTAAATTCCTCTTTTCATTCCGATCTCATGTTTCAGTCTGTCCGTCATCCATTTGGGAGTATTACTATTCTTCCGTATTGACTTCAGGGGGATAAATGTATTTTGTGCATTAATAATTAAATCAGATTGCTATACATTTCATCCAAATCGCTGACCTGGCTGTTTACCCCCCGCCCCCAAGTGACCTGACCCAAGGTATGCATATTACCCTCCGTGACCCGACCCCTGGTCATGACCTGACCCATGGTCATGACCTGACCCCTGGTCATGTCCCGACTCTTGACCGCGCAGGTGATGGACGAATCATCCGTATGACATTTCATATTCAATTTCAAATAGGTTTTTATCTTATCAAAATTGGCTCTCCTGAAGTCTGGTACTTGGACGTTATTCGTACTTTTTAATTCTTCCCAAATAATATTAAATCTTATTTCTTGATGATCGCTAGAGCCTAGACTATCTCCCACTTTTACGTTACTCATTAGGTGCTCATTATTAGTTAAAAGTAAGTCCAGAGTATTTTCTCCCCTCGTAGGATCGGTAATAATTTGTTTTAGGAAATTATCCTGCACCACATCTAAGAATTTTTTCGCTTCCTGATCTCCTACTAAAATTTCCCAGTCAATGTTTCTATAATTAAAATCTCCCATGATCACAACGTTTTTGTACTGGGACGCTCTGCGAATTTCATGAATCAGGGGATCAGTCTGCTCAATGCTGAGGTTAGGAGGTCTATACAGGACGCCAATAATAACTTTCTTTTTCTTGCCTATAATCTCCACCCAAATAGATTCCGTACTGTCCTCTTCCTTAATCGAATTGTTGATAATACAGTTTATTGTATTTTTAACGAAAAGTGCTACTCCTCCCCCACTCCTGCCAACCCTGTTCTTGTGAAAAAACAAACAAAATATATCCTTCTATTTCGCTTTCCGGAAGGAAATGTTTATCAGCCATGTTGATCCAGGATTCAGTAATAGCTATAATACAAAAAATCTCTACGCATGCTTTACCCCGCAGCAAATAAATTTTGTTTATTACGCTTCTAATATTTGTATAGTAAAGATTAGTTTCATCCTGCCTCCACCTGCTTTGGTAATTCTTATCACAATCCCTGTCTGAGCTGTTTCTATTGCCTAAACTATATTTCGATACTTCCCCCCTTAGTCCCACGTAATCTACCCGAAAAAACCCTGTAGGATGCCTACATTGTGTGCAAACACTATTCAATATTTTAAGAAAAACTTTATGCTGAAAGATACAAAGACGGGTCACCACGAGCATAGCTCCCTTTCCGTATAATACAACTAGGTAAATACAACTAGGTAAGTATACACACACGAACATAACATGATAAGTGACTTTAACTGCAAGGAGATGAATTGGGAGGAATGGGAATTAGGTAGTAGTGAAAATTCCTGGGCTAGTACTTTATCAAATATTGAAGTGAAAGATACAATGACTCAACGGGTAAAAAAAAGTGAAATGAGACGAGTAGATACAATGATTCAACGGGTAAAAAAAGTGAAATGAGACGAGTAGATACAATGACTCAACGGGTAAAAAAAGTGAAATGAGACGAGTAGATACAATGACTCAACGGGTAAAAGAAGTAAGACGAGTGAGAAGAGAAGATACTCCAGCAAAATTGGACTTTGTACTAAGGAATCTGATGTTATCGAGTCCCAGTACATATGCTTAATAGGTAAGAGTGACCAAGTAGGAATTAATTCTAATTAGTGGAAGGAGATATAGAGAAGAGAAGTTAACCATACGGACAAGTCAGATACAATTTTAGGTTGACAAATTTCTCTGGTTTGAGGATTTTTTTTTTTTTTTTTTTTTTTTTTTTTTAAAGAGGTAAAATGAAAGGTATGCACAAATGCTAAGAGAACTAAGAAGGATTGGAAATTATCTTGAAAATACATACAGCGTGGGTGTAAAAAAAAGGTATGGCAAGGATTAAGGGAGAGAAAAATTATTTGAAAGACTGATTTGATAAAAAAAAAATAATAACAGCAAAGAAAGTCAGATATGGCATGAAGAAAAAAATAAGAGAAGAGAAAACGTAAGTAGGGTTGTAAATTATTACACAAGAATCTTTAAGCGGCCCATACACGATCAATTATATTGAGGAATTTCATTGTCAATACTCTGAATTGACAATTAAATTGACCGTGTATCGCCCACACACGGTCAATTTAATTGTCAATTCAGAGTATTGACAATGAAATAGCACAATATAATTGATCGTGTATGGGCCGCTTTAGGTAGAGAGAAGAGAAATTAGAAAATATATTATTGATAGATACAAAAGTGAGTCTAAATTGCTCTGCAGATTTGTTAACGTAAATTGAGATAGAAAGGAGACGGAAAAGATTGATCAAGATAGACCGGAGAAGGATGGAATAGCTGAAGGGGCTATTTATTGATCAAATCCTGGAATAGCTTAGATGATATAAGGCGTCTGGAGACAGAGGGGCATCCCCGCCACTTTTAGCGGTTTCGAGTTAATCACGGATCATGAAAGACTTAATCCTCTTCTAAATATATCCTTGTTTAACTCAAAATCAGTAAAAGTGGCGTGGGTGCCCCTCTGTTTCTGGACGCCTCATATAGTCCACACGCACGTACACACACACACAAACACACACACACACACACACACACACACACACACACACATACACACACACACACACACACACACACACACACACACACACACACACACACACACACACATACATACACACACACACACACACACACACACACACACACACACACACACACACACACACACACACACACACACACACACACACACACACACACACACACACACACACACACACAAACACACAAACACACACACACGGTTAGATACTGTGGTGTTACCACGTTCAACCGCTAATTCAGCGGTCCGAGTTCCAGTCCCGTCCAGGGTTGAAAATTTCAGCATCGGTGCACTGCAGGCCGGCACCCCAACTCTGGTGGCCAAGGAGTTGAGTGTGTGTGTGTGTGTGTGTGTGTGTGTGTGTGTGTGTGTGTGTGTGTGTGTGTGTGTGTGTGTGTGTGTGTGTGTGTGTGTGTGTGTGTGTGTGTGTATTTAAAGTCATAGCATTACCCATGGATCTGGACATGAATGAGCTCTGAGCTCTCATTCGGGAGGATAATAGTCGTCGATCACGAGTCCAGTACGCGACCCATGATCATAGTGGTGAATCCCACATGTATATATACATGTGCGTGCTTGTTATACATACACCTCATAGCTATATATATACAACATATCCGGGTATCTATCTACCTATCTACCTACCTACCTATCTACCTGCTTGTGGACCATTATAAGATATATCATTACCACCCCGTTTCGCTTTCTGACGAATATTAGTGACTGCCACTTGCCCCAGCTGTCCTAGCACAGAGGAGAAAGGTGACGGCTTAAGCCACAAGCAAGAGCTTGTTGGTCTAAGCTCTCAACAACAGGTGTATGTATTTACGAGTACGCATATGATACACGATGAATTGGTGGCGCGGTTGGTAGAGTCCCAAACTGTCACTACGGCGGTCCGGGTTCGAATCCTGCCCAGGGCTGAAAATAATTTCAGTATCGCTACGCTTCGAGTCGTTACTCCAACTCTCGTGGGCGGGGAGTTGGGTGTGTGTGTGCGTGTAAGGTCAAAGCATTACCCATAGATCGGTCATACGAGCTCTGAGCTCTCTTCCGGGAGGGAAATAGCTGTCGATCACGAGTCCAACACGTGATCCCAAGACCAAGGTGAATCACATGAATTGGTTTGTTCTGTGACAATGGTGTTGAGAAAGTGTGATCACTGAGT
>NC_134795.1:16160402-16167902 GCF_046742065.1 Oratosquilla oratoria | reverse complement strand
CAGGGTTACTAAGTCTATTCCATTCGTCGACCACCCTATTGAATTTATTTTTTTTGGTGGCAGAGTTTCAAGGAGGGGAGGGCAAGGCGTGCAAAGATGGTCTGTGGAACAAGGAGGATGAGAGGGGATAGCGGGAAGGGTTGTGAGTGGTGGGATGATGAAGTGAAGAACATAGTAGAAGAGAAGAAGCGAGCATTCAGGGATTGGTCGCAAAGTAGGACGAGAGAAACATATGAGAGGTACAAAGAAAACCTAAGAGAAGCAAAACAAAAGATAAAAGAGGCATAAAGAAGAACAGATGTAAAATGGGGGAGGAATATGACACAAAATATTGAAAGTAATGAAAAGATGTTTTGGAAGAAAGTTAAGAGTGAAAGGGGAGGCGAGTTAGGTAGAGAAGAAAAGGTAAATGGTGCAGGTGGACAGATGTTACCAGAAGAGGAGGTGGTAAGGTGAAGATGGGCAGAGTATCTTAGAGAACTGTTAAATGTGGATAAGGATAGGGAGGGATTGGCGATAGTAGTGGTAGGCTTTAGGAAAATGACTTTGGCGGGAGAGGAAAATGAAGGAGAAATAAGAAAAGATGAGGTGTAAGTAGTTTTGAAAATGATGAGAGAAGGTAAGGTTGACGAGTTAAACACCATAAGAAGGTGAGGTATTTGGTTTAGACGGGTACCACGTGGACTGGCTAGTGAGGTTGTTTAATGTGTGTCAAAGGGAGGTTAGAGTGCCGGAGGACTGGAGGAGTGCCTCTATAGGCACTTGGTTCAGACGTGTTTCAGAGGGATCAGTTTGTTGAGTGTAGTCGGGAAGGCATATGGGAGGGTTTTGATTGAGAGGATTAGGAGAACAGAGGGAGTAATTGGCAAGGAACAGTGTGAGTTTAGGGAAGGTAGAAGTTGCGTCGATTTGATTTTTGTGGTAAGACAGATCTGTGAATCTATGAGAAAGCATTACCAAAGGTAAGACTTTTTTTGTCTGTCTGCCTGTTATGGATTTGGAAAACGCTTATAACAGGATAGACAGAAAGGCACTTTGGGGAGTTTTGCAGATATATGGGATTAAGGGAAAGCTGTTAAGGTGTCAATAGTTCTTACGAAAGTAGTAGAGCCTGTGTTAGATAACTAACGATTCACTTCAGGTATATATACATACATACTGTACATACATACATACACACACACACATACACACACACACACACACACACACACACACACACACACACACACACACACACACACACACACACACACACACACACACACACACACACACACACACACACATATATATATATATACATATATATATATATATATATATATATATATGTATGATAAAATGTGTGAGTGTATGTGCGTGTGTGTGTGATTCACCATTCACCATGGTCTTGGATCACGTGTTGGAATCGTGATCTACAGCTATTTCCCTCCAGGAAGAGAGCTCAGAGCTCATATATGACCGATCTATAGGTAATGCTGTGACCTAACACGCACACACACACACCCAACTCCCCGCCCACGAGAGTTGGAGTAACGACCCGCAGCGCAGCGATACTGAAATTATTTCAACCCTGGGCGGGATTCGAATCCAGACCGCCGTAGTGGCAGCCGGGAACTCTACCACTGCGCCACGTGTTTGTGTGTGTGTGCATTTGCCTGTGTATGCATATACATATGTATAAGTATATGCGTATGTACATGTATGTGTATATGTGTATGTACATGCATATGTAGATCTGTGCGTTTCTTTATGATACCGGTTCTATATATACGATATGTGTGCTACATCAATTCAGCAGTGATAATTTACTGTCCTTGAACCACCTTTATTTAGCCCTTTTTGTTATACTTATGCATATGTTTATACATTATATCTAAACTTCTGTTGTGAATATCTATTTTTCTTATTTTCACACAAGATGCCCTTGTCTTCTGTCTATAATTAGAATAATTTAGAAACGCTGGATTCATCTTTACAAGATGACGTCACGCAACTTTAAAACCAAATCGAATCTTCTTTTCTGAAGACTGACGTCACGACCTAATTTAGCTAAATTGCGTCGACGTTGCTGCCACTCAGGCGAGCACAGACTTTTGTGTTTGTATGGGTTTCAGTCACAGAGTATTCGAGTCTTAAAGAAAGAAAGAAAAAGAGGTTAGTCATATAGTTATATGTGTTTATATGCTCACCATCCTCATGGGTAGGCATAAGATAGTGGTTCCTAAGCTGGGGGCCACGAGGGGCCACGAGGGGGTCACAGGGGGCCACGGGGGCTACGAGAGGGCCACGGGGGTGGCCACGGTGGCCCCCAAGGAAGCCATGACAAGAATTTAGGGGAGTCGTGGTCTGCTGATACAAATTATATATTTCTATAGAATGTGATGTAAGTAAAGCATGTCACAGAAATCTATCAAATATCATTGTCAACTTTGTAATAAAGCAAAGGGTTTTTCCTTTCATTAACGTCTTATTATCTACTTATCTATTTATTTATTTATTTATTCATTTATTTATTGCCTTTTTTTTTTTTTAGCAGGGTGGGATTTAGGAGAAAAATGCAGGGGAACCACACGAATGTTGAGAATCTATGAAGGGGAGAAGGAGGAATGGAGTGGAAAAATATTAAAAACTATCGATATAAGGCCTAGCATGATGGTACATTACAAAGAGACTTTGGTTTTGGCAGTTGGGGGCCATTGCTCAGAGTAGATGTCGTTCTTAATCTCTGCCCAGTGGCCAGGATTCGAACTCACGCGTCTGACCTCCATCGGCGGCTACCCTTCTAGATGAGAATTTACTAGTTTGTACAAATCGAACTATTGGTAATTCTGTAACCTTACACACATTACACAACCATCCCTTTGCTAAAGGGAGGCAGTAACTTGTTGCAGTATTAGTAAAAGCTTTCATGCCGGGAGCAAAGTGCGAACACTGCACTGCAAGTTGGAAGCACTCGGTGCTAACCACTACTCTCCGTCAGTATGCCATGTGTGTGTGGGTTATGGATATTAATTTATCTAGCTTTATTTGTTTATAATCAAAATTTGTTCCTATTATTGGTATTACTATTATAATTATTTTTATTGCTACTGTTGTTATCATTATTACTATCATCAACATTAATATAATTTTTTTTTCATTTCAAGAGAAATCGATCTAAAAATGTATAGTCAATCTGGTAGTTAGACGGTAAAAAAAAGATACCTCGTCTTCAGAATTTCACAAGCTACTGACGTCTTGGTTCTTTATGTTTCAGCTTCCATTTCCTTCAAGGTCGTCAAAGAGTACTGGTCAGCAGCTCATTAACTGGTCACTCATGACGTAGACTCTTAGAGGAAAAAGTCACGCCATACTTGCTCAGCACCTGTTGACGAACTGACCCTAAAGAAACGATTCACCGTTGCGCTTTTGTTCTCACCTTCTGGTCTTCAGCTTCTTGCGATTCCCGGAAGGTGTGTGGGCGTGTATTTCGTATTAGATAATGGTAGATGTATTTACTTGACTTCTCTTAGGAATGTACCACATAGAGGATGCCTAGTTTCATCACTACGTCCCGTTTTAGCAGCCTTTTACAACCCGTTTTTTACTCAAAGAAGTGGTACAAGACTGCATTAAAGGTGGAGGGGGACAGCATAACGGAGGGGCAGTCGCAGTACAACAAAATACTTTGAATTTAAGAGGGGCAGAGAGGAAAAGTTTAAATGTGTTCGAGAAGAAATGTTTGAGAAGTATGGTAGGGGTTACAAGGTTGGATAGAGGGAAAAACGAGGAGGTGAGGAGGAGAGTTAGGGTGGAAAAGGAGATGACGGATAGGGCTGATTAAAAAGAATTGAGATGGTTTGGACTCATGGAAAGAATGAATGAAGAAAGATTAGTAAAAGAGGTGTGGAAAGGAGAGGTGGATGGAGTGAACTTGAGGGGACGACCGAGAATGAGATGGATAGAAGGGAATTAAAAGGGCGTTTAGCAGGAGGGGAATGTCTGTTTAGTAAGGGAGAAGGCAGGAGATAGAGGTGAGTGGAGAATGGATGTGTGTAGATGATACTGTGATGCAAGGATGGGGGTGGAAGGGGGATGGGGGGATGGGAGTTAGGGAGTGGTTATATGTGAATGCTATTTTGACGTAGCCCGAAGGGATTTCTCCCCGTTGTCTCGTTTTCTACATGAGGGAAGGAGGGGAGGGGGTTGCCAATTAAGTAAAGAAGCTCGGTTGTGTAATTATTGTGTCTTGCTACACTGCTTTTGACCCAGGGCAGTGGGCGGTATACAGCTATGACCCGTCATCCACGAGGAGCTAAGATGAGAGGGAGGAAAGGGTGGTGGAGGGGAGTGGAACGGGTGGGAGGAGGTACTTGCCTTTTGACTTGGCAACCTCCCCTATAAGGAGGAATAAAGACCTTTGTATATAGATAGATAGTATTTATTTAGATATTTATCATTCGTATAGTATTATATAGTTTATTCATAGTATTATTTAGTTTATAGTATCTATAGTTTATTTATAGTATTACTTAGTATTTATATAGTATCTATTTAAATAGATAGTATTTGTTTTATTTATAGTATTATTTAGTATTTATATAGTATCTATTTAAATAGATAGTATTTGTTTAGTTTCTATATAGCGTGAGTCACGTTTGGGAGTCCCCAGTAGACTCTTTGAGTGTTTATGGGTTCCTAGAACTTAAGAACATAAGAGTGGAAGAGACTGCAAGAGACCATAAGGCCTGTATTAGGTAGTTCCATGTTCCTTACCATTTATCATCCCTATCCATAAAGTTATCTAATCTTCCCTAAAAAAAAAAAAAAAAAAAAGTTTCAGCGCTCACTGCTACATGGTTACTAAGTCTATTCTATTTAAACACTGTGGGTAAACCAGTTCTTCCATCGAGTCTTGCAGCATGATTGTTTATTTTCAGTCTAGTTGGCACGAGACAAATCATCTCTGTTTAACATTCTTAAATCCCTTTTCCTTTCTTGCCGTCGTAACAAATTCATTTCTCATTTTACTCGTATAACTTCTCGTTGGTCTGCTTTTGCTATGGTCCATTTCTTAGATATTTTTTTTTCTAATTTACCTTCTTTTGGGGCCAATCGTAATCGTTATCTAGACCTATCTGTAGCAGTTTACAATTCTCTTCACCTTTCAACCTTTTTTCATAATCTTAGTAGTATTTGCAAATAAATTTGCTTAACTGCCTCTTTCATCCATCGTATCACTGCATGCACTAAGAATATTGCTTGTGTCACAACCGAGCTTTTTGCTACTGTACCTCTCTCCAATCGAACATCTCACCATTCACTAGTAATTGCATGGGCCTTTTATCGAAAAAGGTAAAATAGAAAATAACACGAATAATGATAATACCCGTTCTTATGTATTCCATGAAAGTCTTCCTACGTTTTTCAACTTTCATATCATTCCTTTTGTGTGACACTTTGTCAAAGGAATTGTATGGGCCTTTTATCGAAAAAGGTAAAATAGAAAATAACACGAATAATAATAATACTCCTTTTGTGTGGCACTTTGTCAAAGGAATTGTATGGGCCTTTTATCGAAAAAGGTAAAATAGAAAATAACACGAATAATAATAATACCCGTTCTTATGTATTCCATGAAAGTCTTCCTACGTTTTTCAACTTTCATATCATTCCTTTTGTGTGGCACTTTGTCACAGGCCTTTTCCAAATCCAGCTACAGACAATCCATCCAGCCTCTCTCAGCAACTACCCTCGGATAAAAACTAACCACTTTGGATATACATGACATTAATTTTCTGATTCCAAATTACTGTTCCCTTTTGCTTGATATGTAAGAAGTACTCTCAATACTTATGAGGGTGTGAAGGTTGGTGTAAGGTATTAATAAGTTTTCCGAAGTGTGTATATATATGTGTATGTATAGGTGTATGTATGTGTATATGTATGTATATATGCATATGTATATGTATATGTATATGCAAATAAATCACAAAACACACGTGACAAACTATTTTTGCAGAAACCACAGGGAAACTGAGGAAAACAGATACCGAACTTTTTCGTCTATTAAGACATTTAAAAAAATGTATATGTATATGTATATGTATACACACACAAACACACACACACACACACACACACACACACACACACACACACACACACACACACATATATATATATATAAAGATATATATATATATATATATATATATATATATATATATATTGTATATATGTACAGTATTAAGCCCATGGGGACCTGTTCCTGAAGAGGACCCCGCCCATGGCGTTGCGATGCTCTCCGGGGGTTAATCTCAAATGTCCTCCTCGGTGCGCTGGACAAGAGCCCCCGGGACTTCAGCCCACTTGGATCCGGGGGTGAAGTTTTGACGCACAAAGCGAGGAGCACAACGGGAGACTAAGCGACCGGCGAGGAGGGAGGGACGCCTACGAAGAGAGACGGAACGAGGAGCCGGCCTGCGATGAGCATCCAAGAGGAATACAATAAGAAACAAAGAGAAACAGCTGGTCGCCCGATACAGAGGGAAGGATACTGGAATGAAGGGGTGGATAGACAGCCTACCAGCAAAGAGGGAATAGATAAATAAATACAGTGAACAGTTGGCCGGCCGGCACAGTGGGAGGGAGACAGAAATACACGGGACGGATAGCCGGTCGGCCAGCAGAAACAGCATAAAAATTACAAGAGAAGAAATAGACGAAAAAAAAAAAGGAGAAAAAATTTAAAAAACACGTAACATCTGCCGGCCGGCATAGAGGACGGGACAGTGTCATAATGGGTGGAAAGCCGGTTGGCTGGCAAAGGGGAGAATAAAGACACTAGCCGGCATTATAGAAGAAGCGCCATGGACGGCCAGCCGGCTGACAAGGCGAGCGCAAATGCCGGCAGGCCGAGGAAGTACTAACCCAGAGGCCTTCCGGGCCATCAAGTGCGGCCTTCTGCGGCCTTTTATATACATATTATTTTTTTTAAAAGACCCTGAATATTTTTTAAGTCTGAAATCATTATACACCTGAAACTTATAATAAAAGGGGATAAAATAATTGAAAAAAATAATAATAATTTGTTCAGTGCGGCCTCTACATGGGACGATGAATTGTAAGGTGGCCTTCATGCACAAAAGGATTCTCCACCCCTGTACTGACCGAATAGCCGGCCAGCCGGCAAAAAAGCGGAGCCCGATCCCCGGCTGTCTGGTCAGAGTGCGTAAGACGGGGTTTACAGGTCTAACGGTTCGTCGAACGCGGTTCGACAGACACGTGTATAAAGAGATATGTGAACGTGTGAACGGGGTATTTGGTTGTCGAACACGTTAGTTAAACCCCTTCTAAGAGAATTTCCGGCTGGCCGGGGCCAGAGGAGAGGCGAATAGCCGGCGTACAGAGCAACAAGAGGTTGTCGGCCGCTAGGGTGGATAGGTTTCCCTTCAGCTGAATAAAATCGTCTTTCAGTCAAGTTGGACAGAATGGCCCGTTCTGATAGTGTGC
>NC_134795.1:16147902-16155402 GCF_046742065.1 Oratosquilla oratoria | reverse complement strand
CACACCCAACTCCCCGCCCACGAGAGCTGGAGTAACGACTCACAGCGCAGCGATACTGAAATTATTTCAGCCCTGGGCGAGATTCGAACCTGGACCGCCATAGTGGTGGTCGCGAACGCTACCACCGCGCCATCGAGACACGTGTGTGTGTGTGTGTGTGTGTGTGTGTGTGTGTGTGTGTGTGTGTGTGTGTGTGTGTGTGTGTGTGTGTGTGTGTGTGTGTGTGTGTGTGTGTGTGTGTGTGTGTCCGTCCACGAATGGGCCGATACAAGACGTACTTAGGATCGAATAGTACCCAGGGCAAGGGTGATTACATCGAATGGAACTATGGACTTTCTAGAACTATCTCTCTCTCTCTATCTATCTACCTATCTATCTATTTATCTTCCAAGAACATCTTCGAGAGGTATGAATGCAAAGTCCTTTGCTTCTTAAAGGAACTACGCACAATTGAATAAAATCACCTGACGACTCCGACTAGATATAACTACCATCCAGTTCGGGAAATGCTCCCTAGGTTTGCTTGAGTGACGTCCTTTATATACTCTATTCAGACTACCGCTAGACGATTTTATTTAGTTGAGGCCGTGACCGCGAGCCGTAAGGGGGAGGGCAGCCACAATTCACCATTTTTTTTTTTTTTTTTTTCTTTTTTTATTTTTTTTTCATTTTTTTTTTTTTATTTTTTTTTTTTTTTTTTTTTGGCGGTTATCCATTTGGTTTTTTTTTTTTTTTTTTTTTTTTTTTTTTTTTTATAGCTTTGGACAGAAGCCCCTCAGTGCCTCCCACCGTCGGACACACGTTTGATCTTGTTCCTGCGTATTCAACTATTCATTTGTTTATTCATTTATTCATGTATTCATTAATTCATTTATCTATCTATTTACTTATTTGCTTAGATACTTATTCATTTATTTGTTTATTTACTGCGATTCGGGAAAGTCATGTTCCTGCTTGCAGTCGAGTTGTATCATAGCTTCTCTGAAACCTGGGAAATATGTAACGCTAAGGAGCTTTGTTGGAAGGTTCTTTGATGACCCAACCAGAGTAATTTACTCGAAGCAGATATGGATGATGCGGGGGTTAGGGGGAGGGAGGGGAGGTTGGACGAATCCAGAAACTCCCACAGCAATGAAACTGAGAATTACTGGGCAACAGCATAAGAAAAAAAAAATAATAATGATAATAACATTAGGTCATGATGAACCTGACGAAGACGACGATAATGATGGTGATGTATGATGATGGTGATGATATTGATGATGATGTTGATGATGATTATGATGACGATGATGATGATGATGATGATTATGATGAAGATGATGGTGATGATGATGATGATGATGATGATGATGATGATGATGATGATGATGATGATGATGATGATGATGATGATGATGATGATGATGATGATGATGATGATGATGATGATGATGATGATGATGATGGTAATGATGTTGATGATGGTGTTAATGATGATGATGATGATGATGATGATGATGATGATGATGATGATGATGATGATGATGATGATGATGATGATGATGATGATGATGATGATGATGATGATGATGATGGTGGTGGTGATGACGATAACAGCAATGATTATTAAAACTAAAATAGGAATGACTTTCGTAGATATGACAATGGTAGTAATAACATTAAGGTACAATAAAAACTCGATAACAATTTCCAGCTTCCATAGTGAAATATGCATGCACTCCTTCAGTGTACTGGGGCATTTGTTTCCCTCAGACACGCACTGAACAATCTCCCCAGTCAGTTCACTATCGCCACTCCACCTTTTGTCAAGCGTTCCACGGTTCCGTCCAGTCCAGGTGCCTTTCCTTCTTTCATTTATTTCAATGCTATTTGTGCCTCCTCTTTTGTAATAGGTTATCCTTATCATTGTCCATCACAGTCATCATCCTTTGCATCTTCCAATTGTCACAATGAAAACCCCTCCTCATCATCATTCAGCAACTCCTCGAAATCCTCCAACCATCTCCAACTCACAGTCTTCTCTCCCTTTAACAATTGTCCTTCTGCTCCCTTTACCCTGTCCTTTCAACCCATCTTGCCTTTTTGCATTTGTTCATTACCAAAACATGTTTTCATTTCTTTCAAAATTCTCAGACAAGCACCTACCCTACCTTACGTCCATTCTTCTCTCGGCCTCTTGCTTATTAAACTTCACTTCATTCCTCACATGGGCTTCCTCTTTTCATTCCTTACGGTCATTCCTGTAATCACACCTCTTTCCCGCCACTACACCATTCGCCTCCTCATTCCATTATTCATTACCCTTCCTTCTGTTCCCATTTTCTCCTCATCCCACACACCGCCTTTATACACTTAATACATCCTCCATAAAACACATTAATTCTTTCTCCATTCTCATTTCCCATTTTTCTGTCACTCCGTTTTATGAGGATTCCCTTCACTCCGTTCCATTTAATTGCCCTCTGCGAAGTACATGGGAACACGGTGGTCTTATTCTTATCCCTAAAGAAAATAGAAAAAAACTTTGGAGTGATAAAATAAAGTTTCAAAAAGGGGATGACAGAGCGGAGGAATAACGAGAAAGAAGAATAAGGTGAGGAGCGTACGTCAGGAGGCGTTTAGCTGCGACCAAAATTGTAACTTTTGCTCTATTATGCGGTTGGAATGTTGGGGCAGGTAACAGTCACTGCTGGGCGTCGGAGAGAAGTTCGGGATCCGAAACCATCACTGCTGGGCGTCGGAGAGATGTTCGGGATCCGAAACTGTTCGGGATCCGAAACTGTTCGGGATCCGAAACCGTTCGGGATCCGAAACTGTTCGGGATCCGAAACCGTTCGGGATCCGAAACTGTTCGGGATCCAAAACCGTTCGGGATCCGAAACCGTTCGGGATCCGAAACCATAACCAAGTGAATGCGAGACCAACACTTCTCCGATTACTTCACTAAAAAAAAGAAAAAAAAAAGAAAAAAAAAGTTTTACTCAATACGGAAGAAAATTACATTTCTACACATATCTTATTATTAGTGACAAAGTCATCCCTTCTTGTTGAGGAGAGGTCGGGAGCGTAGTACAATCAGACACAAAAATCATAACAGAATTAGTCTGGGATATTAACAAACACAGCCTTCCGGTGAAGCCAAACAAGCTCGTCTGTAAGCTGGAAGGCCTCAGGGGGACTATGCACGCAATACACAGTACAAGAGTAATTTAGCAGAATGTTAATTTTACGGAATGGAGGACTGGATAAGCATAATGTTAATTTCGCTTATCTAGGGGAACGGAACTCGATATTTCTGGGGATCAGACACTTACTTTGGCTGGCAATAACTGATTACCTGGCAGGCTCCATCTCTTCCTCTTCCACCTCTTCCTCCTCCGTCTCCTTCTTCTTTACCTCCTGCTCTTCTTCTCCTCTTTTTCCTTATTTCCTTCTTCGCCTTCTTCTTTTTCTTCTTCCTCTTCTGCCTCATCTACTCCTCCTTTTGGTTCTTCTCCTTCTCATTTTTTTCCTTCTTCTTCTCCTTGTCCTTCTTTTCCTCCTTTTCCTTCTTTTCTTTTTCGCCTTCTTCTTTTTCTCCTTCTTCTGCCTCATCTCCTTCTCCTTCTCCTTTTTCTTCTTCTCTTTCTCCTTTTTTCCTTCTTCTTCTCCTTCTACTTCTTTTCCTCTTTTTCCTTCCTTCCTTCGCCGCCTTCTTCTTTTTCTTCTCCTTCTTCTACCTAATCTCCTTTTCCCTCTCCTTTTTCTTCTCCTTCTCCTTCTCCTTCGCCTTCTCCTTCTCCTTCTCCTTCTCCTTCTCCTTCACCTTTTTTCCTTCTCCTTCTTCTCCTTCTCCTACTCCTTCTCCTTCTCCTTTTTTCCTTCTCCTTCTTCTCCTTCTCCTTCTTCTCCTTCTACTCATTATTCTTTTTCTTTTCTTTCTATTCCTTTTCCTTCTCCCCCTCTTTTCTTCTTCTTCCTCTTCTTCTTCTCCTTCTTCTTCTCCTTCTCCACGCCCTCTTCCTCCTCTTCCTACTCCTCTTTCTTCTACTCCTCCTCTTTCATCCTCCTCTTCCGCCTCTTTTTCCCCTTGTCCTTCCTTCTCTTCATCATCCTTTTCTTCCCCTCTTCCTCCTCTTGCTCCTCCTCACCCTCCTCCTTCAACTTTTACCTCACCTCCTCCTCCTTTCTTCCTCCTCCTCCTCCTCCTTTTCGTCCTCTTCTTCTTTCCCTTATTCCTTCTTTCTCTCTTTATCTTCCTACTTCCCCTCCACTTCTTTTTCTTCTTCCTCCACCTCCTCCTCTTCCTACTCCCCGTCCCTTCTTACCCTCCTATCTCCTCCTCCTCCTCCTCCTCCTCTTCTTCCTTTGTAAGCATCTGAACTATGTGATCGGGTAACAGTTCCTGATGGTGACATCTCGAAAACAAAGTCGGTCAGCGGGTTCCTGGGTTTAGCTTCTTCGGTGGCAGCGACAGTACCGCTGAGCAAACCATTTAAGACAACTCTTCGGCGAGTTCGAAGGAAGAGGAGAGGCAGGAACTTCCTAGTTTCCTGTACCTTGGGTGAAGACATCAAGGTACTTCTTTTTTTATTTTTCCTTGAGGAATGCATACATTTTACATATTCATTTGATTATTCATTTGTATATACATGTACAGTATATGTGTATATAATATATTTTTTTTGGAAGAAAGTACACGCTGAACTCGTCGTTTGCCAATTTATTCTCGAGTCCAGTGTATACTTTCTTCCAAACAATTGGCTCCTGGGCTCCAGCTATTTACGAATATATATATATATATATATATATATATATATATATATATATATATATATATATATACAGTATATATATATATATATATATATATATATATATATACTGTATATATATATATATATATATATATATATATATATATACGTTCATGAGCGGGCGCATGTGTGTTTGCACATATGCATGTGTGTTCATCGATGTATGAACGGGCGATCGTGCTTATCTACATAAACATTTAGTATTCTCATGTTCTTTGAGACCAAACTTCCTCGCCTCGTTCGATGGAGTTAACAAGAACTTGTTAACTTTGATAATTTTCACCCTCGAGGCTGGCAGCATATTTATCTATTTATTCAAATTATTGATTATCACGAGGGAACGAAGAGGGAGGGTCGCCCTGTTGTGGATGTGCTGTGTCTTGCTGCATTGCTTTGGTCCGGGCAATGGGCGTGAGACAAGTATGACCCTTCATCCACGAGGAGCTAAGAGGAGAGAGGGAAACAAATGGATGGTGGATGGATTGGGTGGATTGGATGGAAGTGGGTGATTGCCTCGAGTGGCTATCTCCCTTATAAAGGGGAAAAGGCCCATGGTAGATAGATAGATAGATAGATAGATCTATTATCATTTAGAATTCTTCATCATTAATTGTTTATGCGAATAAATCACAAAAACACGTGATTCACAAAATGTGTAATAAAACCACTTGGGAAAATAGAATGAAAGGTGACCGAACGTTTTCGTCTATTTTAGTACCTCGAAAATGTCTTAAATAGACGAAAACGTTCGGTCACCTTTCATTTTATTTTCCAAGTGGTTTTATTACACATTAATTGTTTATGTACTGTACATTCGCGTTTGCGATAGCCAGTGACTAGCCGCCATAAACTTTACCCATATCGCTGTTTTATGCCTCTGTGCTTTGGTTTGTGAGTTTGCTACCCTCCTTCACCCTCTCTTCCTTCCTTCCTCACGTTTCTCAGAAGCCAGAGAGATTCAGTCCAGAGTCGTTGGTCTCAGCATAGACTCTCGGGTCGAAGTCCATGTAGGGCAGCCGGAGGACCTTCTTGGCTTCTTCGTCTCGTCGTTACTCTCTCCGTTGGCGCCTAATTGGTCGTTAGGCTTCCTTGGCGCCACGAGAGAGGAGGAGGGGGGAAAGGAGTGAGTGAAATCCGTGGACATATGCGCTGTTAACTCTGTTCATTATTCTCTTAATCACTGAAAAAACTTGTTCTGAAAGAGGGCTAAGTTTCCTAGGACCTAGAGGACAGTAATCATACAGTTGTATATGAATGCATACCTTCATACAAACATACACACATGCATACATTCATACACACATTACATTACATACGTTCGCACATACATTGCCTACGTTCATACATGCATAGGTACATACTGTATGTACACATGAACATATATGTATGAGTATGTACAAACATACAATATATACACGCATACTTACGCGCTAGTTCTTTTAAAGGTCCGCAGTGAAGGAGTAAAGACCACCCACTTAACCTAACCTAACCTAGCCTAACCTAACCTAACCTAACCTAACCTAACCTAACCTAACCTAACCTAACCTAACCCAACCTAATCCTAACCTAACCTAACCTAACCTAACCTAACCTAACCTAACCTAACCTAGCCTAACCTAGCCTAACCTAGCCTAACCTAATCCAACCTAACCAAATCCAACCTAATCTAACCTAACCTAACTTAACCCGATGTCCTCTTCTCGGGCGAATAAAATCGCCCGGTGCCACCAAAACAAGACATCTACACAGCTATTTTAGACCTCAGAGGCTAATAAAGATGAACGACCGCATTTGGCCAACTCTTACAAGTGAGAAGTTTCGTGCCATCCAGACGATTTCATTCAGTATTAAGGGAAGACCCGGGCGCTCTGCCTGGTTAACTAACTAACTCCAACCCGCGGCCTCAAGCTTAACCTCCTTCGGACCAGGAGCATTCCTGAGTTGAATGAAACCGCGCGACCTCCCCCGAGAACCGAGTCTCGAAGAAGTCAGTCGAGAGGGTCCGGTCGAGATGTTCTCTTCCTTTGACGTCTGCTGGACCAGAGGAGGCTTCCCTCTTACCCGAATGAAGCCGCCAGGCCTTTTGCCAGGCAAGAACTTAGCTAACTGACCCTCGAGGAAGCCGTGGCCCACCTGGAGGTCCTCCTCGTGGCCTGCGCCTGGCGGTTCTGTTCGGGTCAGGAGGGGCACCTCCTCCGAGGGCTCCCCTGAGGGTCTGGAAATAGTTTCGACGAAGCCTTGGGGATCCCGTGGTCGCTCTTTTGGCTGGCGATTCCATTCGGCTCAGACGGGGTCAGGCATCGACTCTGATCGAAAGGACTTTCTTGAAGACTTTCTCCGACCGAGGGCTTCCCTCAGCTGAATGGAACCGCCAGGCAGGTGCTTGGTCGGGAGGAGATCCTTCAGAGCCGAGTCGAGGTCCTCCGATCCTATGATCTCTTCTCTCAGTTTCCTTTTGGGCCGAGGGGAAGAAGGGTCCTCCCCTGCGAGCTGAATGGAATCGCCCGACAGATCGCGAAGTCCAGAAGAACCCGGAGGACCCGAGGAGCTCGACAGTGATGATGATGACGACGACGACGACCTCTGCAATCATAACGTTGATTTTCACTCGGTGGGTCGTGTGGAGGGTCTGTTACGGTCGCGCCGTCGTCGCCGTCGCCGTCGCCGTCGCCGTCGCCGTCGCCGTCGCCGCCGCCGTCGC
>NC_134795.1:16132902-16140402 GCF_046742065.1 Oratosquilla oratoria | reverse complement strand
TGGCTTCTTCCCTCCGGAAAAAAAAAAAAAAAAAAAAAAAAATCTACTCTGGCTACAGTGCTAAGATGCTAAGAGGAGACTTTAAAAATACTTTTCCCACAACTCGAGATAAACCTCATAGTTGAGCGAGCCTTGTGAATCTGGGTCCAGACGTCCCTACCTGCATTTTAGCTAATCCATACACGTACAGAACCACTATAGAACATCAAATATTGTATAGTGGAGTTAAAAAAAAGTATGGACTTAATACATATTAGCCTAAAATTACACATGGACATGTACAATGATGATATAATCAATAATAGGAGTATTGATGACAATGGCAATTATGATAATCACTATCATTTAATATCGATATAATTAACTACATTTATCATTTATACAAGTATATACAATAATATGTTCGCTCACGTTATTGCAGTAAAGTATGGAGACTCAAGACTGAAATACGCCGTGCTAAGCCATCCTCTGACAGCTCGGTCTTTGGGACAAACAGATTAGGCGCAGGTCTTGCTTATCAGAAGATTTTGTCTTCGTGGCCCTCGAAGTCTGACCACAGAGGGCGACTTCTTCTCGGGTTTTTCGGTCAGAAACACTTGTGTCAGTCCCAGCCCAGTCCATGGCCTGGACATCCAGAAGTCTTTCCTTCCCACTCCTTCCCCCAACCGTAAGGTTTTTTGTGAGGCCGTAGGATGTCACTCTGCATCCCACCGCTGCCACCATTTTTATTGTTTCAGTCTTCTCTTCAGCACATGAGTACTGCTACCAGAGTACACGTATTTGATGACACATGAAAAGTGTATTGCAAAATACCCAGACAAGAAACTTGGGGTAAGGTGTAAAGAACTGACTCTGACTGCTGTACAAAGCCACTGAAGATAAAATTGAAAAAGGGACTTTTATAACGATATACCTTACGATTGGGAGATGTTCTCGGGCCCAGGGTGACTACTGCTGGCTTACTGACTGTACTGCCAGTCGTTGTTGCCAAAGATTTATTCCTTAACTATGAATGAATAACTATAGATGAACTTGATGAAGCAGGGCGTGACGGAAGCGTTGCACGTTTCAGCTGCTATTCTTGGTAAACTAGAAAGACAACTGATGTTTCCTTAAACATGGGTGCAAATTGCATCTGTACAGGTAACTTTTGATTGGTATTTTGATATTTGGGTAAATCAAGGAGAGTGATGCCATGTTGGATTAAAAAGAAAAACATTCACGCACACACTCAAAGATAAGTTCATTCACCTTTTCAGACAACGAAGATAACAATTAAATTTGAATTAAGAAAAATCATATATAATGAAAAAATGATGTCTATGAAAAATTTCGTGTGAATAACAACTCAAATGGAAATTAAGGAAGCAGATAAGGAGGGAGTCAAGGTAATAGGCATGCCTGTGTGTGTGTGTACGTGTCTGTGTGCGCGCTGATAAGTTATGCTGTTGTAGGGAACCAAATGATATGATAAAGTATAGAATATTCCTGAGATTTAGGCTGGTGATGGCAAAGATCTAAAGACGAAGAATTCGTACCATTAAGAATATATAAAATCAGTAAAGAATATGCAGAAAAAATTCTAAACACACCACCGGAAATAGCATCCATCTTGCATACATCACGAGTGAGTTGAAATATCAGTTTGATATAAACAGAGAGATAGGAATCTGTTCGAAATTATCATACAATGCAGGAGGTGGTGTACATTTATAGTGCACAACTGGTATATCCTAATTATCAATTAGGAATCTAAGGGTCTCCTTCTTAGGCGGGGACCCTGCGCCATCCAGAAAGCCGGCAATAGCTACCAGCCAGACTCGGGTTTTCGATTCGAGACCTTGAGCTCGGTCCGGGGATCAAGTGTCAGCCCATAGGGCTACACCCCTCCAATGGAGGGTTGGTCTCCTGGAGGTGAAAGAGAGTCTGCAGCTACTGGACAACAGTGGTACCACTAAGAAACGCCTCCTGCTGCCATCAGGAATACTCTAGTAATAATGCAAAATATCCAGACATTTACTATCTAAAACTCTGTGTGGCATGTTCGGTGCAGGAAAAAAATCAGGCAACAGGAAATACAGTACCGAACGCTGCCTTCAGTAATAGGCCAAAGGGGAAAAACTAAAACCTAAGTTTTTGTTCACAGGCGTGAAATAAAAAGCCATTTCTTGGTTACATCACAGAAATAAGTGTCACAGGCGTTTCAAGGGCGGCCCGGTTAATTTTATTTTATTTTATTTTTTATTCTGTATTGCACGGTCGTGTGCTGTAGGTGAGACAAGGGTCCGTATCCAAGAAACTCGTCGTGCAACCGATGCCATGGTGCAGGCGATGATGCATGATAATTCCATTCATTGTTCTCGACATAAATTGAAGATATGCGTTCAAGATGTCATGGTGTGCTTCATGGGATGTTTCTGAATACGAAGGGAGGAAAGAACGATTGGCTTATCGTTAGAGTAACCAATAAGACTTGAACGTTTATCGTGTGACATCGTCAGCACTACAGTGTTCGGTGTCACCCGGCGAGGTTCTTGACATTAGACTTCGAACTGTCGGGGAGACAAACTACTGCTCTAGTCTCTGATAATCAACACAATGCCGCGGATCTTCTTGATACTCCCAGGGTCGGCTGACCTAATATCTACGCCACGGTGACGCGACGCAAAGGTATTTGTTTCCACTAATGCCAAGACTTTGTTTTTTGCTGAGGGTTTAGGTCAAGAGAAACGTATGTCAGTCGCGAGACTAAACGGTGTCTTGAATACCAAGACTTTGTTTTTCGCTGAGGGTTTAGGTCAAGACAAACGCGTGTCAGTCGCGAGACAAAACGGTGTCTTGGTCGATCAAGATCTCGTTTCATCCCAAGTCTTCCCCACATGTAAATACATTGGTATGGCATCAACAGAGGCAAACACCCGCAATGAAAGTCATCGTGCTTATAAGGTTAAAGCAACTTTACATTAGTGTCTCCGAATTTTTAGGTGTGATAACAATCTAGAGTCAGTAGAGTTCAAAGATGAAGACTCTCTACTCATGGCTGTGTTGTTGAGGGTGATTGTGTTTGTGTGGATAATGTACTGCAGTATCTTGTTAAAACAACATTGCTGGCGTGCCCATGTCAGAGTGATATTATTACAGTCGGTGTGAATGGAAATTATGTAGTACGGTGAGGTGGTAATGGTTTCTTCAGTGGTGTGTAGTTGCTGGCAAATGTAACTGTTACACCGCTGAAATCATATAGAATGAGGCAGATATGTTTGCTCATGCATCAAAATAAGTGTATACATAACCTGGTATTAACGTTATGGTTTATTTCTCATTATGTGATGCCACTATGTCAGGGTATACAGATAAGATAACCAACATGAAACTCAAAATTTTGCACCAGTTATAAGTGGAAGCAACTGTACATAATGTACACAAACTGAAGTGCTGAATTGTGGTACTTACAGGAGTACTGTAGGTAAATTAATGTTGACTCGAGGTCGTGGGCACCATTGAAGATGTATGCAAGTGCAGGAGGTAGTTTGATATGAACAAAAGTTACTGTTACAACGGGTAGCAAGAGTGCAACAGGAAGGAGCAAACAGTACTTTCGAATTTCAGTTTGTAGTCCCATAAGCTTTTTCACGAGAACATTGCTGTTGTTATCGGCTGGAGGGATAAAATATTTTAGCCAAAATCTTGGTCTCAGCCCGGAGATTGAGTTCCGGCCCTCAGGGCTTCACGCCCAAGTAGGAACGAAGAAAGATGGAAGGTCTGCCTCCTCCCTGACAGAAGTAACACCATGTGCAGGCATTCTCAGTTACCACTATATAAGTCGTCCAGAAACAGAGGGGCATCCCCGCCACTTTTACTGGTTTCGAGATCGTGAAAGGCGTAAGTGATGGGGATGCCCTTCTGTTTCTAGATACCTCATGTGATAACGGTTGAATATATAGCGATTCCACAGTGGATTAGCGTTGTTTAGGACATACGAACGAATGTACTTTTGTGAGTAGCAAAGTACTGTGGTACCTTACTTTCGCGGGTGTGTGTGTGTGTGAAACAGATGGAGATCTCTTTGGATACAACCGTAGTGGAAACGTAGCACCGATAAGGATACAGTGACCGTTAAAGACTGGGTATGTCGGTTTGAAAAATAAACTTCAAAAGGGTCTATTGATAGGGACTGTTGAAATCTGTACTCTGTGGTGTAGTTGGTGGAATAAATTAAAGGTGAAACACTTTCGATGTTTCCGAAATAGTTGGTATTGACAATGAAGATTGTGCCTAGTACTAGTGAAAATAATAGTAGGTCAAACCCAAATTGAAAAAAAAAAAAAATCTGATTCTCTAGTTTAAGCTAGAGGGCACGTTTTGAAACAGATATCAGTTCAGGAATAACGAAGTTCAGAAACAAAAAGCCTAGGCTGATTCGAACTGAGATCTAGGTGATGGCGTCAACCAAATAAAGATGACAATGGTTACTCGACGCGCATGTTTCACGCACATAAATGTGCATACTATGAATAAGACGTGATGAGGAAGATTGGTGGAAAAGACTCAAGAACAGGGTAGTTTTAGGCAAGGCAGAGAATGTGGATCAGATGTTCATATCTGACCAAATCAGCGAACACTACAAAAATAGTACAAGTAATACATATCTGTGAGAATTGGTATGTTATAACACATATGTAAAAGTTCACTATAAACCCACTATCGGAGAAAAAATGACGGAAGTACAGGGAAACTGTATATTTCGGCTACTATCTGTAGTCCTCTTCAGCAGAATGCTTACATGAAGTTATGTACCCCTCACTTTCTCATATATACTTGTACCTTAACTTCATGTAAGCATTCTGCTGAAGAGGACTACAGATAGTAGTCGAAATATACAGTTTCCCTGTACTTCCGTCATTTTTTCTCCGATAGTGGGTTTATAGTGAACATATCTGTGAGTTGAACAAGTTGGACAAAGGGAGAGAGTACTAAGGATGAGAACGAAAGACATGGAATAAGAAGAGGTAGATGGGAAAGTGTGAATCTAGACATAGAAATGGAAGAAAGTGATAAAGAAAACGCTGATAAAGTTTGATATTTTTGCAAATACAGTAGCGCAAAGTGAATAAATGGTAGGATGAAAAAGTGAAGATGAAATTAGGGTGAAGTACACGAAAGTTCAGAAAGGACAATACCAGAAGCATTAGAAGAAATGTCTTGGTTTTAATTAGATTGCGTCAAGAGAAGGGATGGTTTTGAGGGGTGAAAAATATAATAAAGACATGGTGGTAATGTAATAATTTTAGGAAGTGTGTGATCTGAGAAGAGAGCTAATGAGGGTGAAGACCATGAACAAGGACGGAAAGGTATGTCTGAGGGTATGTAGAGAGGATGCAATTATGCAAGGTAGAATCAAGGGTGTGTGATGTTCCCTTGGATGTTCACGATTTACGTGGATGGAATTACTATAGTCATGACTAAGCACGTAGAAGCAGTGTTTAAGGGTGGAGTAAAAGAACTGAAGGCTAAATGATATACTCTTCGCACATGTTGCTGATGGGAGGTACTAAAAAGAAAACCAAAATATGTGATAGCCTTTGGGAAGAGATATAAGAATAAAAAACCGATAGTTTTCTCAGTAAGACTAAAGTGATGTGTCGTTTGAGCCAAGAATGGAGCAGAGAACCCTGTAAAAAAAAAAAAAAAGCAAAAAAAAAAAAACCCAGGTGTGTCATAAAGTGGAGAGATGATGACAAAAACATCCGTGGACATAGCTGAGGGTAGACCTAATCCACGCACAATGTGTGAAGTGAATTGTTGTCGTAAGTGTAACTTGAGAAAAGGTAGAGCCTGCGAGCCGTCATGGAGGCTGTGTAGTGTCAACTCATCACTTGATTATTTTCTTACATTCATCAGTTTATGCTCCATTTCTCCAGCTCTGCAACATGCACTCTCAAGTGACTGAATACTAACTCTTACAAAAATAGATGAATAAATGTAAAATAAACAGATAAGTAAAATATAAAATAAACAGATAGATAGATATATAAATAGATCTCTTAATACCATTTTCACTATTTTACCATTTAAGACATTCACTATTTCCTTTCAGCACATCCCTTCCTAAAGTTGATGTTCTTTTCCATTCTTCCATTAGCACTTCATCATCTGCAAAGAGTACTCGTTACATCTCCTTCTTTTACCCAGATACCATCTTGTCATCTCAGTAGTGATTTCAATTCCCATCCTAACAGTGTTTATGTAAATAATGAACATCACTGGGAAATCATACACACCTATTTTAGCTGCAACCCTAACTTGAAACACTTCTCTGTCTACATGCTCTTACCGATGCCTAAGTTATGTCATGGAAACGATATTGTTGTCCTTCTTCCCAGTCTGTATTTTTAGCTTCACGATGAATGCCTTGTCCACATATCGTCTGTCTTCCCTATGCTATCTCTTTGATCTCCAATTTCACATTATTCTCCTATGTACCTTTCCCAGTGTGCTTGAACTATTCTTTAGTCACATTGCTATGTTATTTAGTATATTGGTGCCACATATGCCTTTCCCCAAGCTTCTGGCACTATCCTCATTTCTTTTGTTTTCCAAAATCCCCTCTATACATTTTTATAAACGTTTCCTTATATTCCATTCACTACAAGGTGGCCTCTCAACTTCCAGTAATTGTGTAATATGTTCCACATTTCTCCATACAATTTCCTTCCTTCCATATATATCTCATCTTTAGTTTCATTCAACTTCACTCATGCATTTACTGATTGTAACTTAGGTAAACAAACTTTTCTCATCTAATACACTCACTCTGATTACATCATACCAGAACTTACGTTTGTATTGTAGATACCAAGGCTTTCATAGTCGCAAAGGAAAGTATTTTTGTTTTTGCTTGATTAACAAATATAAACCTAAGTACGCATTTTCCAATTCAGGAGCGCTTAAGTCACTTTAAACAACTTTTCATGTAGAAATATTTACAACCTTTGTATCACCCACATTTGGCTTTTGTTACTGCATTATACCATATACTTAACTAAATACATTTGCTTTGTTATATAGCAGTTACAAGTATAAGACCAAAGCCCTGCCAATAAAATCAAAGTACTGTAGATGATATTTCGATATGAATGTAAACAACCTATGTTTTATGGCTCAACAACTAACAGGAATCTTTTGCAATCGAAGACTCAAACAATCATATTTGATTTTAAGAAAGTGTATAGAATGAATCAGATCTAATATTTTGTACCGATCAATGATAAACAATATCTGTTCATATGTCCCATGGAAATTATTTGGCTTACCAACAACCTGTTACGGAAACGTGTCATTAAAGTTCCACAAAAGAAGAAGGAAAAAATATTACACAGGCAGTTCTTCAAGGGCACATATCTCAGTCTCACAAACATTTGTTCCACCATTAATCAATTATCGACTTGGATGTCAACACGTGATTTTATAAAATAGCAATATTTAAAGCAAGAGTGATAT
>NC_134795.1:16115402-16127902 GCF_046742065.1 Oratosquilla oratoria | reverse complement strand
TAAGAATACCGCCGTTAGCCGCGACCAAAGCAAATGTCTTCGTCTTATGTACTCGATCTACCAACGAAACTGAAGATAATTACTATTGTCCAGGTAAACATAAGTGATATTTTGATTACCCGAGAAAACCAGAGACGGGGACCAAAGCTTTGGTAAGATATATTATTATTACTATTACTATAATCATTGTTACTTCATTTCTTTGCAAACATTCCTCGTATAGATGCCTCTTTTTCGTTCATCACTGTACTCGTTTTTTTCATTCCATCTTTCATTCTCATTGTCCCTCACATCATTTCTGCACACTTTAACATTCCCTACTTAAAACACATTCATTTTCCTTATTCCCACTATCCTCGTTCTTTCACTACATTTCATAACTCATATAATTTCACCTGATGTCCACCTTATTCCCCTTCTCACTCAGATCATTTCCTCCACCATTCTTCCACTCTTTCTTCCCTTATTTTTCCAATGTATATCAATTCTCAATCCTCCTTTCACTAAATGATGATCTTACATTCTACCGATCTCTCCCGTTATCACATTCAATAAGCTTCCGAAAAGAAATCTGGGAGAAGTTTGTCTTACGAAACAGAACTTAGGGTTTAGTGAATTTTATGAATCGAAGTCCAACACGGAACTCACTTCACGACCCGCCTCGTTGTTGTGCAGGTTCATCAGTTTTCGGAACTTCTTGTATTTCTTGTTATTCTCCTCGGGCGCATCCACGAACTGCCGCGCGAACTGTACGCCAAAACGTAGGTTGTCACTGAAAGAAAGGATCTTATGAGGTTCTGTTGATAAAAGGAATTGTATGCGTATGTTTACGCCAAAACGTAGGTTGTCACTGAAAGAAAGGATCTTATGAGGTTCTGTTGATAAAAGGAAATGTATGTGTATGTTTACGCCAAAACGTAGGTTGTCACTGAAAGAAAGGATCTTATGAGGTTCTGTTGATAAAAGGAAATGTATGTGTATGTTTTACGCCAAAACGTAGGTTGTCACTGAAAGAGGTTCTGTTGATAAAAGGAAATGTATGTGTATGTTTACGCCAAAACGTAGGTTGTCACTGAAAGAAAGGATCTTATGAGGTTCTGTTGATAAAAGGAAATGTATGTGTATGTTTACGCCAAAACGTAGGTTGTCACTGAAAGAAAGGATCTTATGAGGTTCTGTTGATAAAAGGAAATGTATGTGTATGTTTACTTGTCTGTGTGTTTGCATAAATATCTGAAAAAAGTCTTAATCGATGACGAATATGACCTTTTGTCATTATGATTGGGACCATGGCACTGGTAATATAGAAAGGATACTTGGTAAGACACACACACACACACACACACACACACACACACACACACACACACACACACACACACACACACACACACACACACACACACACACACACTCACACACACACAAACTCACACACACACAAACACACACACGAGCGCGCGCACACACACACGCACACACAAGTTGGGTTTGTCTCCTTTCACGTGTAGCCCCTGTTCACCTAGCAGCGAGTAGGTACGGGACGTTAGTCAAGGAGCTGTGACCTTGCATTCCCGGTGTGTGGAGTGTGAGTGGTCTCAGACCTACCCAGAGATCTGCTAATAATGAGCTCTGAGCTCACTGCCGTAGGGTGGTGTCTGGCTGTCTCGAAAAGAGGCTGCAGCAGATCCGAGGTGAATACACACACACACACACACACACACACATGAGTACACATCTTTTGAATTTGGATTTACACGCCTAGTAGACTTTCTTATTGGATTCAATTATGAATCAATACTCAGATTTCAAATGAACGATGCCTTGCATTTGTACTTTCTACAAGATACTGTCACCATCTATATATATTTATTTCAAGATATTGTAAATCTTCCATACCTCTATTCATTGTTACGGTAAACTTTGCTAGCCTTGTATATTTGTTTTTAGAATGCAATTCTTTAGTAAATTTATTTACATATCTGCATTACACCTTTTATCTACGAGTCAATATGCTGATTTTAAGTTACTCTTAACATAAACACATGGAAACCAATGGACATCTGCAGAAACAGTTACTCTCTTAGTTTCATGACACCAGTGTTGTGCGAAACTCCTGAAGATGTTATTGGTATATGTGTACACACCGACTTTCTCGAATTTTCCATTCTTCTTCTTCAAAAACCAAAACGGTCTTCCCTGTTGATTACTGTGGTGTTCACCCTTTCAATCCTTACCAACGGACTTCTATAAACACAAAGATGGCCGGCCGACTCATAGCACATTTTTGGCCTATTCTCTGTTTAGTTTCTCTTTATATGCAGGGAACCTTGGTGGCTGTGCCTCTGTCCCCGGTAGAGGGGAGGAACTTCCTGCCACGGAATCGTCTGCCTTGTTCTGGGTTAACGGACATTTACACGATCAAACAGTTTGTCAAACCCTGTTTGTCAAACAGGTGTTTGAAGTGATGTTTGACCGTGTGAATGGTGGTAGTAGGTTGTCAAACACGCTTGTCAAACATGTTTGACAACCAAATACCCCATTCACACGGTCAAACATCACAGCAAACGCTTGTTTGACAAACCGGGTTTGACAAACCGTTTGATCGTGTAAATGGGCCTTTACTGTTCTCACCTGCATCCACCCCATTTCCAACCCTCCGGGGTAGCCATGCCCTGCTTGCTCATGTCACAGGAACAGTCGGTGAGGTTTCCGCTGCTGCAAGCGCGAGTGACGGCGTGGACGACGCCAGCTGACGTCACGGCGTAAACGAAGGCTGTTTCTTTGCTTCCTGGAATTTAGAAAAAGAAATTGTAAATATCACGAGGAATGAAAATGATGGTGATTATAAAGGTTATAGTAACAACAATAATAACAATGGTAATGATGATAGTAATGATGATGATAGTAATGATAATAGTAATGCTAATGATGATAATAGTAATGATAATGATGATAGTGATGATAATGATAATAGTAATAATAATAGTGATGATAATGATAACTAATGATAATAGTAATGATAATGATAATAGCAATGATAATAATAATAATAAAAGTAATGATAATGATATAGTAATGATAATGATAATAATAATAGTAACGATAGTAGTAATGATGATAATAGTAATGATAATAGTGATAATGATGATAATAGTAATGATAATAGTAATGCTAATGATGATAATAGTAATGATAATAGTAATGCTAATGATAATAGTAATGATAATGATAATAGTAATGATAATAGTAATGATAATGATAATAGTAATGATAATAACAATAGTAATGATAATAGTAATGATAATGATAATAGTAATGATAGTAATGATAATGATAATAGTAATGATAATAATGCTAATGATGATAATAGTAATGATAATAGTGATAATGATAATATTAATGATAATAGTAATGATAAAGATAATAATGATAATAGTGATAATGATAATAGTAATGATAATAGTGATAATGATAATAGTAATGATAATAGTGATAATGATAATAGTAATGACAATAGTGATAATGATAATAGTAATGATAATGATAATAGTAATGATAATAGTAATGATCATAATAGTAATAATAATAGTAATGATAATAATAATGATAATGATAATAGTAATGATAATAGTAATGATAACGGTAATGGTAATAGTAATGCTAATGATGATAATAGTAATGCTAATGATGATGAGAGTAATGATGATGATAATAGTAATGATAATAGTAATGATAATAATGATAATAGTAACGATAATAATGATAATGATAATAGTAATGATAATGATAATAGTAAAGATAATAGTAATCAATGATAATGATAGTAATGATAACAGTAATGGTAATAGTGATGCTAATGGTGATAATAGTGATGATAATAGTAATGATAATAATGATAATGATAATAGTAATGATAATAGTTACGATAATAATGATCATAGTAATTATAATAGTAATGATAATAGTAATGATAATAGTATTGATAAAAGTAATGATAATAGTAATGAGAATAATGATAATAGTAATGATAATAGTAATGATATGTGATAATCAGTAATGATAATAGTGATAATGATAATAGTAATGATAATAGTAATGATAATGATAGTAATGATAATAGTAATGATAATGATAATAGTAATGATAATAGTAATGATAACAGTAATGGTAATAGTAATGCTAATGATGATAATAGTAATGATAGTAATGATAATAATGATAATGATAGTAATGATAATAGTAACGATAATAATGATAATAGTAATTATAATAGTAATGATAATAGTAATGATAATAGTATTGATAATAGTAATGATAATAGTAATGATAGTAATGATAGTAATGATAATAGTAATGCTAATGATGATAATAGTTATGATAATAGTGATAATGATAATAGTAATGATAATAGTAATGATAATGATAATAGTAATGATAATAGTAATAATAATGATAAAGATAATAGTAATGATAATAATGATAATGATAATAGTAATGATAATAGTAATGATAATGATAAAGATAATAGTAATTATAATAATGATAAAGATAATAATGATAATAGTAATGATAATAGTAATGACAGTGATAGTAATGACAGTGATAGTAATGATAGTGATAGTAATGATAGTGATAGTAATGATAGTGATAGTAATGATAGTGATAGTAATGATAGTGATAGTAATGATAGTGATAGTAATGATAGTGATAGTAATGATAATATTAATGATAATAGTAATGATATTATTAATTATAATAATAATGATAATAGTAATGATAATAGTAATTATAATGATAATAATAATAATAATAATAATAATAATAATAATAATAATAATAATAATAGTAGTGATAATAGTAATGCTAATGATGATAATAGTAATGATAATGATAATAGTAATGATAATAGTAATGATAATGATAATAGTAATGATAATGATAATAGTAATGATAATGATAATGGTAATGATCATGATAATAGTAATGATAATGATAATAGTAATGATAATAGTAATGATAGTGATAGTAATGATAATAGTAATGATAATAGTAATGATAATCATAATGATAATAGTAATGATAATAGTAATGATAATGATAATAGTAATGATAATAGTAATGATAATGATAATAGTAATGATAATAGTAATGATAATAGTAATGATAATGATAATAGTAATGATAATAGTAATGATAATGATAATAGTAATGATAATAGCAATGATAATGATGATAATAGTAATGATAATGATGATAGTAATGATAATAGTAATGATAATGATAATAGTAATGATAATGATAATAGTAATGATAATAGTAATGATAATGATAACAGTAATGATAATAGTAATGATAATGGTAATGATAATGGTAATGATATTGGTAATGATAATGGTAATGATAATGGTAATGATAATAGTAATGATAATAGTAATGATAACGATATTAGTAATGATAGTAATGATAATGATAATAGTAATGATAGTAATGCTAATGATAATAGTTATGACAATGACAATAGTAATGATAATGATAATAGTAATGATAATAGTAATGATAATGATAACAGTAATGATAATGATAATAGTAATGATAGTAATGCTAATAATGATAATAGTAATGGCAATGATAATAGTAATGATAATGATAATAGTAATGATAATAGTAATGATAATGATAATAGTAATGATAGTGATAGTAATGATAATAGTAATGATAATGATAATAGTAATGATAATAGTAATGATAATAGTAATGATAATGATAATAGTAATGATAATGATAATAGTAATGATAATAGTAATGATAATGATAATAGTAATGATAATAGTAATGATAATGATAATAGTAATGATAATAGTAATGATAATGATAATAGTAATGATAATAGTAATGATAATGATAATGATAATAGTAATGATAACGATAAAGATAATGATAATAGTAATGATAATGACAATAGTAAAGATAATAGTAATGATAATAGTAACGATAATCATAATAGTAATGCTAATGATGATAATAGTAATGATAATAATAACGATAGTAATGATAATAGTAACGATAGTAATGATAATAGTAACGATAGTAATGATAATAGTAACGATAGTAATGATAATAGTAACGATAGTAATGATAATAGTAACGATAGTAATGATAATAGTAACGATAGTAATGATAATAGTAATGCTAATGATGATAATAGTAATGATAATAGTAATGATAATGATAATAGTAATGATAATAGTAATGATAATAGTAATGATAATGGTAATGATAATGATAATAGTAATGATAATAGTAATGATAATGATAATAGTAATGATAATAGTAATGATAATGATAATAGTAATGATAATAGTAATGATAATGATAATAGTAATGATAATAGTAATGATAATGATAAAAGTAATGATAATAGTAATGATAATAATAATAAAAATGATAATGATAATAGTAATGATAATAATGATAAAGATAATAGTAATGATAATGATAATGGTAATAATGATAATAATAGTAGTGATGATAGTAATGATAGTAATAATGATAATGATAATGATTATGATAATTATAGTAGTAATGATAATGATAAAGATAATGATAATAGTAATGATAATGATAATAGTAATGATAATAGTAATGATAATAGTGTTGATAATAGTAATGATAATGATAATAGTAATGATAATAGTAATGCTAATGATGATAATAGTTATGATAATGATAATAGTAACGATAATAGTAATGATAATGATAATAGTAATGATAATGATAATAGTAATGATAATAGTAATGATAATAGTAATGATAATGATAGTAATGATAATAGTAATGATAATAGTAATGATAATGGTAATGATAATGGTAATGATAATGATAATAGTAATGATAATGATAATAGTAATGCTAATAGTAATGCTAATAGTAATGATAACGATAATAGTAATGATAATGATAATAGTAAAGATAATGATAATAGTAATGATAGTAATGCTAATGATAATAGTAATGATAATAATAATGATAATGATAATAGTAATGATAGTAATGATAATGATTGATGATAATGATAATAATGATGATAATAGTAATGATAATGATAATAGTATCGATAATAGTAATGATATTGATAATTGATGATAATAGTAATGATAATGATAATAGTATCGATAATAGTAATGATATTGATAATTAATGGTAATAGTAATGATAATGATAATAATGATAATAGTAATGATAATGATAATAGTAATGATAATGATAGTAATAATAGTAATACTAATGATAATAGTAATGCCAATGATAATAGTAATGATAATGATAATAGTAATGATAATGGTAATGATAATAGTAATGATAATGATAATAGTAATGGTAATGATAATAGTAATGATAATAGTAATGATAATGATAATAGTAATGATAATAGTAATGATAATGGTAATGATAATAGTAATGATAATGATAATATAATGATTGATAATAGCAATGATAATGATAAATGGTAATGGTAATGGTAATGGTAATGGTAATGGTAATGGTAATGGTAATAATGATGATAATAGTAATGATAATGATAATAGTATCGATAATAGTAATGATATTGATAATTGATGATAATAGTAATGATAATGATAATAGTATCGATAATAGTAATGATAATAGTAACGATAGTAATGATAATAGTAACGATAGTAATGATAATAGTAATGATAATTATTATAATATTAATGATAATAGTAATGATAATGATAATAGTAATGATAATATTAATGATAATGATAATAGTAATGATAATAGTAATGATAATGATAATAGTAATGATAATAGTAATGATAATGATAATAGTAATGATAATAGTAATGATAATGATAATAGTAATGATAATAGTAATGATAATGATAATAGTAATGATAATAGTAATGATAACGATAATAGTAATGATAATAATAATAATAATAATAATAATAATAATAATAATAATAGTAATGATAATAGTAATGATAATGATATTAGTAATGATAATGATAAAGATAATGATAATAGTAATGATAATGATAATAGTAATGATAATAGTAATGATAATAGTGTTGATAATAGTAATGATAATGATAATAGTAATGATAATAGTAATGCTAATGATGATAATAGTAATGATAATGATAATAGTAACGATAATAGTAATGATAATGATAATAGTAATGATAATAGCAATGATAATAATAATGATAGTAATGATAATGATAGTAATGATATTAGTAATGATAATAGTAATGATAATGGTAATGATAATGGTAATGATAATGATAATAGTGATGATAATGATAATAGTAATGCTAATAGTAATGCTAATAGTAATGATAATGATAATAGTAATGATAATGATAATAGTAATGATAGTAATGCTAATGATAATAGTAATGACAATGATAATAGTAATGATAATGATAATAGTAATGATAATAGTAATGATAATGATAATAGTAATGATAGTAATGCTAATGATGATAATGGTAATGACAATGATAATAGTAATGATAATGATAATAGTAATGGTTATAATAGTAACACTGATAGCAATAAGAATGATAATAGTAATGATAATGATAGTAATGATAATAGTAATGATGATAATAGTAATGATAATAGTAATGATAATGATAATTATAATAGTAATGATAATGATAATAGTAATGTTAATAGTAATGATAATGATAATAGTAATGATAAAGATAATGATAATAGTAATGATGATGATAATAGTAATGATAATAGTAATGATAATGGTAACGATAATGATAATAGTAATGATAATAGTAATGCTAATGATGATAATAGTAATGATAATGATAATAGTAATGATAATAGTAATGATAATAATGATAATAGTAATGATAATAGTAACGATAATAATGATAATGATAGTAATTATAATAGTAATGATAATAGTAATGATAATGATAATAGTATTGATAATAGTAATGATAATGATAATAGTAATGATAGTAATGATAATAGTAATGATAATAGTAATGTTAATGATGGTAATAGTAATGATAATAGTAATGATAATAGTGATAATGATAATAGTAATGATAATGATAATAGTAATAATAATAATAAAGATAATAGTAATGATAATAATGATAATAGTAATGATAATAGTAATGATAATAGTAATGATAATGATAAAGATAATGATAAAAGTATTGATAATGATAACAGTAATGGTAATAGTAGTGATAATAATAATAGTAATGATAATAATAATAATAATAATGATAATAGTAATGATAATGATAATAGTAATGATAATGATAAAGATAATAATGATAATAGTAATGATAATAGTAATGATAATGATAATAGTAATGATAATAGTAATGCTGATGATAATAGTAATGATAATGATAATAGTAATGATTGATGATAATGATGATAATAATAATAGTAATGATAATAGTAATGATAATGATAATAGTAATGATAATAGTAATGATAATAGTAATGATAATGATAATAATGATAATGATAATGATAATAGTAATGTTAATAGTAATGATAATGGTAATGGTAATGATAATAGTAATGATAATGTTGATAGTAATGCTAATAGTAATGATAACGATAATAGTAATGATAATAGTAATGATAATGATAATAGTAATGATAGTAATGCTAATGATGATAATGGTAATGACAATGATAATAGTAATGATAATGATAATAGTAATGATAATAGTAATGATAATGGTAATGATAATGATAATGGTAATGATAATGGCAATGACAATGGTAATGATAATGGTAATGATAATGGTAACGGAAATGGTAATGATAATTGCAATGATAATGGTAATGGTAATGGTAATGATAATGATAATGGTGATGATAATGGTAATGATAATGGTAATGGTAATGATAATGGTAATAATACTGTACAGATAATGATGATAGTAATGCTAATAGTAATGATAACGATTATAGTAATGATAATAGTAATGATAATGGTAATGATAATGATAATAGTAATGATAGTAATGCTAATGATGATAATAGTAATGACAATGATAATATTAATGATAATGATAATAGTAATGATAATAGTAATTATAATGGTAATGATAATGATAATGGTAATGATAATGGCAATGACAATGGTAATGATAATGGTAACGGAAATGGTAATGATAATTGCAATGATAATGGTAATGGTAATGGTAATAGTAATGGTAATGGTAATGATAATGATAATGGTGATGATAATGGTGATGATAATGGTAATGATAGTGGTAATGGTAATGATAATGGTAATAATACTGTACAGATTTTAACCCCACAGTAACATCCAGCCAATACCACAGACGGGGTCATAATAATAAAATTAATAATAATAATAATAATAATAATAATAATAATAATAATAATAATAATAATAATAATAATAATAATAATAATAATAATAATAATAATAATAATAATAATAATAATAACAATGATAATAATTATAATTACAATAAAAATAATGATGATGATAATAATAATAATAATAATAATAATAATAATAATAATAATAATAATAATAATAATAATAATAATAATAATAATAATAATAATGATAATAATAATGATAATAATAATAATAGTAATAATTATAATAACAATAATGATAATAATAATGATGATAATAATTATAATAATAATAATAATAATAATAATAATAATAATAATAATAATAATAATAATAATAATAATAATAATAATAATAATAATAATAATAATAATAATAATAATAATAATAACAATAATAATAATAATGATAATAATAATAATAATAATAATAATAATAATAATGATAATATATACCAAGGCTTTTTCCTCCTCACCAGGGGGGTAGCCAAAAAGGACAAGGCACAAAAACATTCCCACCCATTTCATCACCGAAAACACTCCACACACCTCCACCCTCCCTCCAATCTTAGCACCTCCTAGATGACGGGTTATCCCTGCACCCTGTCCACTGCCCTGAGTCAGAAGCAGTGTCGCAGGACACAGCACATCCACAGCAAGGCCGCTTCATTAAATCGGCGACCCCCCCTCTCCGTCCCCCCATATAAAGGAGAGGACGGGGAGAAATCCCTTCGGGCTGCGTCAAAAATTTTTGCTCACACACACACTACCTCACCCCCATTCCCCCGTCCAATCCACCTCATGCATCACAACATTTTCCATATACAACCATTCTCCATTCACCCCTGTCTTCTGTCCTCTCCCGTCCTTCCTCAACCGACATTCCCCTCTTCCCCAAAGCCCCCTTCACCCCATCCATCCATCTCATCCTAGGACGTCCCCTCATGTTCACTCCCTCCACATCTGCCCTCCATACCTCCTTTACTAGTCTTTCTTCACTCATTCTTTCCATGTGTCCAAACCATCCTTATACTCTTTCATCCACCCTATCTCCCAGCTCCCTTTCCACCCCTGTTCTCCTCCTCACTTCCTCATTTCTCACTCTATCTAGCCTAGTAACCCCCATCATACTTCTCAGACACTTCATCTCAAACACATTCAAGTTCCTTCTCTCTTCCTCTCTCATGTTCCATGTTTCTGCTCCATACAGACGTTTGCATATCCACGAACTAAAGCTTTCTAAGATAGAGACAAACGGACTACGATACCAGAATGCATCTGTACGGCTTGCAAAGACAGACCCCAATTCTTCTTCAAAAGGGTTCAACTTATACGGCTTCCTGGAGACTGAGAAGATGCAGCTGACATTCCAGCTTGTCCTACTTCTTAGGTGCAACGTTTACAAACAAACATGAACTGATCCGGCCGTGTGAACTCCACGACCATGACTAGGTGAGTGAGTGACGTTCTATGCTAGTTAGTAAGTGTGGCAAGATAAGCACAATGTAACAAATTGGCGATTGATTGGTCTGCGATATTAGTTTCTGTGTTTGGTATCTTGCATGTGGCTATTTTTAAGTAGGTGATGATTATTCAGTTATATGCAAATATATTTTTGAATTGTCTTTTTTCTTTGTTACAAAGATATTTCTATTGGTCACGTGAAGTGTCCGCCTGTGACGCGACGGTCAACTTCCCGCTGATAGTTTGCCCGGGTACACATTTGAAGAAATTGCCACGTACAGGGGATTGACTATAATATCTATACAGTCAACATTTCAGTAACACCCCTATGGACCAGAGTCACGTAGCATTCTTTTGTGACTGGAAAACAGTTTCCACTCAAGGAAGAAATCGGACCACTTTCGATTTTTATTCTTTCTCCTCTAAGCTACCCTCTCTCTCTCTCTCTCTCTCTCTCTCTCTCTCTTTCTTTTATAACCTCAGAGGATAGAAGCGCTGGTTGTCAGTGATGAAATGCATTCTGTCACGTCCTCGAGTTCCTTTCTTCCTCCAAGAAGTCACCGTGAACAACAATGATAAATGTGACAATAAAAAAGGATGTTCACAAGCCGAGTGGTTAG
>NC_134795.1:16095402-16102902 GCF_046742065.1 Oratosquilla oratoria | reverse complement strand
GTTCGATATTGTGTGCTTAGTATGGTAAATAAGAATCAGTTATAGTGAGTTGGACTTCCTAGAATCAGGAGTTAGTAAATAGCGACTACTTTCTGGATGAATTTGTGAGCGGGAATATTAAAGTGTGGCGTTGTTAGTTTACGTTATGATGTAAACAGAGCCTCATGTCAACAAACACAACGTTGCCATATTTGTCAAACGTGTGTCATGTCTCACAGTAATATCGTCGATAACGAAATTATTATCTTTATGGTGCTGAAGGATATGATGGAGTTGAAGCCAGACTTGTAGATTCCATAGTTATTGCCAGACAATTTTATTCAGCTGAGGAAACCTTGCCTCACTATATCAACCCATTTGGTACCGTGATACTCTTTACATATTTTGTACTGGCTAAGATCACATCATCATATGCGACTGAAAAGGTTAAGTCATCTTTATAAACACCATTAACATTGTAAAATTATTTAGAATTGATAGTCGATAAAGCCTTATTTTCGAAAAAGGAGATGTCATCAATGTAAGGGGATTAGGCTTTTGATTCTTCGATACAGTGACGATTTTTCTATTTTCTATTTTGGTGAACTACAATTTATTTCATTCCGAAGAGGCATCGCTTCCTAGAGCTGACGTCGATTTTATTTATTTATTTATTTATTTATTTGTTTGTTTGTTTGTTTGTTTGTTTGTTTGTTTGTTTGTTTGTTTGTTTGTTTGTTTGTTTATTTATTTATTTATTTTTAGGTTTGCTGAGGAGTCACAAGGGACTCAACCTGCGACTCTGATATTTGGAGAGAAGTGGCATCACTGTCTATGTTGAAAGAAACTGTGATTTAAACATCTCGAAATGTGGCAACACTGGCTTTGTTTACAATATGAGATAACCTAAACGAGCAGTGTCGATTGATAAGTGCACTAATGCATGGCCAGCTTAATGCCTGATCAAACACTAATGGAAGCGGTAACGCTGGGACTGAGATGTGATATTGTTTACATTTGCGAAAATCTATGTGAAGAGTCTATCTATAATGGTTTGTCGGGTGCGATGAGGTGGAGGAGACTATCACACTAGGCTTCCACGGGCTTCACCGGCGTCGACAGTTGAGAGTTCGTTTGAGTAAAAACGACTTCGGTTACAATATTTTATCTTTCGGATCTCCAAATATCAAATTATCTTTCTGTCATATAGTATAGCAAAGCTGAAGGATGAACTGAAAGATTGTAAAACTATAAGAATGTTAGACATACTGTTGAAATGTTCTCAAAGAAGTCTAGATTTCTGTAACGAAGTCATATTCTAGTTGTTCCAATGGAGGTTGGAGGTTAAAATGTCGGAGGAAAAATAGCTCAGTGTGATAGACCCTCTAGTGCCTTTAGACTCTGTTCAGGTCTTGTTTTGGGTCTTGTCTGTCGATTTGTTGATTTTATGTATCAAAGTGTCAGTAGTGTAATGTTTCTTTGGCGTAGAAAATGAAATCAAATCGGAAATCAGGAAGAAGAAGAAAAAAGAAAAGAAAAAGAAAATCAGAAGGAAAAGGAAAGACGATGACAGCAACTGGGAAATACATTTTTTTTTTTTTTTTTGCCTGCTAGTGTTTGTTTACATTTGTGTATCTGTCCTCTTCATGGTCCCAAAGGTCGCCAGAGAGTGTGGTTTCGCCATGGAAATCCATCGTCAACATTCCTTAGTACGATGGTGTTGCTTGCAGACTTATACTATCTAAAGACGTTATCACATTAGGCAATTTTTCCTTCGACTTTTGTCCCGCAGTTTTCGGGAAGGAATCCGACATGCTGGAAGACATTACATTTCCTCCGGTACACCAAATTCCATGCTATGTAAATTATCGAGAAAACAAAATAATTTGCCAGAGAGTGATTTTACGGCCGAAAAAAAAGTGCTGAAGGTGGGTGATATCACCGATTAATCGGAGGTAGGATGAAAAATAAGTGTGACACTCCGACCACCAACATCGAACGAATCTGCGGTATCCACGTAAAATGTGCCCAGTGTGATACAAAGGCCTGTGCTGACATTTCAACACAATGGCTCCCTTCAAAGATTTTGTTCTGGCTGCCATGAAATGATTTTCCTCAACCGAGGGCGGAGGGCGGGGGGACCCCGTGATGGTGCGGCCCCAATGAGGGTCCGGACCCCCGACCCTGGGCCCGGGACCTGAAGGAGGTCGTAAAAGGACCCCATGCAATGGCCGACGAAAGGTTCGCCTCCCCACCAACCTCCATTCCAGGATATTGGATCACTGTACAGCTCTGTTCGTGGTAGGCGGCAAATGATTTTATTAATGGGGTGATGATGAGGTGACTGTCGGGTCTCAAAGGGGGGGAGAGAGAGAGAGAGAGAGAGAGAGAGAGAGAGAGAGAGAGAGAGAGAGAGAGACAGGGCTGAGGACTTCTCAACCGAGGAATGAAATCGCGAGGCGGCTATCATAGCATCATCTACACAATGCTCCATGACACTGATATAACCCTTGAAGAAGACGATTGACCACGTGCATAGGTATTGTCGAAGATCAATGGAGTTCTTGGGCCCACTGGGCCCACTTCGATCACTTGCTCCTACAAGAGGTCAGGGGTTATAAGTAGCAATATATGTGACCTTTTTCTTCCCAGACCGGGTCAATTCGCCCGGACAATAAGAACAAACAAACAAACAAACAAACAAACAAACAAACAAACAAACAAACAAACAAACAAACAAACAAACAAACAAACAAACAAACAAACAGACAAACCTCCTCGTTTTTGTCGTTTGTTTTTAAGTGTCTAGGTTTATGGGTTGTTGGATAGTTTAGGGAATTTAATTAGTTTATATTTGGACTTTTCATTAGAATAGTCACAGAAAAGAGGCAAGATTTTGGTATATAAATATCACTAAATATTTGTAAATTTGTGTTTAGATGAGGACGCTTCATTATTATAGTGTAACATAATCTATACACAAAAAAGTTTAAATGTTACAAATGTAATTAATTTCAGAATAAAAACACCTTTACAATGGCTTCAAATCAAGGATTTTTCAAAAACAAATGACTGTGGAAAGACACGGTTGTTCTTTGCAGAGCCTCGCGTTATTTTTTCATTTACTTTTTGAAATCTAAGTTTAAGTTAGTTAGAAGGCAGGATAGATAAGATGGGGGAGAGGGAGGGAGGGGGTGTTTGGGGGTTTAGTGTAAGGAAAGAATTAAACGGAAGGAAGTTAGAGCTATGATAGATGTGGGGCAGACCCGCTTGTTCGGTTACATTTTTAAGTGATAGAGAGAAGTGTATTATATGTTTCTATTATCATTATCAAAGACATTTGGAAGAGTGTGGGCAGGGGAAGGAGAAGGTAAGAATAGAGAAAATAATTTGAGATAGTTGCAGGAAAACTTTTATCATCCATTTTCTTTAGTTTAAATGGTAGAAAGTAGTGTAGTGGGCTTTTCTATTGTTGTTGTTATTATGATTGTTGTTATTGTTATTATTGTTGTTTTTGTTGTTATTATTGTTATCATTATTATTGTTGTTATTGTTATGGTTATTGTTGTTGTTGTTGTTATCATCATCATCATCATCATCATCATCATCATCATCATCATCATCATCATCATCATCATCATCATCATCATCATCATCAATATTGTTTATTGTTATTGTTATTATCATTGTTATCGTTATTATTATTGTTATTATCATTGTTATTATTATCATTATTATTATTATCATTATCATTAATATTATTATCATTATTATTATTATTATTATTATTATTATTATTATTATTATTATTATTATTATTATTATTATTATTATTATTATTATTATTATTATTATTATTATTATTATTTTTATTATAAAAAACATCTGGAAGAGGTTGGGTAGAGGGAGAAGGAATGAAATAGTGAATAGATGTCTGAGATTGACGGGTGATGGACGGTCAACTTGCCATGCTCAAGCCTGAAGGGGATTCTTCACAAGTATAAATAGAAATTGTAAAAATGGAATGGTATTTTGAATATCTCAGTAGACATTGACAACGGAAAATAGAGGCGATATTTTTAGGAAGTTATTAAAGAATTTCCGTAATATTTTTACATTTATTTCTAAATAAGGACGTTCCACTCATGTAGTTTTACACAATTCATTAACACGAGCCTAAACTGAATAAGAATAAGAATAATTTCAAAGTGAAAATGCCATTTTACTTTGGATTAGATTCGAAGGGTTAGTAAAATAATTGGAAACTCACATTTTTTGGTTCATTTTTCTTTTACAGTCATTTTTTTATATTTTTCCATTAAGCTTGGTCGAGTTTTAATCTATAGTTTTGGCTGCTTGTTTTAAGACAGATTCTCTCTCTCTCTCTCTCTCTCTCTCTCTCTCTCTCTCTCTCTCTCTCTCTCTCTCTCTCTCTCTCTCTCTCTCTCTCTCTCTCTCTCTTTCTCTCTATCACACGTGATGAATATAACAGAGGTAGATACTGGTGTAGATAACAGAGGTAGATAATGGTGTAGATTGTAGGAATGTGTGCTCATGGACTACGTTGGGTTCCATAAGGTTATATATAGTTGCATAGGACGCTATGTACCATTGCGCGTTAAATTTGAAAATTAATTAACAACCTCAGCCAATTGGTACTCGAACCATTGGTTGTACGACTGCTTATCACAGAACAATGACGTTACCATTGTACCACGCAGAGTTGTACAACGGTGACGTCACTGCTTTGTGATAAGCAGTTTCTCAGCCAGCGTTTCAAGCTTAGTGTCAGATTTTGTTAATCCATTTGACGTAATTTCACAAACTTGAAATATATTGAATTTGATTCTGATGAAACAATTACCGTCTTTTGTTTCTCTGACCAGAAACCCGGAGCCCCGTTGCAGCCGGCACAGATCCTCTCAGGGATGAAACGTTTGATTACTGAGTTGTATTAGGGGTGGAGTTGCTTCCATCCCACCGCATGTTAGAAACATGTCGGGATCTGTCGCCGGTTGCTATATGTGGTAAAGGGGTAGAAAATACTGAGGAATAGAAAAAGAGATCGCAGGGAGCGAGCGCCAGATCCTCGGGACTGCATCTCCAGGTGAAGGGAGGGGGAGATGATCATACCCGGCGTCTGTTTTGTAGGGCCGCCATTTTGGTAAGCCGCCTTTCCGTGGGGGAGTAAGAACGAGGGGGTTGGAGAGATACTATGCAGTGCAAAAGAGGTATTCTGCATTCATTCATTTGTATGTGTATACATATCTATATGCAAAGTAGACCACTTGGAAAAAGAGACTAACGAAGTAGAGCGCTTTCGTATATTACATCTTCAGTGCACTGAAGATGTAATATACGAAAGCGCTCTGCTTCGTTAGTTTCTTTTTCTAAGTGGTGAGCGCTTTCGTATATTACATCTTCAGTGCACTGAAGATGTAATATACGAAAGCGCTCTGCTTCGTTAGTTTCTTTTTCCAAGTGGTCTACTTTGCATAAGTGAATACACGTACCCGTGATCTTATTAGCACATATTTATATAAATTCTTATTCATTCATTTATTCTCTCATTTATTCATCTATTTTGAGGGGATGGAGAAGGGGAGACAGAGGGGGCGTAGAAGGGAAACAGAGAGGGAGGGAGTGGATGGAGGAAGGAAGGGGGAGAAGGGGGAGGGGGGAAGGGGGGAGGGAGAGGTTGGGGGGTGATGTCACTCCACCCTGGTCTGAAGACAAGAGGTGACAAGGGCAAATCTGTACTTGTACACCCGTGTGTGTTTATGTACATCACAAATGTACATAAAGTGTACAAGTACACTCGCAGGCACGAGGTAAGTTTAAGGGACGGAATCAGTCACAGGGACTGGGCCCCACGAGCGTAGAGCCTTTCCCGTATATTGTAAATAATGTTGATAGATGTTAATGTAAATGTACACTAAGGGATTTTTTCTTCCTTATAAGGTGGGGATGGTTGAGTCAATGTACAACACACCCATCTCATTCCCCTTCCTCATCCACTCAGAATGGAATAGGAAGAGGATGAGAACATCCACTCAGAATGGAATATGAAGAGGATGAGAACATCCCTTTGGGGGCCATCGTCCTTCTCATCCGTTCACATCCTCCTTTCATCCAATTCCATCTTCTGTGTTCCCTCTTCCTTAATCGATATTCCACACACATATAAAACCTTTTTCATTCTATTCATTCCATTCCATTCTTGATCTTCTCAAGCTTAGTCCATCCGCCTCTGATTCTCATTCTCTTTGTTGGTATTTTTTCTTTCATGCCCATACCACTTCAGCCCATGCCACTTCATGTCTATACCACTTCAGGCCCATACCACTTTAGCCCGTACCACTTCATGCCTATACCATGCCCATACCACTTCATGCTTATACCACTTCAGCCCATACCACTTCATGCCCATACCACTTCAGCCTATACCACTTCAGCCCATACCATGCCCATACCACTTCAGCTCATACCACTTCATACCCATACCACTTCATGCCCATACCACTTCAGCCCATACCACTTCATGCCCATACCACTTCAGCCCATACCACTTCACCCCATACCACTTCATGCCTATACCACTTCATGCCCATACCACTTCAGCCCATACCACTTCAGCACTGCTCTACCCGATCCGATATCTTCCGATATCTTCTGATATCTTCCGATATCTTCCGATATCTTTCTTTCCACACTGTTCTTTGTCTCACCATCACATGTCTCACTGTACCCATCCTTATAACACGTAAAAGAAAACTTGTCTCTTTTTCGCACGTATCGACTGTTCGTCGTGCGCCGTCCACGACACGACGTCGAGTATCCATGATCGCCTTCACGCGTGGCCATGGCCGTGACGTGTGAAAGCGTCCATAGACATCCATGGTTATTTGAGAACACGACGTCGTGTCGTGGACGGCCTACGACCAACAGTCGATACGTGTGAAACGACCTTTTCCAAATCTTATTTTGCTTTTCTTTCGAAAGTAAACAAGGAAGTTCAGGAGCCTACGCCTTGAGGCGCTGAATGACTACGGCCGAAACCGTCACCTTTGATCTATTATGCGCTTTAAGAAATTTTGGGGCAGGTAATTAACAGACCCTGCTGGGAATCATAGAGGAGTGCGGGACTCGAACCCAGAACTAGGCGAATGCGAGACCAGCACGCTACCAATGACGCCGCCAGGGCACAGAGGCGAAACTGCTGACAAAAGAGTTTCAGTACTTATGAAGCTCTGTCAGCGCTGACGTGGCTATCATTCTATTTCAGTAAAGAGAACGAGAGCTGAACTAGGGTTATCATTCTATTTCAATAAAGAGGAAAAGAGCTGAACTAGGGCTATCATTCTATTTCGATAAAGAGAAAGAGAGCTGAACTAGGGCTATCATTCTATTTCAATAAAGGGGAAAAGAGCTGAACAAGGGCTATCATTCTATCTCAATAAAGAAAAAGAGAGCTGAACTAGGGCTATCATTCTATTTCAATAAAGAGAAAGATAGCTGAAC
>NC_134795.1:16082902-16090402 GCF_046742065.1 Oratosquilla oratoria | reverse complement strand
TAAAGTAAGGCCCAAAAGAAGAAAAGGTCTGCACTTTTAAGGACCACCACATGACGTGAACGTACTGATAATCGGCAGACCTTCTCTATCTAGATTTAAGACCAATGCATCCTAGGTAGGGGCATTTTTTTCATTTATGTATTTGAAAGCACAGCAAAATGATAAAAAATATATACATTTATTTAAGTGATAATATTGGTTTGTGTGTGAAAATATGTCTGAAGTAATGTGTGTGTGTGTGTGTGTGTGTGTGTGTGTGTGTGTGTGTGTGTGTGTGTGTGTGTGTGTGTGTGTGTGTGTGTGTGTGTGTGTGTGTGTGTGTGTGTACCTTCCACCATGATAGCGTTCCAACTGAAGATTTCATATTCAATACCTCAACGTCTTTCCTAAGATCACCCTTGTACTGAATAAAATCGTCTTTCCTCAGGCAGAATGAAACTTATAGAAGGTGCCACCATAGCAAAGGAATTAATCTAGATAATCTATTCTCTACGATCTAAATAGTGTTCATTTGTTTTCTACAATGGCGCCCTCTAAACTGAATAGATGTGTCTGTTTTAGTCAGACCTAGATGTTATGTAAAATACTCCTACGTCTTGGATAAGATTATCTTAACTGTCATCTCAAATACAAACAAGTTTAAGCAAATCAAACATAAACCTTTCAGACATGGTCATTAACTCGACTTGAATTACCACTTAAGTTTTCTTGCATCGAAGTATAATATACTTCGTTTCTCTAATCGAGACAAGGATATTCTTCACTGATATTCTCATTTTTCTTTTGTAATTCTCGGATTTTATCAACTCTACAGTTTTCTGATAAAAGTTCCTAGTTTTTCATATTATAATTCATTTAAATCTTAATTAGGAACAAATGATTAGTATAATGATAAACAGAACATCACAACTTAAGTCCTAAGATGTCTTCATTTCCTCTTAAACCATTTCAATTTTAATATACTTTATATATTTAGTTCTGGGTGATACCAAGTGATTCTGTTCATCAAAGAGGAGAGCTTCAGGTCTCGATTGAAATAGATTCCTTTCCGATCAGAGTCCTTTGTCATTTAGTATCTTACAGACCAAAAAAAAAAAAAAAAAAAAAATGTTAAGTCCTTTGCTGTGTTGAAGGAACCATTAGCTCCATTTACACAGCATAGAAGTCGTACAAATCCTTCACAAGAGGCTTCTGAAACCTACATTCATTTCAAGCCTGAAACAACCTGTAATTCATTTAGAAATGCTTTCTCTTCGTGCCTCGATCACACCCTACCTCATAAACATCGACTACGTACAATAGAGAACGTCCTCTCATAACCCTTGGCATGTTCCCCATACAAAAGCTCTTGTCACGAAAGGTTCCTTAAGCCATCTTCCGGCTTCTCATTACATCGTTCTCGTACAGCACTCAAAGTAGTTTCGTCCGTAGATTCTTCGTCTGCTATTGTTTAAACAACCCCGGTGACATTACTTACCCATACAATGATCGCGGCTTATCCACAGATCTTAATTGTTAAGTTGGTATAATAGCTCTGTTCAGAACTGTTCTTCCTGTTGTGATACTTAAAGAGCCCCAACTTAAAGTACGTTAACCAACTCATCGTGATAAAAACATAAGAAAGGAGGAGACTGTAAGAGACCATAAGGCCTACACTAGGCAATTCCATGTGATGACATACTATACAAAATTTATTCTGGCGTACGACCTCTGGATGAGTCTTGTTCAGCTCAATGACTCTTGATCATTTCGACCAGATGACGTTTTGAATGATATTGTTTTTTTTTTCTAACGTTGTGTTTTTTTAGTTAATAGGTCCAGGCGGAGGTCGAGGTGATGTCAGTCACCAGCGAGTTGGACCAAGGGCATGGTTGATAAAATTCCACACTACAAGTCTTCTGTAAGGGACATCGTCCTAGCCTAGAAAAATCGAATTATTATTATCATCATCCTACGGACCAAGTTACTAAGAATTCTTTTCCAGGTCGTTCCTTTTGTACGGTCCGGGTAGCTGAACGCCATTTTCTTTGCTTCATAATAAGCAGTCACTAAAGCAAAGGTTTAAGTCTTGGGTCCTTGCCGTGGAGCTTGTTTATCAGACCTTGTATTCGGTACTGATCACATAAGTTTTAAGGAGGTATCCTTTTAGGTCCACTGCGGACTAGAGTCAAATAGCCTTCTTTCAGTACTAGGCATTAATCCCCGCTCAAAGAAGAAAGCTGATTACTTTTCTAAAATCGCTCCTTTTGGTTGCTCTCCTTACATCTCTTTCACCACCTCTATCACTCTACTACTTCGACGCTATATCGTCCCTGAGGATAGAAACGCTAGTTATCGGGGATGAAATACAATTATCCAGCTGATGGGTCTAGTTCATTCTGTCCCTTCTTGTGAAGGAAATCGCTTAGGTGGGTCGGATCAGCCTACAGACCGCGATCTTGGTTTCATATGGTCGAAATCCAATTATGCCATAATAGCTATACAAGACCCACAAAGGGTTGTTATCTCTGACTGACACACAAACTAAAATCACTATTTACAACCTCGTGGCAAACGTTAAAGGATTTGCTCGTGTTGGCACTCAAGGACTTACACCATAACAACACAAAAACATAAGAATGGAGGACACTACAAAAGGCCATAAGGCCTACACTAGGTACTTCCATGCCCCCTTGCCAGCTATCATCCCTATCCATAGAGTTATCTAATCTTATCTTAAAACAACCAATTGCTTCAGAGTTCACTACATGGTTCCTAAGTCTATTCCATTTGTTAACCACCCCGTTGATTAACTTATTCTTGCCTATTTTTAATTCCACGTCCTTTACAACCTATCATTCCTATCCATAAAGTTCTCTCATCTTCTCTTAAAGCAACCAATTGTTTCAGAGTTCACTACGTGTTCACGAAGTCTATTCCATTTGTTAACAACTCTCTTAGTAAACCAGTTCTTCCCTATTTCCAGTTCCAGGGTCAAACCCTAAACTGAAAAGGGCCCGATTAACAAAGTCCCTTTTATTGCGGGGTCCATATCAGACCTGAATTACATTTCTTTCATGTTAAAGAGCTTGAGGAGTTGTACGGCACATCAAAGAGCTCTAAGGAGCTTATGGACTATACGATAGCATGGCCACGCCCACTTATCATACCCATACGAATACTACTATATTAGCCCACAACCCCTGCCGCTTAGCACTCCTACAATAGCACGCCTTATTGACCGTTTGCATGCATTTATTACAGCCGCCAGAACAGAAATGTCTTCATTTAGGGGCATATTTTCTCCGCACACAATGGGTCACTGTTTCTGCAATGGGCAAGGCGAGTACTAACATGTGGTCTTGTTGCATAAACGCAACAGCCTCTCTCTTTCTCTCTCTCTCTCTCTCTCTCTCTCTCTCTCTCTCTCTCTCTCTCCTCGAAAAGGTCTACCATTCCTTCACCCACGCAATCTTCTGCAACCATTCAACTTGTCATCTACTTATAGTTTGTGACCGTTCTGGCAACCATTCTTTTCCATGTCTAATCACCATCCAGTTGTACCCAGCATCACCTCTTAACCTTTCCTGCGCGTGTTTGTAGACGTAAACGAAGACGAAAAGTAAAGAAAGAAGAGGAGAGTAAGAAGTGGGATAAGAAGAGGGAGATGGAGGAGAGAGGAAAAGAAAAAGAGGATGGGAAGGATGTGAAAGAATGAGAAAAGAAGACAACAGTAGTGAGAAGAGGAGTAAAGGAGAAAGAGGAATTGAGAGGAAAAGAAGAAAAGAAAAGAATTTAGGGTAGAAGGAAAAATGGAAGGAAAAGAAAAAAAGAGAGAGAAAGAAACAGAGGGAACGAGTGAGAAAAAGAGAAAGGAGAGAAGGAGAGAAGAAAAGAGGAGTTTAGGAATAAGAGGAAGTAGAACATGAAGAAGAGGAAGTATAATAGTAAGAGGAGGTAAAAAAAGAAAAGAAAATGGTGAATATTAAGAAAGACGAATACGAAGAAAAAGGGAATATAAAGAAGAAAATGAGGAATAGATATATATATATATCAACATTTTTGGAAGCTCTGCCAAGGGATTCGAACCCTGACCTGTGCGTGCATAATCACGAAGCCAAGACGCTAGCGACTGAGCTACGTGCGATGGTACAAAAGGACTGTACAAGTCCCCGACCACACTTCACGTAGCTGCAGAAGACGTAGTCTCATTTTCATCCAATCCCCATATTAGGCGAGCCCTTCGACAAGTTGTGTATGTTTAAGACAGATTGAACATTTTCGAAAGCTCTGCCAAGGGATTCGAACCCTGACCTGTGTGTGCATAATCACGAAGCCAAGTGTTCTCTGGCATCGTCTACCAATAGATGGGGGAAGATGCGAACATTGAAAACGGGATGAACGACGTATATGAATCTACAAAGATTAATTCTTAAATATTTGCTGATGAGCAATTTGAAAATTTGCTGAAATTCATGAACCCATTTATTTGAAAAATACAGAGAAACTTTTTACTTTCAAATAATATGCATTACTGTAAAATAAAGACAAACTCATAACATATCCAGTAGCTTACCGTCTTAACCAACATATCTTCTAGCCTTCCTTAGCAACCAAAAAGACAACATATGTTTTGTTTTGAGCGGAATACTTGTTATACAAAAGGTGTAAAAAAAGTTAAAAAAAAAAAAAAAAGTGTAATAATTTCCCCTTTATGGACCCCTAAAAGATCCAGTGACCCTTTAATGGTCTGTAGACCCCTAAACTATGAGCCCCAATATTAAAATATCGCATTACGTGTGTATATATACACGCGTGGGAGGCGTCGGTGCTATATAGTAGCGAAGAAAGACGAACTGGGCAAGGGAGGGAGAGAGGGATATATGAATATACATACATACATACATACATACATACATACATACATACATACATACATACATACATACATACATATATATATATATATATATATATATACATATATATATATATATATATATATATATATATATGTATATGGGAGGGGGAGAGAGAGAGAGAGAGAGAGAGAGAGAGAGAGAGAGAGAGAGAGAGAGAGAGAGAGAGAGAGAGAGAGAGAGAGAGAGAGAGAGAGAGAGAGAGAGAGAGAGAGAGAGAGCTTCGATCTGGTATCTCGGTTTTCTTGAAGAAACGTAGCCCTCTTCAATCCAGTGACACTAATTTAGTCATTATTCTGGGTAATACCAGACGATGTTATTCAGTTCAGGGGTCGGCTCGGAACCCAACGGGGTCTCGGTCGGTAAAGGCGTCGTTTCAGCCAGGGTCAGCCTTTCAAATGGATAAAATCGACTGGCGCTAGTTGGGAAAGTATTCGTAAATTGTGTTACTTGATTGAAGGTGGTTGATCACAGACAATGCAACTCGAAGGACAGGAACTCTAATTTGCAGGTGCATCACTTCCCTCCCCCCGGGGGTCGGGGGGGGGGAGAAGGGAGGGGGAGAAGGGAGGGGGAGAGGGGGAGAGGGGAGAAGGGAGTGGGAGAGGGGGGAGGGGTTGTTACTATGGCATCCATTACAATATTTGCCCCTTCTGTATTGCAAGGGAGATTTCTTTATTCTTTACTCTGCCTCTGAGCGATTTAATTCATCTATGTGGCATCTGGATGGTGTACCCATCTTTAGCAGGACCTGTGTTTGATCGTCTTCGTGTATTTCGGTTGCCAGGCTATTCTGGTCAGCTGTGTAGGATCCTTTGGGTGGCAAAGGAATCGAGGAGGAATGATGTAGCTATGTAAAAAAAATCAATGGACCATTTATAAGTGTCCGTAACTATGCCATCTATGTATCTGCGCATGCGCATTCGTCTAATTGTATTATACTCGTACAAGGTATGGCACTCTCTATGCCTCCACTAGTCAAACTTGGCATTTGTTCATCATTATTTTTTAGTAGATTCTTTATTCATCCACGTTAACCGGCGAGCGCTGAAACAATGGGTTGTTTTGAGAGAAGATGAGGTAATTTTATCAATAGGAATAAAAGATGCTAAGGGACATGGAACTGCCTAGTGTGGGCCTTATGGTCTCTTGTAGTCTTCTCCATTTTTTATAACCTTATAATCATGTCGCTCCACAGATAAATACAACTGGACGGAATTGTGCATTTCATGTCTTTCAAACAACTTGTCTTTATTTTGTCTGGAACATGTTTGGATACATGTTTGTAACAGTGTCTACACAGGTGTGTACACATATCTATTCAAACTGTTGCGGGCATGTCGGGGACAAAGGTAAGGTAGTGAGTGCATGTATGCCGCCAACATGTCTGTAGCAGTCGGTGTAGCCAACATAGCCTGGACATTTGTTCCAAACAAATTGGTAACTTGATGGTATTTTGTTGGTAACTTGTTCGTTGTTACCACGTCGCTGACATATGTTTGAATCAACATTTAACGAAAATATTTCAAACATTGTCCCTTTTTCTCTGATGGTACATTTCCATTTTCTCCTGTTTGACTCCAAACGATTTTAGTCATCTTTGAGAAATGTTTGATTTAAGTGATCGACTTCTCGAAGTTCCTTGCCAGACGAAAGCCTCTCCCATCTTTTTTCATGAGTGGCACCAGTGTCTACACGTATTCTAAGTCAATGAAGATGGACAGAATACGGCGTCGAGGTGCCAGAGAAACGTTAAGGCTAAAGAGTATGGAGTTCTGTTGAAAATCAAACGCTTGAAGAACGTCCTTTCAAGAGGTCGAAACGTTTGCTTCTGAATAAAACTCCATACGTCTTAACGTTTCATTGTCACCTCATCTGCATCTGCCACGTCACTCCTGCAAAGTTCTCTGTCCCGTTTTTCTGATAAGTAAATATACAAAATAGATAGATAATGATATGAATGATAAAGTAAATAGCCATATAAATAGATACATAGATAAATAAATTGATTTAATAACTAATTCATTGATTGATAAAAAAAATCTGAAGCAGCAAGCTAAGCCGCTCTAAGCGTATTCTAAATTCATTATAGTATGTACACGTGTTTGAAAAACTCATCTCCCTCTCTCTGTTCCCCCTTTCCCCTCTCCCCCTCCCCTCTACCTCTCCCCCTTCCCCCCTTTCCCCCTCCCCCCTTGCTCCAGAGGCTAATACTCTTAGAAAAACACAGGAGCCTCGCCAAGTCAAGCCGATTTCTGGCCACTGGGGCATTACCATAATCACAGCAAGGCAAGAACGCATCAACCAAGAGGCTTACCTCTTTCTCTGAAACCCCCTCATAGACGGAGGCCCTCCAAAGAGGTACCCACCGACCTAACTATGACCTCCTCCTCCTCCTCCTCTTCCTCCTCGACGTCGTCCTTGGCTAGGGCTCCTAAAGAGGTACCCGCCGATCTCCTACCTCCTTTTCTTGTCTAAGACTCTCCAAAGAGGTTTCCGACCAAAGTACCTATAGAGAGAGAGAGAGGGAGGGAGAGAGAGGGAGAGAGAGAGAGAGTGAGGGAGAGAGAGGGAGGGAGAGAGAGGGAGGGAGAGAGAGTGA
>NC_134795.1:16070402-16072902 GCF_046742065.1 Oratosquilla oratoria | reverse complement strand
TTTTTAGTTAAGTGCTTCCTATCATGCGCCTTTCATAACTTTATCTAACTTGTTCTATTTACCTACTTATTTATTTGTTTATTAATTCATTTATGTATTTGTTTATTAATTCATTTGTGTATTTGTTTATCTATACATATTCATTAATTTATTTAATTACTTGTCTACTTAATCATTTAATTACTTAGTTATTTATCTGTTTTTGGTTCAACAATTTTTCGTAATATTTTTTTGATCCTTTCGTTGTTTTTTCTTGTGCATTTCTTTATTCTGTTGGTCTATACCAGCTGTCTCTAAGCGATTTTATTCAGCTGAGGGAAACCCCTTCCCCCCTTGTCCTTCTAACTTTCTTTCCCATAATCTACTTACTGAGTTGAAATTTTGTCCTTCCCCTCATTAATTAGGCATCTCTTCTTACTTGACTTTGCTTTGGCCTCTCAAGAACCTTCCAGAAGCTTCTAATGTATTCACTACCTTCCACTCATTTTTTTTTTCTCGAAAAAGAAGAAAAAATGTTCTTTAAGATTTGTATTTTTTTTTATACCTATTTGATCTCGGTTGAAAAAATTTTTTTTACTTTTTTTTTTGTGCATTTGATCTTGGTTCTGCAGTTTGTCATTGCACGCCAAAATACTTTATTTTTTTTATTTTTCTTCATATTATCTTCTTTCTATCCTTTACAACTCGTCTTTCTTTTTGTATTGCTTTTGTAGGTCGTTGATGCAGACTGTATAGATTTTTTTCTCCAATATTTTTCTTATCTATTTACCATCATTCGTTCTCTCTATTCACATTTTCTTTCTATGAGATACAGATTTTCGTTTTCTTTTTTTACCTGGCCGAGAAACTCCAAAAATTGAAAATGGAAGAATGACTATTTCTTCGGCAAAAAACCAGCTCTTCTATCCTTGGGACAACATAGAGGTGGAGATAGAGAGGAGGTGGAGATAAAGAGGAGATGGAGATAAAGAGGAGATGATAAAGAAGGGTAGGAGAAAAAAGAGACAAGAGAAAGTTCAAAGTAATCACCGCAGTAGAGTTATTTGTCTACAGTTCTCTTATTGTATTTTTACGCTGCATTTCTTCTTGACTGTACACTCAACTCCCCTCAAAATAAATAAATAGATAAATAAGTTAATTAATAAATAAATAGATAAATGAATAGATAAGAGTATTTTATTTCTTATCAGTTTTATCTTCTACTTTGCCTCCTTTGTGCTCTCTCTCTCTCTCTCTCTCTCTCTCTCTCTCTCTCTCTCTCTCTCTTTCTCTCTCTCTCTCTCTCTCTCTTTCTCTCTCTCTCTGAATTCTGCTATTCAGCCTTCTCACCATGATATCGTCATCAAGGATAGAAACGCTGGTTTTTGCTGAAAACATACTCCCTCTCCTTCTTCCCTCCCCCTCTTCCTCTTCCTTCTCCCTCTCCACCTCCCTGTAACCTATCCTTCCGTCCCCCCCACTCCCCCCCCATATGCCGTAGCCCTTCTCCCCCGTTTCCACTCCCCCTTCCTCCCCCCAACTCCTCCCTTCGTATCTCCCCCCCTCCCCCCTCCCCCTCCCCCCTCCCCCTGGCTGTCACGGTCAGCTGGGAGGAACCCATGAAGTAGAAGACACAATTTTCCTGGTCACTCCCCCCCTTCGATGTCTTAAAGAAAATATGCAGAGGACTTTAGGGCCGGGGGAAGGGGTGGGGGGTTAACCGGGGGGGAGGGGGGATCCGGGGTGGGAGACGGGGGAGGTGGGAGACGAGCAGTGGGGGGTGGGGTGGGAGGAAGACTCATCGGGTAAGGGTAGGAAAGGTCACCGATTTTTTTTTTTTTTTTTTTTTTTTGAGGACAATATCCCACTACAGAACGGGCGCTATGGCATTGGGAGGCCCACAGGAGAAGTGAAATATGTCCAACGTTTTATTTCATCGAGATTTTTCTCCTTTCATGAAATAATGATGAATGACTTTCTTCGTAGGAATGACATTAAAGTCGACTAAAATATCACTTGCATAAAACATTTAATTTTCCATACAAGAGTCACTAGCTAGGGTACTCACCATATATATATATATATATATATATATAATATATATATATATATATATATATATATATATATATATATATATATATATACATATATATATATATATATACATATATATATACATATACATATACATATACATATATATACACTGCACATATATACTTGCATATAATACATATAGCATATCCACATGCACATGCACTATAGGGATTCAGACAGACAGACAGACAGAGAGAGAGAGAGAGAGAGAGAGAGAGAGAGAGAGAGAGAGAGAGAGAGAGAGAGAGAGAGAGAGAGAGAGAGAGAGAGAGAGAGAGAGAGAGAGAAGGGGGTAGGGGTGGGGTGGAGGGAGTCCAATAGTGCGTGTGTGAATTGTCTTCCTGGCCAATGATGGCGTGGCTTCGGCCTCAAACTTTAAAAGCTCAAAGTCAATTGATGCGACTTTGTTTCGAGTTTGGCG
>NC_134795.1:16050402-16052902 GCF_046742065.1 Oratosquilla oratoria | reverse complement strand
GAATATGAAAAAAAAAATAATTTGAGGAGTAGGAGGAGGAGGAGGACGGGGAGGAGGAGGAAGAAGAAAAAAGAGTAGAAATAGAATGTAGAATGGAGGAGGCGGAGGAGTTGAAGAAAGAGGAAGAAAAAGGAGGAAGAGAAGGAGGAGTTGAAGGAGGAGGAGGAAAAAGTAGGAGGAGGAGGAAGAGGAGGAGGAGTAGGAGGAGCAGGAGGGGGAAGGTGGAGGATTGCAAAGCAGAATTGGATGACAATGTATGTGAGTACTGATAGTAGTGTCAGTATCAGATATTATAGTACAAGCAACAGTAGTAGATGCATTAGAGGTATTAGTAGTACGAGGAAGAGGAGGAGCAGAAGGAAGAGGAGTAGGAGTGGTAGGAGCAGTTAGTAGTAGTAGTAGTAGTGTAGTAGTGGTAGTGTAGTAGTGGTAGTGTAGTAGTCGTGTAGTAGTAGTAGTAGTAGTAGTAGTAGTAGTAGTAGTAGTAGTAGTAGTAGTAGTAGTAGTAGTAGTAGTAGTAGTGGTTATGGTTATGGTTTTGGTAGTAGTACTGTAGTAGTAGTAGTAGTAGTAGTAGTAGTAGTAGTAGTAGTAGTAGTAGTAGTAGTAGTAGTAGTAGTAGTGTTAGTGATAGTGGCAGTAGTAGTAGTAGTAGTAGTAGTAGTGATAGTGATAGTGGCAGTAGTAGTAGTAGTAGTAGTAGTAGTAGTAGTAGTAGTAGTAGTAGTAGTAGTAGTAGTAGTAGTAGTAGTAGTAGTAGTAGTAGTAGTAGTAGTAGTAGTAGTAGTAGTAGTAGTAGTAGTAGTAGTAGTAGTAGTAGTAGTAGTAGTAGTTCTGGTAGTAGTAGTGGTAGTGATAGTGATAGTGGCAGTAGTAGTAGTAGTAGTAGTAGTAGTAGTAGTAGTAGTAGTAGTAGTAGTAGTAGTAGTAGTAGTAGTAGTAGTAATAGTAGTAGTAGTGGTAATAGTAGTGGCAATAGTTGTGGTAATAGTAGTGGTAATAGCAGTGATAGCAACAGTAGCAACAACGTGTACAGTAGCATTAAGCTATCGACATTATCGCATGTATATAGACAACGAAGACGCCTTCGGGAGTAGGAAGCCCTTATCGTCGAGGTTCTTCGCGCCCCTGAAGGAGCTCAAGCAGAACACTGTCGGGGCAACAAAGGAGAAGAGATGAGAATGAAGAGGACCTTCATGGCGGAGGCATGGCCGAGGCTGAGAGTCTTTGAAGTGAGGTGGTCTTCAAGCGGAAGGGTGGAGAGGAACAATTCAAGAAGCCTTTGCAGCTTAAAGCAGAAACTTAAAGTTGAGGACCAAAATAGCTTGGGAGGTTAAGGGGATGGAAAACGGAAAAGTAGAGGATGAAACAGGTAACGGATGAAATGTGCAACAGAAAAAAATATGCAACAGATGAAATTTACAACATATAAATGTGCAAAAGAGAAAATGAGCAACAAAGAAAATGTGCAACAGATGAAATTTACATATAAATGTGAAAAAGAGAAAATGTGCAACAAAGAAAATGTGCAACAGATGAAATGTACAACATATAAATGTGCAAAAGAGAAAATGTACAACAAAGAAGATGTGCAACAGATGAAATTTACAACATATAAATGTGCAAAAGAGAAAATGAGCAACTAAGAAAATGTGCAACAGATGAAATGTACAACATATAAATGTGCAAAAGAGAAAATGAGCAACAAAGAAAATGTGCAATAGATGAAATGTACAACATATAAATGTGCAAAAGACAAAATGTGCAACAGACAAAATATGCAACAGATGAAATGTACAACATATAAATGTGCAAAAGAGAAAATGTGCAACAAAGAAAATATGCAACAGATGAAATGTACAACATATAAACGTGCAAAAGAGAAAATGAGCAACGAAAGAAAATGTGTAAAATGGAAAATGTACAACAGATAAAATGAACAACAGAAAAAGTGCAAAAGATAAAATGAAGAACCAAAAATGTACAGCATACAAAATGTAATACAGAAGTAATCTGCAACAATCAAGATGCGTAACAGACAAAACTTGCGACAGATTACACGTAAAATAGACAAAATGTACGACAAAGAGAATGTGAAACAGACAAAATGTGCAACAAACAACAGAATGTGCGACAGGATTTTTTTTTTTTTTTTGCAAAAGGCAAATTGTGCAACAGACAAAATTTGCAACACAAAAAATATGCAACAAACAGAATGTGCGACAGGAATTTTTTTCCCTAAAGACAAAATGTGCAACAAAGAAAATGTGCAGACAAAATTTCCAACATAAAAACTATGCAACTGACAAAATATGCAACAACCAGAATAAGCAGCAGCCAAAATATGCAACAAACAAAATTTGCAATAGACAAAATATATCTATCAATTCAGTTAGAACAATTCACAGACGATCTAATTGATCTTAGACACAGATGACGTATCTATGACTCCGTAATACTTTCGGACCCGGACACAAAACTGTGACGTCACTCTATAAGC
>NC_134795.1:16040402-16045402 GCF_046742065.1 Oratosquilla oratoria | reverse complement strand
TGTATTTATTTATTGAAGTTCACAGCAGCTTCTGCGTTCACGACTTTTTTGCTGAGTAGTTCTACATCTCTGACGATGGAACGGTGAGCAATGGGTTGCTCTCACAAAAGTTGTCTGAAAGACATAGAAAGTTCTTGTAGGCGAAGAACACTTTACCAAAACAAGCTTTCGACCCACATAGGTCGTCTTCAGGTTCCGATACAGGCAAAGAAGGGAAACGGTTTATGTACGGAATTAAGGTACAGAATTGGAGAAAAGAAGGAACGTGATTGGTTGAGACTGGCCAATAGGGATCTAGGCATTGACCCAGGATCCCCTTTGCGAACCTGTCCGAACCGTAAGTCGTTCGTCTTCTTCTCTAACAATCTTATAATTGTGGTGAAAGATTCTGAGGCTAGGAATTATGTACATGTCGGTCATTTGGGAGTTGAGAGAAGGGTTTTCGTTTCTGACGTGAAGGGCTTCCAATATACGGGGTCGGGAGTTGTCTCTTTCGGTTTGCAAGATGAAAGTTCCCTCGACTAGACTTTTTTCCAGTTAGACTAATCCCGTGAACCTCTTCTGAGTCTTTCTTCTGAGCTCCGTTTGATAGGTGGAGTGTAAGGCGCCTGGAGAGCTTCGTGGTGGTTCTTCCAGTGTATGTAGAAGGCAGGGATGCACAGTTCCCTGAAAAACATTTATATTCATACACCAGGTGGCTACGTTGAAATTCTGGGATTTCAGCTTTGGGGCTGTTTTTTAGGAGGAGATGTGTTTTCTTGTTTTTGTAGAAGATTGTGAGGTTCAGTCTGTCGTCCTTGTTGGTGGTTTCTACACATTTGGAAATTATATTCTTAAGGGCTCTTTCGTCTTGTTTGTATTGGCTGTTCATGTATGCACGGTAGTACAGACGGAAATATTGTCCTGTAGGTGTTACGGTATTTTCTTGTTTGTTGTACCATCTGTCAAGCTGTATGTTGATGGCTTTGGAGACTTCGGTGTTGGAATATTCATTATTCACGAGGACCTGGGTGGCTCGTTCTAATTCCTCATGGACGGTCTGCCAGCTACTGCAATGTGTGAGCGCTCTCCTCACATACGCGGAGATTGTGGAGCGTTTGTACCTGTCAGGGCACTCCGTCCGTTGAGACAAAGTCCTGGGTTGGTCGGGTTACAGGATACTTTCGTGTAGAATCCATGGGGTTGCTGGTTAACTAAAATATCAAGGAAAGGAAGACGTCCGTCTGAGCTGTTTTCTACAGAGAGATTGAGTCCCGAGGGCTTCTGGAGGCAATGGTGGAGGTGCCGTAATTCGTCATCGTCTTCAGCCAATACGAAGATGTCATCAATATACCTGCCGTAGATTCGTGGCTTCTGTTGAGTGGAGAAGACGTCTTTCTCTGTGCGACCCATAAAGAAATTGGCGATGAGAACTCCTAGGGGAGAATCCATGGCGACGCCGTCTATTTGCTGGAACAAAAGGGTCTTCCTTCGTGCAGAGTTCCAGGAGGGCATGCAAGGAAACTTTCGGGATGTCACTTTTTGGTGGGCTGCCTTCAGGATAGATCTCTTCCAGGATGAACTGGATTGTCCGGTCATTATCGATGTTAGTGTAGAGACTCTCAACGTCGCTGGATACCTTCAGGAGGTCGAGGAAGTCTAATGGGAAAGAGAGTCTGTAGTCTCTGGGGGTGAAGGGTCTAAGAAGATCATTAAGACGTTTGGCGAGGTGGTAAGTAGGTGTAGGGATTTGGCTTATTATAGGCCTGTGAGGATTGCCAGGTTTATGGGTTTTAATATTTCCATAGCAATATCCTAAAAGATAATCACCTGAAAGGGGGGGCTGTTTAGTCCCTCCAACTTTGCCCTAGATCCCTATTGGCCAGTCTCGACCAATCACGTTCCTCCTTTTCTCCCATTCTGTACCTTAGTTCCGTATATAAAATGTTCCCTTCTTTGCCTGTATCAGAACCTATGTAGGTGGAAGCTTGTTAAAATAAAGTGTTCTTCATCTACAAGAACTTTTTATGTATTTCGGACAACTTTTGTGGGAGCTACCCATTACTCACCGTTCCATCGTCAGAGATGTAGAACTACTCAGCAAAAAAGTCGTGAACGCAGAAGCTGCTGTAAACTTCAATCAAAAATGTCTACTTCAGAACCTGGTTCCTAAAGACACCAACATATATATATATATATATATAATATATATATTATACGTATATATATATATATACATATATATATATATATATACATATGTACACACACACACACATATATATATATATATATATACCTATATATGCATATACATATATATTATATATACATATATATGTGTATATATATATATATGTATATATATGTATATATATATATATATATATATATATATATATATATATATATATATATATATGTATATGAGTGTTATCGCATTGACAGTATTAAAATGACCTTATTTGCTGGACAAAACGTGATCTCGTATCCACTTAGCCCCATAACTATGATAACGACCTCAATCAACAAATTCCATTCTGCTGAATGCCGTCAAACCATTTTAATCAGAGAGACGTGTTAACTAACGTTAACTAACAAGCAGGGACAGTAATTAAGTCGTAAAATTGCAGTTAGGAGAGTTAGGTCACGGGTAGTGTGACTTGGCATCCGACCTTGTCGCACGCAAACGACAAGAAGAATGCCAGGGACATAGAAAACGCGAAAAAGGAAACACATGATAAAGAAAATGGGATATGCGAATGAAGACAGACAATCATACATTTTGTTGTTGTTGCTTAAATACAACGTTAAATACAACGTTGTTTATAACGTGATTTTCTATTAAATCTTTTTTTAACGATATTCTTACAACATAAAAAAGAACTAATGTACAAGGAAATATATTTGATAAAAAAACAAAAATATGTTTGTTTGAAAATATGCACCAGATTTTGGTCTCCCTAGTAATACAAATAAATAAATGAATATAAAAATAAATGTATAGATAGATAGATAGATAGATAGATAGATAAGAAAAAGATAACATAGTAATTTCCATAAAATATCTATAAACATTATTGTATATATGCATACAAAGGGCTCACGTTTGGAGAAAAATAGGCAAGTATAGATAAACATATACGGAGCATAGAACAACGACAATAATTATAGAAAAATGTATAAAAGTAGGTAATTATATTCATAACTTTTTTATTATAATATTGCATCTTGTACACATGAAAAAACTTCCTATAATCCGCGAAAACGAACAAGAAAAAAAACAAGCAAATAAAACAAAACAAACACAGCAGCAAACAAGTACAAAATAAAACAAACAATATGACAAACAAATGAACAATGAAACAAAGAAACAAGGGAACAAACAAACAGCACAAACAACAAACAAACAAGCAAACAAGGAAGCAAGCATTACCTTACCTTGTTGTAGTTCTAGGTGACCTCACCACGACCAGACTGGGTACCCACCGCTTGTGCAATCTAACCTAACCTAACCTAACCTAACCTAACAACCAAACGACAAACCAACCAGAGAAACACACAAACAAAAGGCAAAAGACAAACGGCACTCAGTACATCAACTTCCGTGCTGTGTGGCCCTTTTCCTTTTACTATGGCTGCCGCCAGGTGATTTAATTCATTTCATGGCAACCCTCCCCTCTCCCCCCGTCCCCGTTCTGTTTAAACGGCGAAAAAAACACATAAACATAAAACAGCTTCAACAAAGTGCTAATGCAATCACAGAAACACAATGAGCACAAAAGAAATAAAAATTGCTTAATTTCAGTCTCTAATTGCCAAAATAGTTTGGGGACAAAAGAAAAGAAAAGGAGAAAAAAAAGGTCAAATTTTTATTACCACGCAGTCTGTGTACACAAGAATGGGTGTCCACGATTTTTTTTTTTTTTTTTTTTTTTTTTTTTTTTTTTTTTTTTTTTTTTTTTTTTTTTTTTTTTTTTTTTTTTTTTACAATTTGGTTACAATGTCTCATTCCACAAATCATATTATGTTTTGACGCCAGACGAGTTTATTCGCCTCAGGAAACCTAAGGCTGCAAAGACTAACTTGCTATACATATATTCTAATCTAGCAAGTGTTAAGTGGTTTAACTAGAGACCGTCACTGACGTGAACGAGTTTAATCCCTGACTCAAATCACTGAAACTGAAACACAAGAGGGGAGTGTCTGTGACATCGTCCTTCTGAGAAAATAATAAAGATAAATTAAACTGAATCACAGATGGCAGTGTGAGTGTGCGTGCACGTGTGTGTGTGTGTGTGTGCACGTGTGTGTGTGCACGTGTGTGTGTGTGTGTGTGTGTGTATGCGTGTGTGCACGTGTATGTGTGTGTGTGTGTGTGTGTGTGTGTGTGTGTGTGTGTGTGTGTGTGTGTGTGTGTGTGTGTGTGTGTGTGTGTGATTCACCATAGTCTTTGGATCACGTGTTTGACTCGTAATCGACAGCTATTTCCTTCCCGCAAGAGAGCTCAGAGCTCGTAGGATCGATCTATGGGTAACGCTGTGACCTTACACGCACACACACCCCCAACTCCCCGCCCACGAGAGCTGGAGTAACGACTCGAAGCGCAGAGATACCGAAAATATTTTCAGCCCTGGGCAGGATTCGAATCCGGACCGCCGTAGTGACAGTTGGAGACTCTACCAACCGCGCCACCGAGAGTGTGTGTGTGTGTGTGTGTGTGTGTGTGTGTGTGTGTGTGTGTGTGTGTGTGTGTGTGTGTGTGTGTGTGTGTGTGTGTGTGTGTGTGTGTGTGTGTGTGTGTGTATGCACATGTCCGACACAAAATCTCCAATGTCTGTAGGACAAAGAATACCTGGATACAGCGAATAAGACAAAAGTACAAGCGCGTGTTGTGCACATTCCTAACACACCAAATGCATATACATGAACCCAAGCAATAATTTTCAGTCTTTCCTTTACTGAGCACATGCACATATTTGCACACACACACACACACACACACACACACACACACACAC
>NC_134795.1:16017902-16020402 GCF_046742065.1 Oratosquilla oratoria | reverse complement strand
TTCCTTCAACTCCTCTTCCTTTTCCTTTTACTTCTTCTCTTCCATTTTCTTCTATTCTTCCTCTTCCTAAGTCACTTCGCCTCTTTCTCTTTTTCCTTCACCGCTTGTTCCTCCTAATCCTCTTTCTCATATCCTCCTATTCCTCCTCCCCTCCTTATTCTCCTCAGCTTTCCTTCCTCCTTTTCCTCCTCCTCCCATTCCTTCCTCCTTTTGCTCTCCCTTTTCCTCCTCCTCCTCCCAGTTCTCATAATCTATTACTTCCTATTCCTCCCCTCCTCCTCTTCCCCTCCTTCTCTCCTCTTCCCCTCCTCCTTATTCTCCTCATCTTTCCTTCCTTTTAGTCTCCCTTTTCCTCCTCCTCCCAATTCTCATAATCCACTTCTCTCCTCTTCCCCTCCTCCTCTCCTCCTCCTCTCCCTCCTTCACTTCCTCTTCTTTCTCTTGTAAATCTTCCCACCTTCGCTACATCCCTTTGCATTTCCCACGCTGATAATTTGCATCTATTTGCTTAACTATTCATCTATACCGTTTGTCTCTTCCTTACCGTACAGGAACACATTACCCTCTGTTTACTCGGCTCTGTGTAACTGTTCTGTCTGCCGCCAGTCGATTTTATTCATCTCTGTGGACACTCCCCTCTCCTTGAGAACGCAATGGGTTACTTTCTCCTTTCGCATAGATTCTGAAAACGTCACAGAACTTTATTCAGTTGAAGGGAAACCCCAACTTTAGCTAATGCATTCATCTACCTATGAAATCTCGATGATCAGCTGACAGGAAAATACAACCTTTGATCGGGTAGCCTGGGTAGATGGTAGTCACTAGTAACTTCTGGAACGGAGATTATTTAACGAGGAAGCTTCATCAGGAAAGTGAAGTATAAATGTATGTGAAATGTTGATCTTACCCCAGGAGTCGCTTAGTTTTACTGTGACCGGAGCCTGATGTCATCTTTGCTTCATGTACGAGGACCTATGTAGTAAGAGATTAATCTTATATATACATACATATATATATATATATATATATATATACACATATATATATATATATATATATATATATACATATATATATATGTATATATATATATATATATATATATATATATATATATATATATATATATATATATATATACATTGAAGCTTGCCAGATTTTCTCTATACATAATTCATGAAACATGATCGCTTGTTCGGTCCTAAAGTTTTTCTACTCGGCTTTCTCTCTCTCTCTCTCTCTCTCTCTCTCTCTCTCTCTCTCTCTCTCTCTCTCTCTCTCTCTCTTTTCTCTTTCTCTCTCTGTTTCTCCCTTTCTCTGTCTCCCTCTTTTCTTGATATGAGTTTCGGGTCCGAGTCTAATATCGACAATGAGGCATCGTAGTTTATTTGTAGAAGTGATATAAAGTCAGTAATAAAAATAACAAAACATAATTCAAACATCTCCTACTCCTTAGTACAGTATATCTTTTTAGCGGAGGGATTATAATGGCGGAGTGAACATGGAAAAGGTTGGGCTTAGGAAAGGTGGGACAAATATACAAAAAATAAATACAAATAACGTGCGGGGAACTATTTAGACCGTACGCGGTGATCCGTGTCGTGATGTGATGGGTCTCATACTGGGCCAAAGATTGCAAATATATAATGTGTTTTAGGTTCATAGCTCGCAGGCCGAGGGTGTGGGGATGTGGGGTGTGTGTCCTTGATATAGAATTGTTTCAAGTATTGTTAGTCTCCGCTGATTTTCTGTCTCTACTTACGAATAATCGACTTACAAACTTCCAGACATACGAACGAAGCCCAAGCCTACTATATCAATTTCAAAATCAAGGAGTCCAATATGAAACTATTAGTATTACAATCTATTTTTTATGTATTTATTATTAATGTGTTTTAGAATAAGAAAACATGTATTGACCATATCATGTATTGACGCGTGGAGATTTAAGTATTTTTAGAATTATGTCGAATGAAGACTTACGGACATTTCGAGTTACGAACGGCTGTTTGGGACGTAACTCGTTCGTAAGCTGGGGAGGTTCTGCGTTTGGATATTTCGTCCCTTTTGAGCATCTGGTTAGTTGCGGTGGTGTTGTTCTTAACCGTGTGTGTATCTTTGGGACGCCGCTCTGGTAGTGGCAAGTAAGATGTCTGGAGAGTTTCGTGAGAGTCATTCCGAGAGATGAATTATGAAGGTCTCTTCAGCTCCCTGAGGAGCAAGTGTGTATTTACACACGACATGCCTCCTCCTGCGGTCTGCGAGTATATGTTCTTGGTGACTAAGCCACTAGTTCTTCTGTTCTTACATAATGAGGCCAGTTCTGGTAATCGCCTTTAACGTTGCGTGTTATTATGTCTCTTAATACCCCTTCATCCATGTGTTGACATTAAGCCTCTGGACATGAGACGCAGCGGATCGTGATGGCTTTCGTCGTTCTTGTCGGTGCCATTTGCTCCATTTGCTCCAACGTTCTGTGGTTGACCGTGTCGACTTCTTT
>NC_134795.1:15977902-15985402 GCF_046742065.1 Oratosquilla oratoria | reverse complement strand
CGAGGTAGTTTAAGTACGGAAAGTCGTTGAAATTCAATTTCCGATGAAAAAAGTTGTACAAATTTGATTTATGGTGAAAAATGGAGTACAAATTCGATTTATGGTGAAAAAAGAGCACAAATTTGAGTTATGATGAAAAAAAGCACAAATTCGATTTATGATGAAAAAAAGTACAAATTCGATTTATGATGAAAAAACGAGTACAAATTCGATTCTTGATGAAAAAAATCTAAAAAATTCGATATATGGTGGAAAAAGTCTTACAAATTTGATTTAGAATGAAAAAAAGAAATTAGATATATGAAAAAAGAATAAAGTCGTACAAATTTCGTGATAAAAAACTTACAAATTCGATTTATGATGAAATATACAAAAATGTCGTACAGATTCGATTTATGATGAAAAGAATATGAAAAATAAGTCCAAGCTCGATTTATGAATAAACAAAAAAAGTCTTACAAATTCGATTTATGTATATAGAAAAAAAAAATATAAAGAAAATTTTTAAAGGTTACGCCTCACACGCAGGAGATATTGTGCGTAAATGGGGAGTAATTTAGAAGTATAATAGCACGTATATTTTCTTGAATATACTGGCACTCAAGTCAGAACGAAATTATACATATTCGAAATTGAAAAACAAATTACAAAAGGAAAGTTATTGTCACACGTAGGAACTATTCTAAGTATAAGATTCTTTTTATATACTCGATTACATATTTTCTAGAATATATGTACACGCTTTCAAATAAGAATGAAATGAAAATGCGACACAGAAAAGATGCTTGTATATACTTTATGTTACACATAAAAACTATTATGTACAAATAAATTACACAGGCATAAAATAGTAATAAAAATATACAAAAACACACACAGGTATTGAAATGAGTTTTTAAGGATATTTATTGTGATGAATGTTTATTTTTAATGATAATGTAGTCAACAATTTAATTTTCTACAACACTAGCCTTTCTTCTACTTTCATGATTAAATTAAGATGCAATATATCTTTCTATAACCACCAAGATAAATCTAATATGGTTAGTATCACATAGAAAAATTAGGGTATTGTGTATAGACACTTCTTGTGTAAACTCACTTAACTTAGAAATTACTTAGAAGAGCTTAGAAAGAATATTAAAAAGGGTTCGTAACAATATGTATAAGTATTTTATTGTTATTTCTCATTGCCAGATAGCGCTACTCAAAGAACAGTGCATGATTTATTTTTCTGACTGTACACAAGCATACACCCATTAATGCAAAAATACACACACACACACACACACACACACACACACACACACACACACACACACACACACACACACACACACACACACACACACACACACATACACACACACACACACAAACACACACACACAAACACACTTAATTCTTCAAGTAGAAAAAGGTATTTTTGGTTATGCTGTTACCTTAGCCTTATATGTTAGGAGAACCAAATCTCTGAGATACGAAAATGAATGAATACATATCCTATTCTCTAAACACAGCACTCATTTGACATGACGAAATACATACTTGAAATGAATGACCTACTTTCACACACATGAAGTTCAATCAACTGCGACATTTCAACCACCCACGCACACACACGTACACACACACGCACACACACACACATACTTGTACATGTGCAAAAATTTGCACATAGTTATCTAATTCATTACTCTCTCTCTCTCTCTCTCTCTCTCTCTCTCTTTCTGTGTGTGTATGTGTATGTGTGTGTGTGTGTGGGCGTGCGTGTGTGTGTGTGTGTGTGTGTGTGTGTGTGTGTGTGTGTGTGTGTGTGTGTGTGTGTGTGTGTGTGTGTGTGTGTATGTGTGTGTGTGTGTGTGTGTGTGTGTGTATGTTGAAAAGGTTATCCGATTATTGTGTTTACTTCGTTCATAATTATATCAAAAGTTTCACTTACGAATTACGTCACAATTACGTCACATTTGTTACAATGGCTGCATAGCAAAATATGTCTCCTTTTTCCCTTGGCTGAATAGAATCATAAGGCGATATTTAGAAGAAAATATGCTGAGTGAGTGGCCCCACCCAGAGGTCAGGAGGTCAAATCCATTACTACAAAAACCGATTAATTATTAATACATTGGTGGCATCCGCAAAGGACTTCGTAGAGGTCAAATTCTCACCTTTCTCTTCCTCACTCTAACCCTTAGTGTTGTTCTTGCATCCCCTTTCTCCTATCCCTCGTTGGCAATCGATCCCCAGTTGCTATTCGTGACTGCCACCATCAGTTGTTATTTAATTAAATGATCACTTCGTCTATTGTGAGTTACAAAAATAAGACATAATCTCATAAGAGGATATTTTCGTCCTCTTCTTCTTTCTGGTGGGATTTAAATGAATATCGTTTGTATTGTAGTTTTACAATGAAACACAAAGAAAAGCCTACTAACAGAGAAAAAGACTATTTTCATCCCAAAGTTAAACATTCAATTAATATATTTGAATTAATGAATATACATATGTGTATATTGTAATAGTGATTTTCTTTTATTTTTGTTGTTTTAATTTCTTTAGGAACTTTTAAATATCTAAGTAACCCTTTCTATAGATAAAGAATAACTAAATAAGTAGATAAATAGACAACTAGTTAAACAAACAAATAGACGGCTTGATAAGTAAATAATTGAGTAAAATAGATTAATGTAAAAGGTAGAATATTTTGGCATATCTTTATTTTGTTTGTTTCTTGTTATATATCTAGGTTTGTAGCTTGTTTTTCTACTTTTTATGAAATGTCATCGTATTTAACAAGATTTGGGACGATTTGGAAACGTCATATTCCTAAAGTGGATGGACTAATGATGCCTACGCTTTTCCTCTTAACAATCATAAATTTGAAGTTGAAAAGAATTAATAATAGACTCATTATCTTGTTGACTCTCTCCAAGGGAGAAAGAAAATGCTTAGTTGGTTTTAGGACGTTCTTTATTTATTATTTGGGTCCAAGATTTCGGTTTCTGCCTGGCGTCAGATGATTTTATTCTGCTTGGACGAACACCATTGGACAGATTGATTTTGTTAATCTATTTTTGTTGTTGTTTTATTCATCTATTTGTTTATCTGTTTATATTTTTCATACACACAAACACACACACACACACACACACACACACACACACACACACACACACACACACACACACACACACACACACACACACACACACACACACACACACACACACACACACACACACACACACATATATATATATATATATATATATATATATATATATATATATGTATATTAATTTATCAATTTACTTGTTTACAAGCCACCGGCTGCGCCCGTTCCTGCTTCGCAGTGTGTTTGGCATTTGGCCCTTATTCAGTATCTACAATATGAAAAACAAACAAAACTCTACTATATTTTTGTTTTTTCGTCTTTAGAAAGACTACAAATAACCAATGAGCGTGAAAAAAATAAATACCTCTCCATTGACAATATTTCACAAATTCCTTATTTTAGAAAATAAGAGATTTTTTGAAATTGTTATATACATTAATATTTATTTATTCATTTATTTTTGTTCATTGATTTATTCACTTATCTATTTATTCAATTATTTGTTTATTGCTTTTACTCTGTTTGCTCTTGACATATTCAATTTGGTGACGCATCTTATGTATTTCATTCTATCTAAAAAGCAGACGGCTTTATTCAGCTGAGGGAGTGGTCAGGGATCAAGCTCAAGCCCCAATGGGGTGCCGACTCACCAAGGTGACTTTCAGACCAGGGACCGTCTCCTCACCTGAATAAAATCGTTAATATTTAGAAAAGAAAATTAAAAGGATTAAATGCGTCACCGTTTTGAAGGGTCCGTTTTCTAAACTTGGCTCTCATCTGTCTGCGCGCCCTTCTCCTGCCTCCTGTCACGCTTGACTTCCTTCTCCTCCTCCTCCTCCTCCCCCTCCTCCACCTCTTCCACCACCACCTCCTCTTCCACCTCCTCCTCCTCCACCTCCTCCTCCTCCTCACTCCCTCCTCCTTCCTCCTCCTCCCCCTCCTACTCCTCCTCCTCCTCCTCCTCCTCCTCCTCCTCCTCCTCCCTCCTCTTCCCCCTCCTCTTCCTCCTCCCCTCCTCCTCCTCCTCCTCCTCCTCCTCCTTCCTCTCCCTTTTCCCTCATCCTCATTCTCCCTTCTTCTCCCCTTCCTCTTCCCTTTACCTTCTTCTTCCTCCTCCTCCCCCTCCTCCCCCTCCTCCCTTGTCTTTTTCGTTCTTCTCCCTTCTCCTCCCTCCTCTTCTTTCCTCCTCCTCCCCTCTTCTCCCTCCTTCCTTTCCCTTCTTCTCCATCCTCCTCTCATTTCCCCATCTTCCTGCTTCTTCTTCTTCTTTTCTTTCTCCTTTTCTTCCTCCTCCCTCTCTCCAAATTTTCCTTCCTCCTCCTTTTCCTCCCTTCTCTTCTTCCTGTTCCTCCCTCCTCCTCCACTCTCCCTTCTCCAGCTCCTCCTCTTCCTCTCTTTTCCTCCTCTTTCGTTCTCCTCCATTGACATCACCTCCTCCTCCACCACCTCTTACTCTCTCTCCCTCCTCCTCTTCCTCCTCCTCCTCCTCCCTCTCCTCCTCCTTTTCCTCCTCCCTCTCCCTCTCCTCCTCCTCCTCCTCCTCCTCCTACCACTCCTCCTCTTGGGAACTCCATTCACTCGTGACCTTCCCTCCTCCTCCTCCTCCTCCTCCCTCTCCTCCTCCTCCTCCTTCTCCTCCTTGTCCACGACGTTAAGTTGAAGACTAAATTCGCGTTGCCTTCTCGCAGCCGAACGAACTCTTCACGATGGCATAACACTTGGCAGGCTTTATTCTGGCCGATGCCGTTAGGCGATTTTAGGAAAAGGGAAGATGTTCTCAGGGCCTCTCTCTCTCTCTTTCTCTCTCTCTCTCTCTCTCTCTCTCTCTCTCTCTCTCTCTCTCTCTCTCTCTCTCTCTCTCACACACACACACACACACACACACACACACACACACACACACACACACACACACACACACACACACACACACACACACACACACACACACACACACACACACACGCACGCACGCACTACGGCGGTCTGGGTTCGAATCCTGCCTAGGACTGAAATAATTTTAGTATTGCTGCGCTTCGAGTCGTTACTCCAACTCTCGTGTGGGGGGGGAGTTGGGTGTGTGTGGATGTAAGGTCATAGCAGTACCCATAGATCGGTCATACGAGCTCTGAACTCTCTTTCGGGAGGGAAATAGCTGTCGATCACGAGTCCAACACGTGATCCAAAGACCAAGGTGAAAGACCAAGGTGAATACACACACACACACACACACACACACACACACACACACACACACACACACACACACACACACACACACACACACACACACACACACACACACATGCACACACACCTCGTGGCGCAGTGGTTAGAGGTCCCGGCTGCAACTACGGCGGTCCAGGTCCGAATCCCGTCCAGGGCTGAAATAATTTCAGTATCGCTGCGCTGCGGGATGTTACTTCAACTCTCGTGGGTGAGGAGTTGAGGGTGTGTGTGCGTATAAGGTCACAGCATTACCCATAGATTGGTCATATATGAGCTCTGAGCTCTCTTTCGGGAGTGAAATAACTGTCGATCACGAGTCCAACACGTGATCCAAGACCGTGGTGAATCACACACACACACACACACACACACACACACACACACACACACACACACACACACACACACACACACACACACACACACACACACACACACACACACACACACACACACACACACACACACACACACACACACACACACACACACACACATACACACACACACATCTACCTCCGTTCAATGAATAGAATCGCCTGGCGGAGGATAGAATAAAGACTTTCAAGTACGGCGCGGTTAGGAAAGGGTTACCTCTCTATGCTATGACATATTTTATTCTGATTGAAAAAATAAATGGTATTGTTATTATCATCATCGACTATTATTTATTATTATTTTTGCTGTTGTTGTTGTTGTTTTCATTATTATCATTATTATTATTGTTCTTATTGTTGTTATTATTATCATTATTATTATTGTTATTATTGTTGTTATTATTGTTGTTATTATTGTTGTTATTATTATCATTATTATTATTATTATTATTATCATTATCATTATTATCATTATCATCATTATTATTATTGTCATCATTATCATTATCATTATTATCATTATTATTATTATTTTTATTATGAACATTATCATTATCGTTATTATTATTTATTATCATTATTATTACTATTATTATTACTTTTACTACTATTATTATTATCATTATCATTATTATTATTATTATTATTTCAATTATTATTACTATTATAATAACCATCGCTATTATCTTATCATTGTTAACATTTACCGTCATTTATTGATTAAGACTATCTTATTAACGCCTGACAAGTTCAAACAGCTTGGTGGAGTGACTTGATTACGGATGCCCTAAGGTCGCTGGCGCCCTTTGGCACCTTCAGTAGTGAGCAAGAACGTTTCCTAACGTCTTTCCCTTCCCCTCCCTTCCCTTCCCCTCCCTTCCCTTCCCTTCCACTCCATTCCCTTCCCCACTTCATCCCTTCCCTTTGACTTCTCTTTGCTCTTACCCTCCTCCTTCCATTTTCCCTTTTACTCGTTTCCCCTTTTTACAGAGGACTTTGTATCGTTGAATTTAATTAACCATGCCCTTGGTCCAGCTCGCTAGCTGTATAGTTCAAACTTCCGTCATCTCGACCTCCGCTGCAAGTGGCGACGCTCTAAACCGCTCGCCCAGCAATCATCCAAATCCATCAAAATTAAATACATAAATAATTGGAAATGACAAAACGAACTCTCTATTTTTATCTATATATCTCCCCTCCCCCCTCCTCTTCCCCTCCTCCCCTCCCCTCCCCTCCCAGCTCATTGAGGAACATCTTCATCTTCTTCTTTCCCTTTTATTTTTCTTTTAATTACTTCATCCCCGGAATCGACCAATATCCACGCAGCTAACCAATTCCCTCACCCTCATCGTAAAGACACTTATTCCCCCTTTTATTCCCTTGCAACTCTTTGATTCAGTTGGCACGGCACCCTTCCCCACCTCTTAAGTGCCAAATAACCTTTACTACCCTGTTCTACCTTTCTTTTTAGCCTCTCTCTAACTAGTATAGCTCTCTTTCTCTTTTTCGTATTTTTTCTTTCTCATGTTTTTTTTGTTTATTTATTAATTAATTTTATGTTTTTCTTCGTGTCTCTTTTGAAATTCTGGTCTCCCCCGTCCTCGTTTCTGTCTTTCTGTCTGTCCATCTGTCTGCCTGTATGTCTATCTGTCTGTCGGTCTCTTTTTCTCTTTCTCTCCCTCTCTCTCAATATCTCTCTCTCTTTATATCTCAATCTAAATCTCTCTCCCTCTCTCTATCTATCTATATCTCTCTCTCTATCTATATATCTCTCTCTTT
>NC_134795.1:15947902-15972902 GCF_046742065.1 Oratosquilla oratoria | reverse complement strand
GAGCAGTTACACCCTTCCTCCTCCTCCACTCCTCCTCCTCCTCCTCCTCCACTCGAACTCCACGCTCTACTTCCTCCGGGACTGGTCCTCCATGACATCTACCTCCACTTAAGACCAGTCCACCTCCTCGTCTCCTCCTGTAGGTCAACTTCAACCTTCAACTCCTTCCGTACCGGGAGTCGCCTTTTCTAACTTAACCTTGACGGCCGCCAGGCGATTTTATTCATGACTGTGGCACTGCCCACCCTTCCGTGCTGGGTGGTACCTTTTCTTATCTAATTTTTGGCTGTCCTGTCTCTTGTCCGGCCTACTTATGGACCAAAAGGCTCGTGTCGGTATCCTTTGTGACCCTTTGTAATCCTTTTTATTTCATTCACGTCATTACACTCAGGACTTCCATTTCCATGACCGGACAGGACGTTCCAGTGTCAAAAGAGTCCCTCGCTACTACCTGGACACTACAACCGGACTAAGCGTTCTGGTAAGCATAAATATTGCAATAGTATGGGCGAGAGAGATTCAGTAGAATTGGACGTTGGCGGTCTATGTGATGTAATTACTGAAATCCCCTGATTGAGGCATGTGTGTCCGCCACGCCAAGACCTCACGATCCTTGTGGTTGATTTAGTTCAATTCAACGTCGCGAACTCCCCCTATGAGGAGGCTATGACGGTTCCCCTTACAGAGGACTTTGTAGCACGGAATGCAACGAACCATGCCCTTGGTCTAACTCGCCGGCGGCAGAGTTCAAACTTTCCTCACATGGACCTCCGCCATAAGCAGCGACGCTCTAACCTGGTCGGCCACCGAGCGTCCTTGTAGTACAAATGTATAATAGACAAGATAGGAGATCCGACGTGTATCTTTGTCTCTTCGAAAACCCGACGCTCTTTGGAAACTTTTTCCTGGCTAAAAGCGGCCTTGCTGTGGATGTGCTGTGTCTTGCGACACTGCTTCTGACCCAGGGCAGTGGACAGGATGCAGGGATGACCCGTCATCCAGGAGGTGGCAAGATAGGAGGGAGGGAGGAGGGTGGAGGGAGAGTGGAATATATGGGAAATGAAATGGGTGGGAGTGATTTCTATGCCTTTTTCTTTTTGGCTACCCCCCGTGTAAGGGGGAAAAGCCTTTGGTATATATTTGTATGTATGTATGTAACCAGAGGGTTTTGTTTGGTTGAGGGGTCAGCACTAGAGGTCGCCACTTAGACATTCTTCGTGAGACGCTGTTCTTATGTCTTCTTAATTGCAACGACAAAATCAAGTACACTTTCTTCCTCGTCGTTATAATTTCTCTTGATTCTTTATTTTTTTTCTCTTTTACTGTTTGTTCTCTTTTTTACAGTTTTCTTTTCTTTTTTCTTTTACTTTAGTGTTCTTTATTTTCTTTTCGTTCCCCATGCTCTTGTTTAACTCTTCCTTTTTCGACACAGAATCCTAAAATAAACTTGTCTCTTTCTATTTCCTCTTTTTTTCCTTTATTTTCTCTTTTTCTTCATTCGTGTTCTTATCTCCTTTTTTCTTTTTCCGACTCCTGAAATAATCTTAGGTCGAGCGGGACACAAACTCCAACAATATAATCTGGAACGACCAGAAGTGCAGCGGTGACCCCCCCCTTCCCCTCCCCCTTCTCCCCTTCCCCCTCCCCCCTTCTCCCCTTCCCCCTCCCTCCTTCCCCCTCCCTCCTCCCTCCTCCCTCCTCCCTCCTCCCTTACTTGTTGCGTCAACTTCCATGTCAATTCTCGGACATCACCCACTAACTCTCCTCCCAACTCCTCCTCCTCCTCCCCCTTCCATCCACCTTCTCCTCCTCCTTCTCCTTCCTCCCTACCACCATTTCCTTCTCCTCCGCTCCCGCTTCTCTTTCTCTCTCTATTCCTCTTTCTCTTTCTCTTTCTCATTTTCTCATTTTCTCATTTTCTCATTTTCTCATTTTCTTTTTTCTCTTTTTCTCTTTTTCTCTTTCTCTTTCTCTCTTTTTATTTTTCATTTTTATCTTTTTATCTTTTTCTCTTTTTCTCTTTCTCTCTTTTTCTCTATTTCTCTTTTTCTCTTTTTCTCTTTCTATTCCTCTTTCTCTTTCCCTCTCCTTTTTCTCTTTCCTTTTCCTTTCAGTCCGACCCATTCTCTCTGTTTCTCTCTCTTTTTACATTAATTCTGAAAAATTTCCTCTTAACTTCTCTACACCACATCCTTAAATCTCACTCTAACTGTCACTAGGCAATCTAATTCACTTGAGGGAACATCACCGTAGAAGCCGCTAGACCCTGTTCACACTAACGGTTTGAACCGCGCGGAAGCCTCGGCGGTACCGCAAGGAAAAACTACGCGGTTGTATGTGAACGCCTCCATTGACTTAAACTGTAATTGAACCGCCGCAGTTCAAACGGCGGCGGTTGAAACCGCCAGACGATTTTAAGCTCAAGATCTTGTTCTAGAAGTCCACATGAATTTCCTTTGTCCTTGACAATTCAAAGAAACAAGGTGAGGAGTATACGCCAGGAGGCACTAAATAGCTTTGGACAAAGTTGTCCTCTTTGCCCTATTATATGATCGGACTGTTGGAACAGGTACCAGTCACTGCTGGGAACCGGAGAGGAGTGCGGGATTCGAACCCACAACTAAGCGAATGCGAGACCAACACGCTTCCATTGCACTAGGGGAGCAAAGTAAGCTCATGTACAGCGGCTTTCATATTCTATTTTTATCTAAATTGTTTTGGCTGTCGCTGCCGATTTCATTCAGCTGAAGGTGATCCTTTTTTAAGATTAAGCCTTCTCAATTCACCCGGAGACGATGACAATATATATATATATATATGTATATATATATATATATATATATATATATATCTATATCTATATATATACGTACATATTTGTATATATACGAATTATTTTATTCAGATAGGTTAACACTTCCCCCTCCCATTTTTCCCACCCCCGCCTCCAACTCCCCCTTCCCCCCTTCCCCCTCTCCCCTCCCCCTCCCCCTCTCCCGTCCCTCTCCCCTCCCCTTCCCCTCTCCTCTCTCGCCGCTTCAAGATTACTTATTTATTGTGCACAGTGTGAGACAAACGTTCTGTCACTCCTCCCAGATCTAATTCTGCAAACATGAATTCATGTACGAATTTACTTACGAGTTTTATGAATTTATCCTGATACACTGTAATTTGCAACAAGTCCTTTGGTCAAATACAGCAATTTAATAAAAAAAATATATATATACACCACACACTCCACGGTGAAATCTTTATCTTTAGAGGGTTGCCGGGCCTTTCGTCTCCACCCGTACACATGCAAACAAGCACACAGAGGCAGCAACTAACGCAAATGGCAAGTGGCAAGTGGCAAGTGGCAAGTGGCAAGTGGCAAGGGGCAAATGGCGACCTCTTGAGGCCTTCAAACGAAGCGACATGGACAACCAGCTTTCAAGATTCCTCCGTTTCTTCATTCTTGACAAGTGGAGACCACTCCTCCTCGTCCACTCCCCCCCCCTCTTCCTCCATCCACTCCCTCCTTCCCTTTTTGTTTTTGTTTTTGTTTTTCTTCCTCCTCCCTTTATTCATATCCTTATTTGCATTCACCTTTTTTTCTCCTTTTCCTTATCCCCCTCCTCCTCCTCCTCCTCCTCCTCCTCCTTCTCCTTCTCCTTCTCCTCCTTCTCCTCCTCCTTCTCCTTCTCCTTCTCCTCCTTCTCCTCCTCCTCCTCCTCCTCCTTCTTCTTCTCCTTCTTCTTCTTCTTTGTCTTCTTCTTCTTCGTCTTCGTCTTCGTCTTCTTCATCTTCTTCGTCTTCTCGCCTTCTTCATCTTCTTCTCCTTCTCTATCTCCTTTATCTCCTCTATCTCCTCCTCTATTACCTCTATCTCCTTCACTGTCTCCTTCTCCTTCTCCTTCTCCTTTTCCGTCTCCTTCTCCTTCCTCTCCACTTCCGTTCCTTTTTACACATACTTTTTTCTTTAGTTTTTTTTTACTTTCATTTTCATTTCTATTTTTATTTCTATCTTTATTTTTCCCTTTCTTCTTCTTTTTCTCTTTTTTTCCTTTTCCTATTTCCTTTTCTCTCCCTTCTCATTCTTCTCCTTGTCCTTCTTCTCTTACCAATCCTACTAATCTTCTCCTTATTCATCGTGATTTTATTCTTTTCCTACTTTTCATATGATTTGTACTTCCCTTTCCTTCCTCCTTCAACTTTCTATTTTACTCATATTCCTTTTACTCATCTTCCTTCCACTCCTCCTTGTCTCCTCATTCTCTTAATCTTCCTCCTCCTCCTCCTCCTCCTCCTCCTCCTCCTCCTCCTCCTCCTTCTCCTTGTCATCTTCTTCCTCCTTCCTCTTCCCTTCCATCCCTTACCCTCCCCTACCCTCCTCTCCCTCCCACCCTAACAATTTCCATCACCTTCTTCAGCTATCAGCTACCCCCATGCACTCGTCAATTCCCTTCTACCCGTCTATCCTCCACTCCACTCCATCCTCCACATTTCCTCCGCCGATGCGTCTCACTTACTCGGAGCCTTAGTTCATTTTTCGTGTTCAATATTTATCTAAGTCTTCGAATATTTCTTGCTTTCTCTTTGTTTACATTACTCTCTGCCCGTTCTTCCTCTCCAGTATTTACTCAGGACTTGTTAAGTATACATAATTTAATTCCTCTTAAATGTTTCTCGTCGTACTATTTTTTCCTTCTAAATATCTTCTGGTGTCTCTACTTTTTCTTACTATGTAATGTAGACTGTACGACGTTTGACCGATGAAGACAAGGGACGGGGCTCCACGAACGTAGTCCATTTTCTGTACATTGGAGTTTGGTAAACATACATACCATCGTCCATTTGCACTTCTAATTTCTGGTCGCGTTCAATTTAGTTCGTCTTTATAGATTATTTCTCTTTTTCTAATCACAAAATTATTTAGTATTTTTTCTTCCTGTTTTGTACCTGCACACAGTTCTTGTTTTCCTTCTGTTATCTTAATGGTAGACTGAATCTACAACCTGCTGTTTTACGATTTCGCTTCTCACAAGACTTTCTGTTCTCTTCCTATTTTGTAGAATAAGCCCCCATCACATTTTCGTGTTTCTATTCCATTTTCAGGTCACAAATCTATTATCTTTTAATCATAAATTATTTTCTTATTCTTGTCCTATTTTTTTAATGACAAACTTATTCCTTCTTCCTGTTTGCTCCTTTTTTTTTATCGCAGACCTATTTCTATTCTTTCTACTCATTTGTTAACAAATTACCTCCCTTATCTTGTTCTCTTTGTATTTCTTCAATCACTGACCCATTTGTTTTTTCCTGTTTTTCTACTAACAAACGGATTATCATATCACTTTGTATTTCTTCAATCACTGACCTATTTCATTTGTTTTTTCCTGTTTTTCTACTAACAAACGGATTATCATATCACTTTGTATTTCTTCAATCACTGACCTATTTCATTTGTTTTTTCCCGTTTTTCTACTAACAAACGGATTGTCATACCACTTTGTATTTCTTAAATCACTGACCTATTTCATTTGTTTTTTCCTGTTTTTTTACTAAGAAACGGATTATCATATCGCATCCTTTTCCTCCCTCTTACGTCACCCTTCACCTTAATATCCTCTTTCGTGGCACACACCCATCCCTATACTCTCCTTCTCTCACCCTCTTTCCTACCACACCCTTACCCTTCTCACCCTTCCATATGTCACACTCTTATTTGTAGACTTCCCTTACCGCCATAACGCATCTCCCATCCACCGTGACATTCTCCCACTTCGCTCTGTCTCCCTCACTTTACAATTTCCTATCTCATTGCCTCCCTACCTCCCTCCCTCCCTCCCTCCCTCACTCACTCACTCACTCACCCACTCATTCTCTCACTCACTCACTCTCTCACTCACTCACTCACTCACTCACTCATTCACCCACTCATTCTCTCACTCACACCTCCTTTACTCCCTCTCTCACTCACTCACTCACTCACTCACTCATTCACCCACTCATTCTCTCACTCACTCACTAATTCTCTCACTCACTTACTCCCTCCCTCCCTCACTCACTCACTCACTCACTCACTCACTCACTCACTCACTCACTCACACTCACTCATTCTCTCACTCACTCCTCCTTTACTCCCTCTCTCACACACTCCCTCCCTTTCTCATTCACTCCATCACTCCGCCACTCACTCCTTTATTCCCTCTCTCACTACTTTACTCTCACTCTAACTCACTCACTCCCTCTCTGACTCATTGCTTTACTCAGTCCCTCATTCCTTCACTCACTTCCTCCCTCCCTCACTCACTCAGTCACTCACTCACTCACTTACTCACTCACTCACTCACTCACTCACTCACTCACTCACTCACTCACTCACTCACTCACTCACTCACTCACTCACTCACTCACTCACTCAATCCTTCACTCACTCACTCACTCACTCACTCACTCACTCACTCACTCACTCACTCACTCACTCACTCACCCACTCATTCTATCACTCACTCACTCACTCACTCCTTTACTCATTTACTCACTCCCATAGACTTTTTGGTCTTCTTCCATCCCTCCCTGGTTCCCTCTTACCTTTATTTCCCTTCCAACCCTTCTTCCTTCCTCCCTCACCCACTGCCATCTCAAAGTAAACCCCTTTTCCTTTCTTTCCTTAGTTACCTCACTCTTCCTTTTCTTCCCTTCCAACCCTCCCTTCCTTCTTCCCTTCTTCCTTACCCCAACCTTCTCCACACGCCCCTTCCCACTTCACGCCTCCCTACTCCCTTTCTTCCCTTCCATCCCTCCCTCCCTTCCTTCTTCCCTTCTTCCTTACCCCAACCGTATCCTCACAGCCCCTTCCTACTTCACGCCTCCCTCCTCCCTTTCTTCCGTTCCATCCCTCCCTCCCTTCCTTCTTCCCTTCTTCCTTACCCCAACCGTATCCTCACAGCCCCTTCCTACTTCACGCCTCCCTCCTCCCTTTCTTCCGTTCCCTCCCTCCCTTCCTTCCTTCTTCCCTCCTTTCTTATCCCTCCCTTCTCCTCAAAACCGCTTCGCGGTCGACCACGGGAGAGAGACTGTACCGCGCGGCGGGCGCGCGTCGCCAGGGTTGTATTTATGTCCCGGGCCGCGTCTGCCGACAAATGACGCCGCCTCGCAAATTAAAGAAAATGGATGACCTCGAATCAGGAGCCAGCGGGGTAAAAAGTGGAGTGCCACAGACTCCCTCTCGGATCCGAAGCTTCTGAGAGGGAAGGAACCAACGTACTCAGAGGTCGTCCATTAGGGCACCGCGAACTCTAAATTAAAGGGGGAAGTGGTCGTGGAGGACAGTCGTAACAGGAGTCGGATCTAAGTCAGGTTAATTGGGTGATGGGAGGGAAGGAAGGAAATAGGTGGTCGATTTCTGATAAATAAGGCTTTATATATATATATATATATATATAAGGCTTTATATATATATATATATATATATATATATATATATATATATATATACATTTCTGATGAACAAGGCTTTATATATATATATATATATATATATATATATATATATATACATTTCTGATGAACAAGGCTTTATATATATATATATATATATATATATATATAATATATATATATATATATATATATATATTTACGAGTACACACACACACACACACACACACACACACACACACACACACACATATATATATATATATATATATATATGTGTGTGTGTGTGTGTGTGTGTGTGTGTGTGTGTACACATTACTCTTACTGTCACTAAAACGAACTGGCCATCCAAGCACATAGGGTCAAGGTGACAACTTTGGCCGTAGCCAAACACCACCTCATACAGCGTGACACTTTTTCTTTCACCTCGATTGGCGCCAGGTGATTTTATTCAGCTGTGTGCCTCCTTCTCGGGATGAAAAAAGAAAATAATTGCAGACCGACTGGTTAGCAACACCGACGGAGAAATATTTTCGCCAACTTAAGATGAACGGGGTGAGAACGAAATATGCTCACGGTAATGGGGCCACAAAGTTCAAGCGAATATGTGAGGCAATAGTAACAAGTAAAACAAAACAAACAAGTAAAATATAAAAGAATCAACTTAGATTAAACGAAATTGTGATTCAACAAAGATGAAACAAAAAAAGAACGAAATCAAAATAAAACTTAAGTTAAGGTAAAACAAACTAAACTAAAATGAAATGAAATAAAACAAGATAAAATAAAAAACAAACAAAACAAAATGAGACGAGAAAAACAAAATAAAATAAACAAGAATGAAAATAGAGTAAAATAAAGTTAAATAGAAAAATAAATCCACATCCTTCGACGGACACCTTCAGATCTGTCTAAAGGACAGAAAACATCGCGACGACTCTTTGACGTCACTCCCCCCCCCCCTGGGTGGGTCAAATTAGGTCACAAAAATGCGGCACAGCGCGACTGCCCCAAAGAGCCTCTGGTGACCCTAGGATACCCGCCAAACGTTGTTGAGTGCATCGCAAGAATCCCTTGGAAAATCCGTGAGGAAACAAGAATCCCCGTGAGGGCACCGTGAAGAGCCCGTGAGGATTTAGTGATGTCTCCGTGAGGTCCTCGTGAGGTCCCCGTGAGGATTTAGTGATGTCCCCGTGAAGTCCTCGTGAGGTCCCGGTGAGGATTTAGTGAGGTCCCCGTGAGGTCCTCGTGAGGTCTCTGTGAAGTCCTCGTGAGATCCCCGTGAGGTCCTCGTGAGTTTCGTGTGAGGTCCCGTGAGGTCCTCGTGAGGTCCCCGTGAAGTCCTAGTGAGGTCCCTGTGAGGTCCCTGTGAGGTCCCTGTGAGGTCCCCATGAGGCCCCCCTGAGGTCCCCGTGAGGTCCCCGTGAGGTCCCCGTGATATCTCTGTCAGAGACCCACAAGAGGTACCTGGGTTCCCCGTAAAAGAAACCCAACACCCCCGTGAGTGTCCCGTGAGGATGCCGTGAGGGGGTACCTAAAGCCTCCGTGACAGATGCGGCCGACGGCGTGACACGACAGAGGGGGCGTGATAAAGAGACTTCAAAGCGTGAGAATATGACACGCCGGCGTGGCAGAAGAAGAGATAGGATCGTGTAAATAATAGGCAAGTAATGAGAAGATAATGTTAAACATATGTGGAGAGACGGAGGGGAGGGGAGGGGAGGGGAGAGGAGAGGAGAGGAGAGGAGAGGAGAGGAGAGGAGAGGAGAGGAGAGGAGAGGAGAGGAGGGGAGAGGAGGGAAGAGGAGGGGAGAGGAGGGGAGGGGAGGGTAGTGCAGGGAAGAGGAGGAGGGAGGAGGAGAGAGGAAAGGAGAGGAGGGGAGGGGAGGGGAGAGGAGGGAAGAGGAGGGGAGGGGAGGGGAGGGGAGAGGAGGGGAGGGGAGAGGAGGGGAGGGGAGAGGAGGGGAGAGGAGGGGAGAGGAGAGGAGAGGAGAGGAAGGAGTGATCAGTCGACTGATTCCAAGGTGAGAAAAACTCACGACAAAAATATCACATAAAGAATGAAATAAGACAAAATAGAAATGAGCTGAAAAAATGATAAGTATGAAAATACAGTAATATGGCTGTATTTAACACAATAGTGATAATTTATATTTAGAATTGTCGAGTTCATTGCGTTTATATTAGTGCAGACAAATTTCAGTCTCATTAATTCGTTCTTGTCCTCTGAATCTTTTGATCTATCGCTTTCCAGTAAAACCTTTTCCTTTTAAGTTTGGCCCTCTTCTCTCTCTCTCTCTCTCTCTCTCTCTCTCTCTCTCTCTCTCTCTCTCTCTCTCTCTCTCTCTCTCTCTCTCTCCATCGTTCTTCTCCTTCTACCAATTTTCTTGTTTTCTTTCTTTTTTCCCCAGTTGCATCTGTCTTTCTCTGAACATTTTTCGATTTGTCTCTGCTTGCTAGCTTCTACGTCCTATTAATAATCTAATCTGTTTTCATTGGCCTTGCAACGCCTGGTACATATTTGCCTAACCTACATTTCCGCCTTTTCCTCAAGTACGCCTTCGTCACGGCCTAAAATTGCTTTCACAATTTCCTTTGTTTTTACGACTTATTATGGTTCGTCGTTCCTTTGTTGGTCGCAAAAGATCTCCTTTCTACTCTATCACAATAATAAATTTATTCCTTCCTTTAATCTCATTTATTCGCGTTTCTGCATTTATTGCTTTACTCTGAATAATCATCTTTCTTTTTTTCTTTTTTTCTTTCTTCCATATTTCTATTATATATATTTTTTCTCCTGCATTTTATCCATTTTTGTTCTAGTATGATCTCTGATAGCATTTGCACCTTGGGCTGATCACTATATACTATATATTTTTTTTAATATGGAGGGGAGCAGAACGGAGAGCGTAGCAGATAAAATTAATCATCATTTTATTTTTGTTTGTAGATTAGTCTTCAATCATAATAGAGTACTTCTAGATTCTGGTCTGTCGAGGTTTCAGTAAAATGTCTAAAACACCGAATGCACAAAAATTCTACAGACAATTCCCATACGAGGTGAAAAGGAAGATCAATGCTGATACTGTTCTCTCAGTGAGAATTCAAAATATAAAAATTCTAAATTATCGGAGAGAGAGAGAGAGAGAGAGAGAGAGAGAGAGAGAGAGAGAGAGAGAGAGAGAGAGAGAGAGAGAGAGAGAGAGAGAGAGAGAGAGAGAGAGAGATATTTCGGAAAGCTTTATCCTAAAAGATGGATTTTTCAGATATTTCCAACAATGCACACACACACACACACACACACACACACACACACACACACACACACACACACACACACACACACACACACACACACACACACACACACACACATATATATATATATATATATATATATATATATATATCTATATATATATATATATATATATATATATATATATATATATATATATATATATATATATATATATATATATATATATGCAGAAAAAACACTAGGAAAATAACAGAAAGGAGACCGAGCGCTTTCGTCTATTCAGACATTTTCAAGGTACAAGTACAGAAAAGAAACAAGTATATATACCCAGAGGGTAGGGTAGATCTCTCCCCGTGACCTATGGACTCAGAGTCCCGAGAGTTTGGTTTACAATTTTCTTAATAACAAAATCATCCAATTTGTACAATTCATGACTTAGATTTAAATCATTAACAAATGTATCCTTGATCAGACTGGACTCTATGATATTTCTATTCAAATATGAATTACTCTTAACAATTACTTTAGCTTCCCCCAATTAATACAATGGTTGAAATCCACAAGATGAGTAAATGACGCATTGGACCTTTGTCCATTTCTAACGCTATACTTATGTTGTTTTAATCTAACATTTAATTCCTTTCAAGTCTGACCAATATAGCATTTGTTGCAATCTTTACATGGAATTTTATATACACAACCTTCCTTATTTTCAGGTGAATAGACGCAAGCGCTTGGTCTCATTTCTGTTATTTTCCTAGTGTTTTTTTTCTGCATAATTAGAATCACACGTTCAAGGAATGTCTTCTGCATATACATATATATATATATATATATATATATATGTATATATATATATATCTATGTATATATATATATGTATATATATATGTATATGTATATATATATATGTATATATATATATATGTATATATGTATATGTATATATATAAATATATATATATATACAGTATATCTGTAAACAAAAAGAAAAGAAAACATATAAAAAGGTAAAAATGTGAAAAAACCAAATGTAAAGAATAAGAAACGACCGGTGAACAAATGGCCACTAAAAGGAAGTTGGAGGATAAACGAAATATAAGCTAAAGATGCAGAAAGCAGAAGAAAGGAAATATGTATACATGTATAAGCTAAATACGCAGGCATTAGAATATTCTGAAATATGAAAAAGAAAATAGGATTTTGTGAGCGAACAAGCAAATGCATAATACACCTTCATCCCTTTCTTTACGGATGATAATTTTATATTCACATATGCATGTGCATATATATATATATATATATATATATATATATATATATATACATATATATATATATATATATATATATATATATATATATATATATATATCACAACAAAGTTATGTCGGAGAAGAATAAGCGAAAATATAAAGATTTGTATATATCGATCACTAACTGTGATCCTCTTCAGCAGATGTGAAATATACAGATCTTTATACTTTCGCTCATTCTTCTCCGAAAGTGGGTCATGAGTAATATATATATACATATTATATATATATATATATATATATATATTGTATATTTAGGGCGCAGATTCTCACTAATACACACGGAGTTAAACACAACAGCATTTTGGCACTGGTTAATCTTCTTACTGAGATTTTCAATTTTCCTCACAGTAGGTCTCATTTCAGGAGGGTGGGCAAATACAAGCCTTCCAAATTCTTCCATCTTTAATTTAACGTTTCGACTTCAGGGAGTCATCTTCAGAATGGTTACAAGAGAAAAGTCACAATTTTCAAAGCTACATGATTCACAATTGACAATGGTGTACAGACAACATGGGTTTAAATATGGGCCGCTTGGGAACGGTGCATGGTTCGTGGTCCGTTACGTAGCCGGATACTACGTCTTGGAAGGGAAGGGGGAGGGGGAGGGGGGAGGAGAAGGGAGAGGGGGGGAGTCAGGTAAGGTAGGTCTTCTCGCTGGGTCACCACGCTGGTCATGTGGGGGTTGGTGAGGTGTAGGAGGGGGAGGGGGAGAGGAAGGAGGTGGGTGTTGCTGTTGTTGGGCTGCAAATCTCGTGGAAGAATTAAATAGTGGGATGGCGGAAATCATATTACATTGAATATTAATAATTGGAGCTCTCTCCCTAATGTGGATGGCTTCAAGCATTTTTAGTTCCTTAATTTTGGCACAGTGTGCAACTATCCTAGTGTTATCCACGATTGTCTTCCTATCGATTAAAGCCTGGTGGTATTGGAGGTGGTGTTGTTTAATTGCTCCTTGTTGTAAATGTAGGGACAACCGTCTACTCAGTTGGCATGTCGTGAACCCAATGTATGAAGAATTACGAGGTGCGCAGCCCCCAGTTTTACAGTGATATTCATAAATGACATTGGTTCTCGATAATATGCCGCCATTGCCAGACAGATTGTTTTTCACAACAAGGGAGCAGGTACGGGGGTTGTCATAGAATATGATAACTTTTAAGTTATCGTAATCACCTATTGGCTTACAATTTCTATGTATGATGTCTTTCATGTGTTTCTCATCATGGCGGTACGAACTACAATAAATATTCTGGTAAAATACGGTAACGGTCTTGGCTTGGTCCGGTGTATTCACAGCAACTTTACGTTCTAGCAAATCCTTAGATACACTATCAAAGTCTTGATTAGAATAACCGTTATTTACTAGCATCTGGCGCAGGTAAGTAAGTTCTAAGTGGAGCATATGCCAAGAGGAACAAATGGAAATTGCCCGCCGGACATATGCTCTAATAACGCCTTTCTTATAATTACGAGAACACTCACCAAGACCGTTCATGCATTTACCGCTATCCGTGGGCTTGCGATATACCGTAGTATTAAATTTGTTAGATGTCCCATCCACCAAAACATCTAGAAAAGGGATCTTATTATTAACATTAAGCTCTATAGAAAATCGTAGCCCTGAAATGGCTTGGAGATTAGATCTGAGCTCTTCTAGTAAATGCACATCAGAAACACAAACAAAGATATCATCAACATATCTCAGATATAAATGTGGTTTCGTGGTTAGGGAATGTAAGGCTTCAGTTTCTATGTGAGACATAAAGGCTTGAGCATAAAGGACCCCCAAGGGAGAGCCCATGGCAACGCCATCTATTTGGACAAAAAGTTTACCTTGAGGACATTTGAAAGGGGCTTCGGTAGTGCAAGCAAGAAGCATCTCCTTCATGATAGTTAAAGGCATTTTAGGTGGTGGTAGTGTCGGGTGATGGTAAACATAGTCGAGAATAATCTCAGTAGTTCTTAAAACTGGAATGTTCGTGAAGAGACTGTGGGCATCGAGGGAAGCCATAATTCCTACGGGGTTGTTACTCCTAAGCACATCAATGAACTCGTCAGTAGATCTGAGTGAATAAGTGGTAGGGATAAATGGGGGTAATTATATTATTCAAACGCTTAGCTAAGGAGTATGTGGGGGTGGGGGTCTGAGAAATAATGGGCCTCAGAGGGTTACCAGCCTTATGGGTCTTGACATTACCATAAAAATAACCAGGGGCATAATCACCAGTAATCAAATCAAATTTTAGGTCACCATTAACAGCATTCACAACATTGATCAGGGAATTAACCTTAGATTTAAGATGACAAGTGGGGTTCCGGGAGATTGGTCTGAACTTAGAACGATCCTGTAAAATATCAGAACATTTAGAAAAATAGGTGTCACGGTCAAGAATGACATAAGACAAGGCTTTATCAGCTCTGCGGATGACGATGTTTTCATTATTACGGAGTTGCTCGGCGGCTTGACGCAGACGGGGAGTGAGAAGTCCAGGGGAATGCCGGTGTCGGGTTTTGGTACTTTCAGCCTGGAGTTGCTCCTGGAGGTCTGGGTCAACGGAGATTTTACCTTCACGCTCCAAGCTACACAACCTATCATACAAAAGAGCAATTTGTGTTTTCTTATTAACAAGGTTAAATTTGGGATTCAGATGGCAATTGATCCCCAAGTTCAAAAATTCAACCTGCGCTTCAGTCAACACTTCACTGGAAAGGTTGATGAAGCTGTCCGAAGGTTTTGGGATAGCCAGCGGGCCACCATACAACCGTGACAGTTTCTTCATGATGCGAGTCTGTCCAACTTGAAAGTGGGTAGATACAACATTGTCAAGTGCGTTCATAGTACGCTGTCTCAGGTCACTATCCAGAGCGAGGTTGCCATAAAGGAAAGTGGTGTCCTCGAGCTCTGCACGAAGGGCCTGCAACTGGGACTTGTTCTTCTCCAACTGATCTTGCACCAATTTCCGCCGGAAATCATTGGTGAAATCTGTCCGCTGCACTGCGTGGTCATGTAGGCGTAAAATTGTATATTTAGGGCGCAGATTCTCACTAATACACACGGAGTTAAACACAACAGCATTTTGGCACTGGTTAATCTTCTTACTGAGATTTTCAATTTTCCTCACAGTAGGTCTCATTTCAGGAGGGTGGGCAAATACAAGCCTTCCAAATTCTTCCATATTTAATTTAACGTTTCGACTTCAGGGAGTCATCTTCAGAATGGTTACAAGAGAAAAGTCACAATTTTCAAAGCTACATGATTCACAATTTGACAATGGTGTACAGACAACATGGGTTTAAATATGGGCCGCTTGGGAACGGTGCATGGTTCCTGGTCCGTTACGTAGCCGGATACTACGTCTTGGAAGGGAAGGGGGAGGAGGAGGGCGGAGGAGGAGGGAGAGGGGGGGAGTCAGGTAAGGTAGGTCTTCTCGCTGGGTCACCACGCTGGTCATGTGGGGGTTGGTGAGGTGTAGGAGGGGGAGGGGGAGAGGAAGGAGGCGGGTTGTGCTGTTGTTGGGCTGCAAATCTCGTGGAAGAATTAAATAGTGGGATGGCGCCCTTGGGGGTCCTTTATGCTCAAGCCTTTATGTCTCACATAGAAATGAAGCCTTACATTCCCTAACCACGAAACCACATTTTATATCTGAGATATGTTGATGATATCTTTGTTTTGTGTTTCTGATGTGCATTTACTAGAAGAGCTCAGATCTAATCTCCAAGCCATTTTCAGGGCTACGATTTTCTATAGAGCTTAATGTTAATAATAAGATCCCTTTTCTAGATGTTTTGGTGGATGGGACATCTAACAAATTTAATACTACGGTAGATCGCAAGCCCACGGGATAGCGGTAAATGCATGAACGGTCTTGGTGAGTGTTCTCGTAATTATAAGAAAGGCGTTATTAGAGCATATGTCCGGCGGGCAATTTCCATTTGTTCCTCTTGGCATATGCTCCACTTTAGAACTTACTTACCTGCGCCAGATGCTAGTAAATAACGGTTATTCTAATCAAGACTTTGATAGTGTATCTAAGGATTTGCTAGAACGTAAAGTTGCTGTGAATACACCGGACCAAGCCAAGACCGTTACCGTATTTTACCAGAATATTTATTGTAGTTCGTACCGCCATGATGAGAAACACATGAAAGACATCATACATAGAAATGTTAAGCCAATAGGTTATTACGATAACTTAAAAGTTATCATATTCTATGACAACCCCCGTACCTGCTCCCTTGTTGTGAAAAACAAACTGTCAGGCAATGGCTGCATATTATCTAGAACCAATGTCATTTATGAATATCACTGTAAAACTGGGGGGCTGCGCACCTCGTAATTCTTCATACATTGGGTTCACGACATGCCAACTGAGTAGACGGTTGTCCCTACATTTACAACAAGGAGCAATTAAAACAACCCCACCTCCAATACCACCAGGCTTTAATCGATCGGAAGACAATCGTGCATAACACTAAGGTAGTTGCACACTGTGCCAAAATTAAGGTACTAAAAATGCTTTAAGTCATCCACAATAGTGAGAGAGCTCCAATTATTAATATTCAATGTAATATGATTTCCGCCATCCCACTATTTAATTCTTCCACGAGATTTGCAGCCCAACAACAGCAACACCCACCTCCTTCCTCTCCCCCTCCACCTCCTACACCTCACCAACCCCCACATGACCAGCGTGGTGACCCAGCGAGAAGACCTACCTTACCTGACTCCCCCCCTCTCCCTCCACCTCCCTCCTCCTCCTCCCCCTTCCCTTCCAAGACGTAGTATCCGGCTACGTAACGGACCACGAACCATGCACCGTTCCCAAGCGGCCCATATTTAAACCCATGTTGTCTGTACACCATTGTCAATTGTGAATCATGTAGCTTTGAAAATTGTGACTTTTCTCTTGTAACCATTCTGAAGATGACTCCCTGAAGTCGAAACGTTAAATTAAATATGGAAGAATTTGGAAGGCTTGTATTTGCCCACCCTCCTGAAATGAGACCTACTGTGAGGAAAATTGAAAATCTCAGTAAGAAGATTAACCAGTGCCAAAATGCTGTTGTGTTTAACTCCGTGTGTATTAGTGAGAATCTGCGCCCTAAATATACAATTTTACGCCTACATGACCACGCAGTGCAGCGGACAGATTTCACCAATGATTTCCGGCGGAAATTGGTGCAAGATCAGTTGGAGAAGAACAAGTCCCAGTTGCAGGCCCTTCGTGCAGAGCTCGAGGACACCACTTTCCTTTATGGCAACCTCGCTCTGGATAGTGACCTGAGACAGCGTACTATGAACGCACTTGACAATGTTGTATCTACCCACTTTCAAGTTGGACAGACTCGCATCATGAAGAAACTGTTCACGGTTGTATGGTGGCCCGCTGGCTATCCCAAAACCTATCGGACAGCTTCATCAACCTTTCCAGTGAAGTGTTGACTGAAGCGCAGGTTGAATTTTTGAACTTGGGGATCAATTGCCATCTGAATCCCAAATTTAACCTTGTTAATAAGAAAACACAAATTGCTCTTTTGTATGATAGGTTGTGTAGCTTGGAGCGTGAAGGTAAAATCTCCGTTGACCCAGACCTCCAGGAGCAACTCCAGGCTGAAAGTACCAAAACCCGACACCGGCATTCCCTGGACTTCTCACTCCCCGTCTGCGTCAAGCCGCCGAGCAACTCCGAAATAATGAAAACATCGTCATCCGCAGAGCTGATAAAGCCTTGTCTTATGTCATTCTTGACCGTGACACCTATTTTTCTAAATGTTCTGATATTTTACAGGATCGTTCTAAGTTCAGACCAATCTCCCGGAACCCCACTTGTCATCTTAAATCTAAGGTTAATTCCCTGATCAATGTTTGTGAATGCTGTTAATGGTGACCAAAAATTTGTTTTGATTACGGGTGATGATGCCCCGTGTTATTTTTCTGGAACTGTTGAGACCCATAAGGCTGGTAATCCTCTAAGGCCCATTATTTCTCAGACCCCCACCCCCACATACTCCTTAGCTAAGCGTTTGAATAATATAATTACCCCATTTATCCCTACCACTTATTCACTCAGATCTACTGACGAGTTCATTGATGTGCTTAGGAGTAACAACCCCGTAGGAATTATGGCTTCCCTCGATGCCCACAGTCTCTTCACGAACATTCCAGTTTTAAGAACTACTGAGATTATTCTCGACTATGTTTACCATCACCCGACACTACCACCACCTAAAATGCCTTTAACTATCATGAAGGAGATGCTTCTTGCTTGCACTACCGAAGCCCCTTTCAAATTCCTCAAGGTAAACTTTTTGTCCAAATAGATGGCGTTGCCATGGGCTCTCCCTTGGGGGTCCTTTATGCTCAAGCCTTTATGTCTCACATAGAAACTGAAGCCTTACATTCCCTAACCACGAAACCACATTTATATCTGAAGATATGTTGATGATATCTTTGTTTGTGTTTCTGATGTGCATTTACTAGAAGAGCTCAGATCTAATCTCCAAGCCATTTCCGGGCTACGATTTTCTATAGAGCTTAATGTTAATAATAAGATCCCTTTTCTAGATGTTTTGGTGGATGGGACATCTAACAAATTTAATACTACGGTATATCGCAAGCCCACGGATAGCGGTAAATGCATGAAACGGTCTTGGTGAGTGTTCTCGTAATTATAAGAAAGGCGTTATTAGAGCATATGTCAGGCGGGCAATTTCCATTTTGTTCCTCTTGGCATATGCTCACTTAGAACTTACTTACCTGCGCCAGATGCTAGTAAATAACGGTTATTCTAATCAAGACTTTGATAGTGTATCTAAGGATTTGCTAGAACGTAAAGTTGCTGTGAATACACCGGACCAAGCCAAGACCGTTACCGTATTTTACCAGAATATTTATTGTAGATCGTACCGCCAAGATGAGAAACACATGAAAGACATCAAACATAGAAATTGTAAGCCAAATAGGTGATTACGATAACTTAAAAGTTATCATATTCTATGACAACCCCCGTACCTGCTCCCTTGTTGTGAAAAACAATCTGTCTGGCAATGGCGGCATATTATCGAGAACCAATGTCATTTATGAATATCACTGTAAAACTGGGGGCTGCGCACCTCGTAATTCTTCATACATTGGGTTCACGACATGCCAACTGAGTAGACGGTTTGTCCCTACAATTTACAACAAGGAGCAATTAAACAACACCACCTCCAATACCACCAGCTTTAATCGATAGGAAGACAATCGTGGATAACACTAGGATAGTTGCACACTGTGCCAAAATTAAGGAACTAAAAATGCTTGAAGCCATCCACATTAGGGAGAGAGCTCCAATTATTAATATTCAATGTAATATGATTTCCGCCATCCCACTATTTAATTCTTCCACGAGATTTGCAGCCCAACAACAGCAACACCCACCTCCTTCCTCTCCCCCGCCCCCTCCTACACCTCACCAACCCCCACATGACCAGCGTGGTGACCCAGCGAGAAGACCTACCTTACCTGACTCCCCCCCTCTCCCTCCTCCTCCCCCTCCTCCTCCCCCTTCCCTTCCAAGACGTAGTATCCGGCTACGTAACGGACCAGGAACCATGCACCGTTCCCAAGCGGCCCATATTTAAACCCATGTTGTCTGTACACCATTGTCAATTGTGAATCAAGTAGCTTTGAAAAGTGTTACTTTTCTCTTGTAACCATTCTGAAGATGACTACCTGAATTCGAAACGTTAAATTAAAGATGGACGAATTTGGAAGGCTTGTATTTGCCCACCCTCCTGAAATGAGACCTACTGTGAGGAAAATTGAAAATCTCAGTAAGAAGATTAACCAGTGCCAAAATGCTGTTGTGTTTAACTCCGTGTGTATATATATATATATATATATATATATATATACATACATATATATATATATATGTATATATATATAATGTATTTTGAAAGGCTAAATATATACAGCAAAGTCCATAAAAGGGGTGGAAATACTACAATTTCCCACATAAGAATATATTGTAAATAAATGTAACTAAAAACACAAATCACATACCTACCAACCTTCTTGTATGTACACAATAGTAAATAAAAATCCTTACATATGATGAAATGCACAAAACAAACTTAAGCATATATATATATATAATACATAGCATACCTACATGCATATAATATACACATACGTGTGTGTGTGTGTGTGTGTGTGTGTGTGTGTGTGTGTGTGTGTGTGTGTGTGTGTGTGTGTGTGTGTGTGTGTGTGTGTGTGTGTGTGTGTGTGTGTGTGTGTGTGTGTGTGCGCCTGCGTGTGTGTGTACGTGCAGAGAAAACACACAGGGCCAGAGCTCTAAGAACACAGGAACCTCAAAGATGTGGATCTCAGCCATGTAAAGGAGACGTGAACGAAGCTTATTGGATTAGACTTAACTACAAAAAAAAAAGAGACGAAGAAGGAAGAGATCCACTGGAGGTTGTCCAACTCCACTTACCTGCAAAAAGAAAAAAACAAGATTTAGTCTCGAGCGTTTGAGCAAAAACAGACTTAAAACCTACTCAACATCAACGCACATCTTTATACATATAATTCTGGTTGTCGCTATACGATTTTATCCAATTAAGGAATTACTGTGGTAGGTAAAGGGACTTAAAATGTGATGCTGACATAGATTGGTTAATTGGGGGATTGGTGAGGTGAAAGTTTATGGTAATGTAGAATTGAGAGTTCATGAGTATATCAGTGGTTGATTGCATTCAGGTGAGTGTGGTATTAAGGATTGGTTGATTGGAGATTGAGGGATTAGTTGATGGGAGTATTGAGAGATCGGAAGAGTAGAGAGTAGATGCACTGGTGGATTAAGAGATTGGGTGGAGATTAGGTCAATGAAAGATTGGGTCCATGAAAGATTGGGTGATTCGGATATTGATAAACGGAGATTGGGTCATCGGGAAATAGGAATCGGCTGCTCGAAAGATTAGGGGATTGAAGGATTGCGCTATTTGGGGGGAGAGAGTGTGAACGAGGAAAGGGAGGGAGGGAGAGGGAGAGGGAGAGGGAGAGGGAGAGGAAGAGTGAGAGGGAAAGGGAGAAGGAGAGGAAGAAGGAGAGGGAGAGGGAAATGGAGAGGGAGATGAAGAGAGATTAGGGCATTGAAGGGAGAAAGAGAGGGGGGGAGGGAGAGAGAGAAAGGGGGGAGAGAAAGAGAGAGAGAGAGAGAGAGAGAGAGAGAGAGAGAGAGAGAGAGAGAGAGAGAGAGAGAGAGAGAGAGAGAGGAAATAAACATTATGATAGAAAATCGAAGCTAAAAAGAACACTGAAAAATATCACGAAAGAGGATAGATAAATGATTGGTTGAATGTTTGATGGAATTATTGGTAGTTTGTTGGAGGAAGAAGCCAGTCTCCTCGAGTCCCACTGCAGCAGGAGGCAAGTGGCACTCTGATAGACAGTGTCTCTGAGTCAAGGGCACTGTGCAGTGCCTAACAGTATGACTGACCACAGTCGGTTTTGTACGATCGTATATGGTATGGGTGCTTTTATTATGTAGATAGAGAGTGAGGGAGAGGGGAGATGGGAAAGGGGGGAAGGGATAATGGGGAAGGGAGAGGGGAGATGGGAAGAGGAGATGGGTGAGAGAGGAGGGTAAAGGGGAAAAGGGAGAGAGGAGATGGGTGAGGAAAGAAGGGAGAGGGGACAGGGTAGAGAGGAGGGAGGAGGTTGGAGGGGAGACGAGGGGAGAGAGGAGGGAGGAGGAAGGGGAGACGAAGGGAGAGAGGAGGGAGGAGGGAGGGGAGACAAGGAGAGAGAAGAGAGAAGGTAAAGGACGAACACAAGAGGGGAAAAGGAGGGGAGAAAGAGAGCAGAGAGGAGGAGTAGAGAGGGGAAAAAGAGAAGGAAAGAGGGGAGAGAACGGGAAGGAGAGGAAAGGTATAGAGTGGAGAGTGAGGAAGGAGAGAAAGAAGAGGAGAGGAGGGAGAAGGAAGAATAAGAAGAATAAGAGAGGGGAGAGAGAGGACGGGTAATAAGAGAGAGGATAGACGAGAGGGGAGAGGGAAGAGGGGAGAGGGGAGGGTAGGGGAGAGGAGAAGGGAAAGAGGAGAAAGGAGAGATGAGAGCGGAGAGAAGAAAGAAGAGGAGAGAGAAGAGGAGAGAGAGTAGAGGGGAGAGAAGAGAGGAGAGAGAGAAGGGTGGGGGAAGAAGGAAGAGGGAGAAGAAGAAGGAGGAGGGGAGGAGGGGACGGGGGAGGACAGAGGGGAGAAGGGGGAGGATACGAAGGGACAGAAGGGAGAATGGGAGGGGAGAATAGAGAGGCTCCTTTGAACCGCATAAGATCCGCTTGGAATTAACCAGAATAAAGACAAGAGCCAAAGAAGTAAAGATCAAGGTCAGCATAATACAGATCACGCTTACAATAATTACACATATATATTCATTTATAGATCGATTGATTTACCTATTTATTTACTAATTTACATGTTTATGAAAAGGAAATTGTATCACGGGAAACAACAACTTACCATCCCGTTCCCATGCAGTGGTGAGCAACCCATACACATTAATGCATTGATCGATTAAGTCACCTATTTATTTACTAATTCATATGTTTATGAAAAGGAAATTATATCACGGAAAACAACAACTTACCATTCCATTCCCATGCAGTGGTAAGTGAAAAACCCATGGTAGGGCAAAGCTCTGTCAGTTGCGGTGAGCCGCAATTAATAAGTTAAATCAACACAGTTGACCTCAGAAGCGGCGACATTCCCTTTTGGTCCAACTCACCATTCCATTCCCATGCAGTGGTAAGTGAAAAACCCATGGTAGGGCAAAGCCTTGTCAGTTGTGGTGAGCCGCAATTAATCAGTTAAATCAACACAGTTGACCTCAGAAGCGGCGACATTCCCTTTTGGTCCAAATTAGTGAGGAGACCCAAACAGGTCGAGTCAGGTCATCCACAAGAACGCAAATTGGACTCTGACCCTGAGACTCGCCTCCGAGCGGCAAAGAGAGACACTTCGCAAAGTTTGTTCTTGCTGTCGGCAAGCGATTTTATTCGTCTAAAGACAGAATCCTCCCCCCTCCCCCCTCCCCCTCCCCCCTCCCGCTCTGAGGGTGCAAAGGATTTGGTTAATTCGTCTAAATGACGAATCTGCGAGATTTTATTATGGGTTTTGTTAAGGTTATTTTATTTCAAAGGAGTCAAGATGGTTTCTACTAATACTTTCTTTTGTCGGTTTTCGTGCTTTTGTACATCTATCCCCGTCTGTCGCCAGACAATTCTATTCAGCTGAAGGGGACTTCTTCCCCACACCTCCCCTCCTCTTCCCACCCTTTCCCATCCCTTCCCTCCCCTTCCCTTCCCTTCCCTTCCCTCCCCTCCCCTCCCCTCCCATTCCCTCCCCTACCCTACTCTACCTTTCCCTCCCTTTACTTCCCCGCGCCTTCCATCGCCTCCACCCCTCCCCTCCCCTCCCCACCCCTCTCCTCCCCTCCCCTTCCCTCGTCACCCCCTCTTCTCTCCTCCCCTCCCCTCCCCTCCCCACCCCTCTCCTCCCCTCCCCTTCCCTCGTCACCCCCTCCTCTCTCCTCCCCTCCCCTCCCCTCCCCACCCCTCCCTACCCATCTCCCCTCCCCTCCCCCACCCCTCCCTACTCATCTCCCCTCCCCTCCCTACCCCTTTTCCTCCCCACCCATCTCCTCCCCCCTCCCTACTCTTTCCTCCCCTCCCCTTCCCTCGTCTCCTCCTCCTCTCCCCTCCCCTCCCCTCCCCTCCCCTCCCCTCCCCACCCCTCTCCCCTCCCCATCCATCCCCTCTCCTCCCCTTCCCACCCCTCTCTTCCCCTCCTCTCTCCTTCCCTCCCCTCTTCTCCCCACCCCATCCCTCCTCTTCCTCTCCCCTCCCCTTCCCCTCTCATAAGCTGACATAACCTTCAGAATTTAACTTAAGTAACGTCAGACGATTTGATTCAGGTGATGGGACGTCACTGGAATGGGGGGAATGGGGGGGAGTTAACCAATTAGGCTGCCTTTCCACCCCCGGGGGAGAGGGGGAAAGGTTGACAGCGAGCCTACCTGCGAGGGGGAGACTGAAAAAGAAGGAAAATAGAGAACACAGGTAAAATAAAAAGCAAAGTGAAATAAAATCAAATAAAATAGCAATAGATAGAATTAATTTAAATAAGATAGAATTAGAAATAAGAAGAAAAAAGAGCTTACAAAGGTTATAAAAAACACACACTAGGAAATGAAACAGAATCCAATAAAATAGAGTGAATTGAAATAAAATAAACACAATGAAAACAAAGTAGGTTAAGATGAAACAAAAATCAAAGTACAATTAAATCAAACTGAACAAGAATATAATATGACAACACAAAATAAACATGAACGGAACAATTAGATAAATCAAACGTGAGTAAAAGAGGAAAAAATAAACAAAATTGGATTAAAGTACAACGATTTCATTCAGAAGAGGAATTAGCCCTAAACAAAAATGGGGTCTCGACCGAGCGCGGACCCTCACATGAACAGAATCGCGATCTCAAGAAGAACAGGAACTAGAGAGCTTCTTTGTCCACAAAGTAAAAGGAATTATTATTGAAGAAGAAGAAGAAGGAGGAGGAGGAGGAGGAGGAGGAGGAGGAGGAGGAGGAGGAGGAGGAGAAGGAGAAGGAGAAGGAGAAGGAGATGGAGATGGAGATGGAGATGGAGAAGGAGAAGGAGAAGAAGAAGAAGAAGAAGAAGAAGAAGAAGAAGAAGAAGAAGAAGAAGAAGAAGAAGAAGAAGAAGAAGAAGAAGAAGAAGAAGAAGAAGAAGAAGAAGAAGAAGAAGAAGAAGGAGAAGGAGGAGGAGGAGGAGGAGGAGGAGAAGGAGAAGGAGAAGGAGATGGAGATGGAGATGGAGATGGAGATGGAGATGGAGATGGAGAAGGAGATGGAAGGAGAAGGAGAAGGAGAAGAAGAAGAAGAAGAGGAAGAGGAAGAGGAAGAGGAAGAAGAAGAAGA
>NC_134795.1:15922902-15927902 GCF_046742065.1 Oratosquilla oratoria | reverse complement strand
GACAAGCCAAAATCAGGACACACACGGTCCAATCTGTTCGGATTCGACCAGATCTCATCGGCGGCCTCAAGACCAGATCGTATCGTGAATTGGGGTCCCTAAGTGGTGATTAATCTTCGGTCATTAAGGAACTCTGCGTGACTCCGGTCCGTGGGGGAGGAGAAGGGTGAAGTACGAGTGAACTGGAGAGCATGAAAGTGATGACAGTAGGGTGAAGGGTGACGTGGGTAAGGGAGAGAGGGTGAGGAGTGGGAGGGGCTAGGGTGAGGGGCTGGGGTGAGGGGATAGGGTGAGGGGCTGGGGCGAGGGGATAGGGTGAAAGGGAGGTTAGGGTGAAGTGATAATGTCATTGGGTAGGGTGAAGGGATAGTGTGATGGAATAGGGTGACAGGGTAGGCTGACGGGGTAAAGTGAGGGGATAGGGTGAAAGGGAGGTTAGGGTGAGGTGATAATGTCATTGGGTAGGGTGAAGGGATACTGTGAAGGGGTAGGGTGATAGAGTAGAGTGACGGGCTAGGGTGAGGAATTGGGTGACCTTAAAGAGAGGTACGAGATGGGGTTAGGGAGTAGGTTGAGAGAGTAGGGTGAGGGAGTAAGGTGACTGGGTGAAGGGTGAAGGGGTGAGGGAGGGTGAAGACCAGAAGGCTCGTGCCATTTTTTTTTTTTTTTTTTTTTTTTTTTTTTTTTTGAAAGGAAACTTGAGGAAGACGAGGCAAGCGTGTGACACTAATGTCTTTAATGATTAGTATCTCCCCAGACGTTTGCAAAAAAAAAAGGTCCATGCCAAGCCAAGTACTTAGCTGCGACAAACCATACGTATTAACCTCTGGCTGTCTCCAGGCGATTTTATTCGTCCTAGGAATCGTTATCCGAACGAGAGGATCAAAACAGGAAAGGTGAAAAATTGTCGTTCTTGAAAAAAAGTGAAAAATCGTTTTCTAAATAACATGTAGACCCAAGAAACAACGTACATTCGCTCGTGCGCAAGGACGTACACACACGCACACACACACGCACACACACACACACACACACACACACACACACACACACACACACACACACACACACACACACACACACACACACACACACACACACACACACACACACATATATATATTATATATATATATATATGTATATATATATATATATATATATATATATATATGTATATATATGACACAACGCTATACCGTTTCCAAGTAATTAAAAACAGCTTGAAAGGCTACACATATTGCAGGTGTTTACAACTCCCTCACTACGGAAAGGGACGCCAGAGAGATGAATAAAATCGCCTGACGACAGCCTAGACAATCGAAAAAGGATCACACGTTAGGTAAGGGGGCTAAATTGGTACAAAACGTCCCCAGATTCGATGGACGAGGCCACAAGGAACATTTGTGAACATTTTCTTTTCTTCAGAATAAAAGAGACATAAATTGACAAAGACGTCAAACACGCAAGAATATAAATTTAAACACAAATGCGAACGTACACGATGTGTGTGCGTGTGTGCGTATTTGTGTGTGCGTGCGTGTGTGTGTGTTTGTGTGTACTTGTGTATGTGTGTGTGTTTGTGTGTACTTGTGTATGTGTGTGTGTGTACGTGTGTATGTGTGTGTGTACGTGTGTGTGTGTTTGTGGGTACATTTGTGTGTAAATATGTGTATTTGTGTGTATGTGTGTACGTACGTGTGTGTGTGTGTGTGTGTGTGTGTGTGTGTGTGTGTGTGTGTGTGTGTGTGTGTGTGTGTGTGTGTGTGTGTGTGTGTGTGTGTGTGTGTGTGTGTGTGTGTGTGTGTGTGTGTGTGTGTGTGTGTGTATGTGTGTGTGTGCGCGCGGGCATGTATACGTCCATATTCATGTGTGTATATAAACGTTCGCATGACGTTGATGAGTACACTATAAGTATGATTAAATAACGAATAGATAGGGAAGAGTTTATAGATTAATACAATCTAGGTAAATGTGTGTGTGTGTGTGTGTGTGTGTGTGTGTGTGTGTGTGTGTGTGTGTGTGTGTGTGTGTGTGTGTGTGTGTGTGTGTGTGTGTGTGTGTGAAAATCACTATGGTCTTAGATCACGTGTTTAACTCGTGATCGACAGTTACTACCCTCCCGGAAGAGAGCTCAGAGCTCATACATGACCGATCTATGGGTAATGCTGTGACCTCACCTGCACAAACACCCCTACGTCCCCGCCCACGAGAGTTGGTGTAACGACCCGCAGCGCAGCGATACTGGAATTATTTCAGCCCTGGGCTGGATTCGAACTCGAACCGCCGTAGCGGCGGCCGCAATCGCTACCACTGCGCTATCGAGTCGTGTGTGTGTGTGTGTGTGTGTGTGTGTGTGTGTGTATTCACTTGGTCTTTGGATCACGTGTTGGACTCGTGATCGACAGCTATTTCCCTTGACCTTGCACACACACACACCCCCAACTCCCCGCCCACGAGAGTTGGAGTAACACCCCTCAGCGCTGCGATACTGATATTATTTCAGCCCCGGGCGAGAGTCGAACCCGGACCTCCGTAGTGGCAGGCCCGAGCTCTAACCACAGCGCCATGAGGTGTGTGTGTGTGTGTGTGTGTGTGTGTGTGTGTGTGTGTGTGTGTGTGTGTGTGTGTGTGTGTGTGTGTGTGTGTGTGTGTGTGTGTGTGTGTGTGTGTGCGAGCGTCAAAATACGTGTAAATGTATATAATCTCGCGCATGACATTAGTGAATAAACTATAAATACACTTAAACAAGGACTAGGTAAGGAGGCAGTACATGGATAAAAAGAATTTAAACAAAGTCAGAATGAAGTGATACTGTTTAGACCCGTTTGGTCTAATAACTAATCATTAGTTAAAGCTAACTGCTCTGACTGGCAGGCCAATCATATCACAGGGTCCCAAGAATTAAACCTATTCTGTATCCAGACGTACTTTAGATATTTTGTTCAGGCTAACGGCAAACTATTTCATTCTGTTTAAATAAACCCAAGGTTATTATAATATTGTATTGTTATTTTCACTATTTATTTGCAAAATAGAAATCCCTAAAGCATTCACAACAAAGCCGCTTCAATTAATCGGCGGCCCCTCCCCACTCCCCGTCCCCTCATGTAAAAAATAGGGAAGACGGGGAGAAATCCCTTCGGCTGGATGCAGGGATGACCTGTCATCCATGAGGAGCTAAGATAAGAGGGAGGAAGGGGTGGCGGAGGGGAGTGGAGAGGAATGGGAGTAGGTACGTGCCTTTGACCTTGGCTACCTCCCTTATAAGGGGGAAAAGTTCTCGGTATATAGATAGATAGGTATATATATATATTTATATATATATGTATATATATATAAATATATATATATAGATAGATAGATAGATAGATAGATAGATAGATAGATAGATAGATAGATGGATAGATTGATAGATAGATAGGTAGATAGATAGATAGATAGATAGATAGATAGATAGATAGATAGACGGATATAGATAGATAGATAGATAGATAGATAGATAGATAGATAGATTAGATAGATAGATTATAGATAGATAGATAGATAGATAGATAGATAGATAGATAGATAGATAGATAGATAGATAGATAGATATATAGGTATATGGATAGATAGAAAGATATACATAGAGATAGATAGATAGATAGATAGATAGATAGATAGATAGATAGATAGATAGATAGATAGATAGATAGATAGATAGATAGATAGATAGATAGATAGATAGATAGATAGATAGATAGATAGAAACCTCTAGGATAGAACAGTGAGGAAGTCACAAAACTTAGTATGGTTTAAGAATACGATTCTTAAAGGAGGAAGCTGAGATAGGGAGCTTACACAAGGAGACGCTTAGTAGCAACCTGAAGAGAGATTTTTATTTTTTCTTATGTGTGGACTGGCTACCAGGTCTCGCCATAATGAGGGAAGGAAATTCTTTCAACTCTAAAGTTCATTCAATTTCGGGTATTCAACTCTCGGATTGAATACGAAATAAAAATCTTGGATGGTTTCCTTTTCTAGGTAGATCCTTGTCACAATCATATACTCTCTACTCGCGACATTGTGAGATTTACGTAATACACTTTTTCGGTTTGTATTGTCCGAGTTTGTATAAGAATATTTATCAGAGACTGTACTTTAATTCTTATGATTTGATTTTCCAATTAGTTTAATGACTCAGTTTTTCTTTTTAAATCCCGTGATTAAAATTTTTATAATTAACACTTTCGTTAACAATAACGCTTTCCAAAAAAATAACAAATCTAGACAATACAATCAAAATCACCGGGAATAAAAACCTTTCGGAAACAACATTTGTCAAAAACATATTCGAAACCACAAAATTTATAAAGGAGTTTACAAAGGACATCTGTGGCCTTAATCTAAATAACCCACAGACGCTCGTTCTGGGACAGCAAGAGCAACAGCTGGAGTCAGCTTTAGTATGTAATTTTTTTTTTTTTTTTTTTTTTTTTTTTTTTAATACGTATCTGATGTCTTCTCGACGGTTCACTCTCAGCACTCATAACTTCCCTTCATGTTGCTTCTTCGTCGTCAGTGCGTCTCGTTAGGCCCTAAGCTTCTTCAGCAAACTCCTTGTGGCATTAGTCATACAAGAACCTTCTCCTTAGCTTCCCTCAAGCTCTTCAACTATCTCTTCGCTTCTGACAGATTTCAAGAGTGTTCCTGGCAAGGCTGTGTGTGTGTGTGTGTGTGTGTGTGTGTGTGTGTGTGTGTGTGTGTGTGTGTGTGTGTGTGTGTGTGTGTGTGTGTGTGTGTGTGTGTGTGTGTGTGTGTGTGTGTGTGTGTGTGTGTGTGTGTGTGTGTGTGTGTGTGTGTGTGTGTGTGTGCGTGAACGTGTGTGTGAACGTGCCTATATGTACTTACATATACGTACGCGCGTATGTGATTCACCAATGTCTTGTATCACGTGCTGGCCCGGTGTATGGTAACATTTTGATCTTACACACACACACACACACACACACACACAC
>NC_134795.1:15907902-15912902 GCF_046742065.1 Oratosquilla oratoria | reverse complement strand
TTTGAGATCCATAAAAGAGAGTGATCTGTATTTCATATCATATTTTTTTTTCTCTCTTTTTCATTGAGGTCTCATTGTTTCCGCTTTCTGCCTCAACGGTCTTCTTGGGAAAAAAAAAAAATAATAAAAAATAAATAAATAAATAAACGCCAGGCGATTCTATTCTGCTATGCTTGTTTTTGCGTTTTCTAGTTTTATAGTTAAGTGGACACCTTAGCAACTTTCTTCTATCCAACACCCAACGGTTCCCTTTAGATTTTGAGAACCTTCTCACCTTCACGGGGTTAAAAATGGTCTAGATTAACCCCTTCCTTCTACGTGGTTAATCTTTTTCTAGGTAACCCTGAACTCTTTCATTCAGTTATGGAACGAATCGCTTATAGCAGCGATGCAATTCAAATAATCAACCCGGCCGTCGCAAGCTTCGAACAGAGGTCCACATAACGTGGCGGAATGGTAATGATCGGGGTTCACCTCATATGGGCCTCGGTTCGAAGCTCGCGATTGCCGGGGTGATTATTCTGTATCTTGATCAGGTTTAGAAAACCCTTCGTCACCAATCTTATACTCTTTTGATGGTTTGAATTTTTGCATTACGATTAGGAAAACCTTTGATCCAAAGTGAGATGAAAAACTATGTAGATCAATTCAAAGTCTTTGTTCGATTTGACGTCAGACAATTTCATTCAGATTATGAAAACCTTTGGTCTAAAGATGGTTGGAGGGTGAAGTCACATCGTGACTCGCTTAGGCTGGAGAGCTTCTGACGAAACAGGTTCTCGGAATGTTTTTCTTTTTCTTTTTCTTTTTCTTTTTCTTTTTCTTTTTCTTTTTTCTTAGGTTTTCGACAACGCCTGCTTCTCCTTTGCCGTCAACCACGCTAGGTCTATTCCATTCGTTAACAATTCTACTGGTAAACTAGCTGTTGTCTATTTCCTTCTTCAACTTAAAACAGTCCAATTTAAACCCATTTGAGGCTATTTTTCTTTCGACTGTTGGAGCGGATATGCAGACTGCAACTTTCGTGAAGGAATCAAGTACGCTGAAGGAATATAATTTTCTTCCATTGTATCAAATGATATCCTATGTAATTTGTTGAGAAAACAAAACATTTTGTCATACTAATTTTACGGCGGAAAAGGATCTGGCGTGGGTGTTACCTCAGATTTATCGGAGGTTGGAGGAACAATGGACCAGTGTGATAGCCCCTCGAGAAGTACAGCTGATGAAACGAATCTCCATGACAGTCTTGGTGTGGGAGTCTCGGTATCTGGCAACGACGACGAAGAAAACTGTCGTTGTAATTGGTCACGCATGGACAAAAGGAGTCTCGTGCTTACCTGTATGTTTAAGACTTCCACTTTTATTTATTTATTTATTCATTTATTTATTTATTTATTTTTGGTTGTATGTAGATTGTTTTTAATACAAATACCTGCTTAAAGATACCCTATTTTTTTTAGTTATAGGTGAATTCGAGTCCCTTTTAGACATTTTTATTTAGTTATAAGTAAATTAGAATCACCTTTTAGTGCCTATACCGTTTTAAGATTGCCAATAGTAAATACTTATTTTTTTCAATTATTTTAAAAATCTAAACAACCTTTTAGATATCAATGACTGCCTCTGGTACACAATTTTTTTTAATTATATGTGAATTAGAGCCCCTTTTATTACTAATAACTGCCAGCAATGTATTTCCTTCAGCTTACGTTCGTCTATTCCTGGAGACTGGCCTACTTCATTCTACGCGTGACTCGTTCTTATCGCCCCTTGAATCCTTTCTTGTAACACTTGAGGCGTGTCTATTTCTGGTTGAGTAGATAACCTCTCTTGTGGCCTGACACTTATCTACCACTGGCAAGTTGAAAAAAATAACACTATATCTAATATTTTCGGTACTTCTTCTTGAGAGGTTTACAGAACTCGGTTGGGCCTAAGAAAGGATCTAGAAAACTAAGATTTTGGCTTTGTCTTTTGTAGCATAATCAAAAAGCGTACTGGTCTCACATTTGCTTAGTTGTGGATTCGAATCCCGCACTTCTATCCGATCCCCAGGAGTGGCTGTTACCTGCCCCAACAGTCCTCAAAGCAAATAGGGCAAAGATGACGGCTTCAGCCGCAGCTAATAAGCACCTCCTAGCGTATGCTCCTTACCACCACCTTACCAATAATTAATCCAAGAAATCTCCGGTACTTTTATATATTTTTTGATAACAGCACAGGAAGTGGAAATTTATTCACAAATTAAAAGTTGTTCAAATTTCAGTAATCTATTACTTTCGGGGAAAACTAATGAAGTAACTCAACTAGTCACTACATTACGAAGATACAATTGACAAGTTTCGTTACGGTTGACGCCAGGCGATTTTATTCAGCTGAGGAATGGAACCCCTTTGCCACAATGGCGCTCTCCAACAATTTCATTCTGGTGATTCAGAATCGAATATTCCTATTCGTTCTTTGACTTCCAACCTTATTCTACCTGCCGCCAGGCAATTTTATTCAATTGAGGGCTAAATTTCCCAGTAATTCCAAGGGGTACTGAAATAGATTTTAGGGATGCTGAGAAATGCTGAAAATATGGCGGCAAATCATCGCCTCCATGTTCTTTTCTTTTTAAAGTTGTCGAGTTTCATTTCCTATATCAGCCTTAAAGACTCTCCTCAGAACGTCAGCCGAGGCAAGTCTCAACCTCCCAGCGTAATGCCCAGCTCCAAAGCAGTAACCTCCCCAGTAAACAGTGTAAATTCACGGACCCACGCGAGGCTCGATCTGCCGACCCCATGATTACGTGGCTAGCGCGTTACGACTGTAATAACCAGGAGGCTAGTTTTCTGGAGTTTCCTTATTTCTTTTATCAACAATGATGGCGGCTGGTTTTAGTTTTGAGAAGTCAACGAAATAAATGATTAAGCAGTACCTTACCTTCCTACATCCTTCTAGTGCTCAGATGTTAACCAGATGTAGGTGGTGTTAGACTGCCTAGACCCGGTTACAGGGATGTTAAGGTCGGACAAGGTTAATAAACCTTGGGTTAGACCATTCTAGGTTATTTTTTCAGTGTGTTATGTGATTTTATTCAGCCGAGGTATGTATGAAGTTCATATACGTTACTAGCCCTAGTCACGCTATCACGATTCTCGTGAAATTTTTTGAATTTGAAGAGCAACAGGACGATTTTGCTTACAGTATTCTAGACCTCACTGAGGACAATTTAACAACGTATCTAACATTCGTATTTTAGGTTTAACTTCTCTTAGTTCCTTATTCAGCCTCTCAACATATGACGTGAAAGTAATATGACAGTTGGAGACTCGAACAAAAAGAAAATTGTAAACAAAGTCGTTCCTACGCAAACGAACTCATTTGAGTCGTGTATGTGTGATCGGGTCTTATTGGGGTAACTCAGAGATGAATGAAATCCTCTGGCGGTAGTTAGCGGAACCAGAAAAGTGCCACCGGGTAAGAACATGGGAATGAAGAAGACTTCAAGAGACCATAAGGCCCACACTAGGCAGTTCCATATTCATTACCACGTATCATCCCCGTGCATAAAGTTATCCAGTCATCTCCTAAAACGACTCTTTTGGTAAACCAGGACTTGCCTATTTCCTTCTTAAATTCAAAATTGTCCAATTCAAACCCATTTGAGGAATTTCAGTGGGAATACATATAACCTTAGTTTCAGTGTTTATTTGTTAGTTTCAGCTTTCAGGATTACCCGTTCGCTTCAGATTTTAGGATTTCGTAATAGTATAAAAATGCGGATAATGCAATGGTCATAGTCTTCGTAGGTTCTTTTCGATCTGAAGAATGAGAAGAGTTTATCTAAGAAGAAAAAAAAAATCACGGCTCTCAACTGGTATGGAGTTGAAAAGATTTCCAAAATGGCTTTGTCATCATCTTGAAAACTCTTTCTGACAGCTTACAGCCACTGAGGAAATGGAAAAAGGAAAATTGAAATGAGAAAAAGAAAAAAAACGAAAACGAAAAATTAAAGATGAAAAAATGAAAAAGAACCAAAAAAAGAAAAGAAAGAAGAAAAGGAAAGGAGAAAAGGAAAAGAAGAAGGAAAATGGAAGTGAAAATAAAGGAGGACGTACATAGAAACAGGAAAGGAGGAAAAGGAACTAAAAGAAAAAGAAAGAAAGAAAAAAAATATATATATATAAACAAAAACAAAATATGTACATAGAAACAGGAAGGGAGGAAAAGGAACTAAAAGAAAAAGGAAAAAGAAAATATATATATATAAAAACAATAAAAAATATGTAAAAAAAAGAGTAAAAGGAACTAAAAGAAAAAGGAAAAAGAAGAATAAGAAAAAAAGAAAAAAGAAAAAATATAAAAACAATAAAAAATATGTACATACAAATAGAAAAAGAGGAAAAGGAACCAGGAGAAAAATAAAGAAAAAAGGAAAGTTAAAAGACATATAAACAGAAAGAGAAAAAAAGAAGAAAAAACAAGACAAAACAAATAAATAAATAAATAAACAAATAAACAAACAAATAGATAAAAATAAATAAACTAACAGAGAAGACAAAAAAAAAAAGAAAAACGAAAATAGTATAAATAAACAGATAAATCGAGCAAGATGCAGCGTTTATGACTACTGTTTTGTCACCTGTTGGATATTTGGCCCCTTCTGCACCTTTTCTCCCGATTTTGTCTGCCGTCAGGTGATTTTATTATATTTTGTGATTTGGTGTTTTAATCATGCCTAACGGTGGATCATTCTAGTCATCTGAAGGAACTTCCACTCTCTTTCTCTCGCTCTCTCTCTCTCTCTCTCTCTCTCTCTCTCTCTCTCTATATATATATATATATATATATATATATATATATAATATATATATATGTATATTATATATATATACATACATATATATATATATATATATATATATATATATATATATTTGGAAATAGACTCATCCGCTGGGATTCGAACCTTTGCCTAGGCGGCTTACGTCTTACACGACAAAGGTCTTACC
>NC_134795.1:15887902-15900402 GCF_046742065.1 Oratosquilla oratoria | reverse complement strand
GGGGATGAATAGCTCTGCATTGGACTTGGTCAGACCCATATCCCTGACCAAGTCGTTTACTTCTTTTTGATTTGGGAAGTGAGGAACTTTCTCTGGTACCTCAGGCAGGTAAGCCAAGTCCTCAGCATCTATCTCCTCCACTTCATGAAAATACTTGTCTTGCACTTCATCTGGAGAAGATGGTACTGGTACGGAATATCTGCAGCAATGAGGAATTGGAGCAATTGATGGTGGGAGATCTGGGTAATGCATAGCAGCAGCATTTTTTTTCCTTTCCGCCGCTTGTTAACATCCACCATGAAAAAAAAAAAGAAGAAAAAAAAAAAAAAAAAAAAAAATTGTGATGTGGTCTCTAGCCAAGCCCGTGGGTCGGAGAATTTCAGGGACCTTTTTCCACCTCGCAGCCACCCTTCCAGCGTCTTCGTACAGCGCTCACAACAGTAGTGAGGGGCCCATGGACTTGTCCTGGTCCCCAACTGGCATCCCGAAGTACTTCTTGTAGGCTTCACAAGCCTTCACCGCCGTTTCCAAAGAGAATTTTTTTTCCTCTTCTTTATATAGTCGCCGCATATATAAGAGAAGTCCGGGGGGGGGGGGTGCCGGCAGCCCCTTGAAACCATCTCAAAATATAGAAATATATGCAATCAGGAAATATGGATCTTATAGATCTAAAAGTATAAATTATAAACATGCTAAATGAACATACCTGTACAAAATAAGTAGGGTAATTCAGGCTATACCTGTAGTCCTCAATTAAAAAAAAAAAAAAGTTTTTAGCAGCAAATTGCACCAATTGCATTTGAAAATATGACAAATTGCTTTTAATGCAGTTCTAAAACTTAATTAGTTTGTATGCTAGTGGTTAGCCTAGAATTTTTACAAACTCAAACTTATAACAGTTTAATAGCATTTTCTTATTTATTTAGGACCTAACATAAAAAAGTAATTGCAAGCCAGAGATTTTTTTGTTACACGGTGTAATTTAACATCGAAACGATCAAGATTAAGCTAACTCTGCCTATTGATACTAAATACTAAGTAGATATAAGTTGTGTAACACGATTTTATTCATCTGAGAATAGGAACACGGGGCCGTAGGGGTTAACACATCCCCCTCACGTCCAATGTCGGACGATTTCATTCAGCATAATGGGCATCTCGTATAGGCGAGAATTCGCATCACAAAAATCTTTCCTAAGGTTTCCCCTCTAATACACCTGCTTTCCTTCAATAGCCCTCCCTCTTCCTCTTCCTCTTCATACTCTTCTTCCTCTTCTTCTTGCTCTCTATCACTCTCTCTCTCTTTTTTCTCTCTCTTTCTCTATCTATCAATCTATCTATCTATCTATCTAGCTAGCTAGCTATCTGTCTGTCTCTTCATCTCTCTCTCTCTCTCTCTCTCTCTCTCTCTCTCTCTCTTTTGCTCTCTCATTCTCTCGCTCTCTCGTACTCTTGCTCTCCTCTCTCTCTCTCTCTCTCTCTCTCTCTCTCTCTCTCTCTCTCTCTCTCTCTCTCTCTCTCTCTCTCTCTAGACTACCTCGCGTTCCTGGTGCCAAGTCTCATTATACTTTCTTGGAGGGAAGGATGGAGGGAGGGAGGGAGGGGGGGTGAGGGACGCTTTCAAGTGTTCGCTTTCTTTAGCTCTCCGGTGCCTCCATTAACTGTCCGTGGAGTCCTCCTCCTCTCTCTCTCTCTCTCTCTCTCTCTCTCTCTCTCTCTCTCTCTCTCTCTCTCTCTCTCTCTCTCTCTCTCTCTCTCTCTTTCTCTCTTTTCTTTTCTTGTTCTTGTTCATCTTCTTCTTCTTCTTCATGTATCGTCGTCGTCGTCATCATCATCATTATAAACATATATTTATATTACCATTATCATCCCTATCATCTATTACTACCACCAATGCTATCACATACTTTTGATACTATGAGTATCATAATTACTGTTATTATCATTATTATTACTATTATATCATAATCATCGTAATCAAGAACTACTAGCATATGTGCTCTGTGATGCCTGGGCAACAGACACTACTCTTGCCAAATATGGTCAAACAAATCGTTGAGAAATGGCGTCATTGCAAATACGATTTTATTACAGTGTCGATATTTTTTCGAACGTCAATATATATATATATGTGTATATATATATATATATAATATATATATATACATATATAATTATATATATATATATACATATATGTATATATGTATATATACATTTTCTGTTTTACTTGAATGATACCAGGTGAAGCTTGGGTCGAGTTTATCTTTAATAGTCGGGAGTTCCTAGACTCAAGTCGTCTCATTCTTTTGACTCTTTCCAGGCTAAGTAAACTAAACGCGACCAGACATTTCGCGATTTTTTAAAATCTATTTTTCTCTTTCTCTCATGAAGATAAGATGATACGGATAGACACACGGACGGACAGATAAGCACAGCTCTTATTATGTATAGATCAAAATAATGGAATTGATGATGATGATAATGGTATGGATGATAATGACAGTAATAACTATAACAGTACCAATGCTAATAATAATGACAATAACAATAATAATAGTAATGATAAGAACATAAGAACATAAGAAATAAAGGAGACTGCAAAAGACCATAAGGCCTACACTAGGCAGCTCCGTATCCATCACCACCTGTCGTCCCCATCCATAAAGTTGTCTAATCGTTTTTAAAACAACTGATAGTTTCAGCGCTTACTACGTGGTTACTAAGTTTATTCCATTCATCGACCACCCTATTTGTAAACCAATTCTTGCCTATTTCCTTCTTAAATCTAAATTTGTCCAGTTTATACCCATTACTGCGAGTCCTGCCCTGTTGTTTTATTATGATGACATTGTTTGCATCACCCTTGTTATAGCCTTTGATCCACTTGAACACTTCTATTAGATCACCCCGCACTCTGCGTCTTTCCAGAGAGTGTAAGTTTAGGTGCCTAAGCCTCTCTTCGTAAGGCAAATTTCCGAGTCCTTGTATCATTTTGGTCATTCTTCTCTGTACTGATTCTAGTGAATTTATGTCCATTCTGTAGGACGGAGACCAAAACTGTACCGCATAGTCAAGGATGGGTCTAACTATCGCTAGATAGAGTTTGATAATTACCTCTGCACTTCTATTCGTTACCGTCCTAGCAATGAAGCCTAATGCGCTGTTTGCTTTATTTCTGGCGCTAATGCACTGCTTCCTGGTTTTAAGGTCCGGACTCACCAGAACTCCCAAGTCCCTCTCGCACTCAGATTTTTCTAAAAACGTGTCATCTAAGTTGTATCTATTTTCGGGGTTGTGTAGCCCTACGTTTAACACGCTACACTTAGAGATATTGAAGTTCATTTGCCATTTCACCGACCATGTTAACAGTTTATTAAGATCATCCTGCAGAATCTGGGCGTCTTCTCCTGACCTAATTAGGCGTCCTATTTTAGTGTCGTCCGCAAACTTACTAACATCACTATTTAACCCATCGTCTAAGTCGTTTATATACATAATATATATATAATAATAGTAATGAAAATAACTAATTATATTAACAGAATATTGACACAAACGATAGTAATATCATAAGTGATAACCACAACAGTAATAATACCAAGCAATAATCATTAATCACCATGCAACAGATGGAAAAAAAATGAAATTATTGCAATTCTATATCCCCGATGTGTTCAAAAGCAAAGAAGAAACTAAGAAGAGGAGGGAAAAATAGAAAAAAAAAAATCAAACAGAACAAATAAAACAGTAAAAAATAAACTATAAGCGCACAACACAACAGAAACTCAGAAACAAATGAAGAAAGAAGACAAAACAAAGGGAACTAGAAGGGAATGAGGAAAAATAGGGGGAAAATCAAGCAAGACAATGTGAAATAAACTATAACTGCACTAACAACATAACAGAAATAAATGAGTGAACATAGCACACTCTTGTCGGTGGTTTAATCTGCCTGTCGACAGGTGATTTTATTCACAAATCTCGATTTACCGCAGCTAAATTATTTTAATCAGCGAAAGGAAACTCACAATTTACAACCTAGAGAGTGACGTGAGCTCTTCACTAAGCTGTATGAGGCCGGCCACACACGTGCAGTTTAAACTGACAGTTACAACTGTTCAGTTATAACTGTCAGTTGAAACTGCACGTGTGTGGGTATGTCAGTATCACCGAGATACCCACACACGTGCATTTTCAACTGACAGTTATAATTGAACAGTTGTAACTGTCAGTTTAAACTGCACGTATGTGGCCGGCTTAACAGCACCCGACGCCAAACTGAACGTAAACTATATCAAAGGACTTAAACTATTCTTTATATGGTTAGCTTTGTCCCCAACCTACTGAACCGAGTAACCAATTCTAATCATTTGTTTCTGTTATATACCAGATCATCTTAATCAGCCAACTAATGGCGGACGTGGGACAGAAAGCGGTTTAATTCGACCGCGTCCCAAATTCGTCTCGTCTTTCGTTAGACAGAATAAAACATCCAAGTCCGCCACAGGCTAATCCTCTCACTTCCCCGGTCCTTCCCCGGCCAATTTCACGGTTCCTCATTTCGTCCCAAATCCTTCTTTATAATCCTCATTATCCGTCTCACCGTAACCCCCCCAACCCCCTCCTCTCCTTCCCTACCTACCCTTCTACTCCCCTTCCCTCCCCCTCCCCCCCCCTGTTACCTTGAGACTTGGCACTTCCAACACACTAACCGCCCGTATGCATTCCACTACCTCAGTCTGATTACCATGCCTTTCCCGAACCTCACTCTTGTTTAACACTTTTAACATGATCCCTCAAGGTACCATCAACTCATCTCACTCACTCACACTCACACTCACACACACACACACACACACACACACACACACACACACACACACACACACACACACACACACACACAAATAATGAGCTCTGAGCTCACTGCCGTAGGGTGGTGTCTGGCTGTCTCGACAGAGACTGCAGCAGATCCGAGGTGAATACACACACACACACACACACACGCACGCACACACGTGTTTATTTTCTGTTCCCCTGTACGATCACGGACACATCATCATCATCCAAAGTGTTCTTTTCCACCGTTCGTTGCTGCTCTACAAGGCCATTCATCATCAACTCTGTCATACCCATCCACGACACCTCCCGCTCCGCGCCGTACCAGCATCAACCCCAGAACATCTCAGATTCGCGCACTTCCATCTCCACTTTTTCTATCGCTTGACATCCACTCTCCCCTTCCACTTGCTTTCCTTTGAACTGTCATTCCCGTCTCTACTGTTAGCCAGCACCCCCGTCTATTCTTTTTGTAGAAAAATATAAATTCCTAGAGGTAGGGAATGATCTATTTCTGACCGGATTCCCGTTAAAGTCTCGGACGGGTCGGGTATTCGGTAATCTATACCCCATTCGCGGCATCTGTCAGTGCTATGGTCCCATTAAATTCCTCATCGTCTTATTGGTGCCTTCCTTACCTGGTGGTACTTTTCCTCGCCGCCAGGTGATTCTATTAACCTCCGTTGCACCTCTGCTTCGGTAGTGAGAGGGTTACAGCTAAACTCGATTATCGCCTGCGGTATTGGCTGGCACTTTCCTATGGCTGTCGCCAGGCGATTTTATTCATCCCTTTGTCATCCCTAAAGTGGAAAGGTGAAGAGAAGGTCTGCCCAGTATCACGTGTCACCAGGAGCCGCCTACCTCAGTCACTTGTTTCGCAAAACCTATTCTCTGCCTTCCTTCTTTTTGAGCGACATCTAGCCAGAACAAAGACGACTAGATTGGTTTCACCTCATCAACTGCTTCCTCATGACGCCATTTTAAATGGGCTATCACACTGGGCTATCTTACCTCCAACCTCCGATTAATCGGCGAAATCGCCAACCTCCAGAACTATTCCTGCCGTCAAATCACTCTCAGGCAAACTATTTTGTTTTCTCGATAATTTACATAGAATGTCATTTGATAAGGTGCGGGCGCAAGTCTGCTACAACTGTTGGGGGAAAATAGCTTAGTGTGATGAAGCCTTAAAACGTTCTTGTCTTTCCTCCGACCTCCAGCAACGTATCCTCACCACCTCGTCTTGCGATTCTTACAAACGTTTCTTCTTTATTTGCATCCCCAGCATCAAAATTTTCTCCCCTTCAAACGTTGAAAAAATTACACTAAGATAGTAAACGTTTCAATCTTAGACCTAAATCCCCAACATTCCCCAACATCTCGTGGTTCTTTTCAACACCAATGTTTCCTCTACCATCACCAACATAACATCCTTCTTCACCACTCCCCTAGTGCTGTTTATTATCTGTCTATCTCCATTCCATCTTCATCATCTTCCCTCCCTCACATCCATTCCCACTCTACTCCAACACTCTTCATCAGCCTCTTCTGCAATTCGCTTCTTCTTCTTCTTCTTCTTCTCAAACCCTCTCCTCTGCACTAATTATCCACTGTCCCCCGACCATTTCATCTCGCTCTTTTCGCATTCCCCCCCACCTCCCCCGTACCCTCCCCCGGCTCCCCGTTCCCCCTCGTCGACCCCGCCTTTTTGGGGTCCCCCCTTCCCCCCGTTCCTCAAACATTTCCTTCTCGCGTCAGGTCCTTCACCGCTTTGTGAAAACGTCATGATTATGGACCCGATAACTCTGATGACATGTGTGGGCGGGGAGGGGCGGGGCCCGTGCAGGAAGAGGAGGAAGAGGAGGAGGAGGAAGAGGAGGGGAGGAAGAGAAAGAGGAAGAAGAAGAGTTAGGAGCTCGAGGACGTGGGATAGAAGAGATGGAAAGAGGGTGTGAGTGGCGGCTCTGGCCGCAGCCAGATGGGAGACGCAAACAGGATTAAACAAAGACTGACAGCTGGACATGCATATCCTAAACAATGTAAAAATATCATATGTAGGCGTGCATATATATGTATGTGTATGCGTGTGTGCGTGTGTGTGTGTGTGTGTGTGTGTGTGTGTGTGTGTGTGTGTGTGTGTGTGTGTGTGTGTGTGTGTGTGTGTGTGTGTGTGTGTGTGTGTGTGTGTGTGTGTGTGTGTGTGTGTGTGTGTGTGTGTGTGTGTGTGTGTGTGTGTGTGTGTGTGTGTGTGTGTGTGTGTGTGTGTGTGTGTGTGTGTGTGTGTGTGTGTGTCTGTGTGTGTGTGTACATGCGTTCTGACGGGTAAGCAATTGCTCTCCAAATAGACAACGACGTCCCAAAATATACAACCTCAGTTGTTTGTACCTTAATCACCATGCGATGACATAACCCCACCCCTCCCACCTCAGAGGTGCCAGAAGATTGCAGCCCCCCCTCCCCCCTTCCCCTCCCCAACTTCTGGGGAGCATTCAGGCGAGCATTCCCCAGAACCACAGTCCCTTCATGGCGAAACGGAGATGCAAATGTACCTCCGGAACATTCGGGACTGACGTGTGTGGTCGTGTGGATATCTTTATGCGGGTGTCTTTGTACACTCCGTTTAACTACCTCACCTCCCGGGGCTTAGCCGGCAGGGGGTCGAGGGGAATGGTTAAATAGGGGGGGGAGAGGGTTGGCGTCCAAAACATCATACAAGAGCTCTCACGAAATGAAGAGATAAAGTAACTAGGTAAGCTGGGTTTTAGTGAGATCTTTCTTTTCTAAGCTGGGACCTAACTAGTCCTGACAACACCTTCAAGATAACGACGTACTATATTGATTTCATTCTGGTTAAAAACAGACGATTTTTATCCTGCTGAGGAGAGCCTCTCAGAAGAGATAAGAGATAACAGTTAACGATCAATAAACTTCATCCTAGCTGCCTTCAGGTGATTTTATTCACGTAAGGGGGAAACCTGACTCCATCTTTTAGCAGAGAATTGGTGGTTGTCTCCATCTTGTATAGATTGATCTTTTCGTTTCTCATTATAATTTATTCTATCTGCCGCCAGGTGATTTAATTAAAATAATGCTGGAATCCTTCATCATTAATTAAAAATTCGATTAACCTCTTTTATTACCTTATTCATCTATTCGTTTAGTAATTTATTGTCTAATTATTTATTCAGTAATTATTTTTTCAAAGTTTATACATTCGTACACTTTTATATTAAAGACTTTGTTTCAGTGAGTTGCAGTAGTAAATTATGTCTGCAGGAGATATTACGTTCATAGCAAGGTCGGATACTTTTATATTAAAGACTTTGTTTCAGTGAGTTGCAGTAGTAAATTATGTCGGTAGGAGACATTGCGTTCATAAGAAGGTCGGATAGAAAAATAAATGTGATCAAATAAGCAATTGAATAGATAGAAGACGTAAGTGCCACAAACAAAAGATCGGCACTTGAGTGCCAATGAAACACCGGAGCCTCCAGTCACCAGCCCGGACGGGATGACGCCCCAGTTCTCACACAGACCTTGGTCCCGATTAGCGACAGATAGTCGAATTCAGAGACTTTAGCTACGCGACTGGATCCAATGAAGAAGGATTGGGCTTGAGAGCCAGCCTGGGCGGGCTGGGTTAGTGCAGAGATCACATATCGTGGTTAAAGAGATGTTCCACTTGGCACCGTCTGCCGGAGGGCATGGGGCTGCCAATCACCATAAAGGAGGAGCCTGGCACTCTCATGTCCTGGCACTCATGTCCCGGCACTGTGAAGCGGCACCGTGGCGGCTTTATGTCCTACGCTGCACGATATGGGAGAGTTTGCGCGACCCTATTGCAAGGGACAATGATAGTTTCGTAAGTGTTTTGTTTGTTTTTGGGTTGGGATGGGTTGGGTTAGGTTGGGTTGGGTTGGGTTGGGTTGGGTTGGGTTGGGTTGCGTTGGGTTGGATTGATTGTGTTGTGTTGTATTGTGTTGTGTTGTGTTGTGTTAGATTAGGTTAGATTACATTAAATTAAATCATGTGAGGTCAGGTCAAGTCAGGCTATGTTAGGTTAGGTTTGCTTAGGTCGGGTCAGTTCAGATTAGGTTAGATTAGGTTTAGATTAATTTATGTTAGATTGAAATAGGTCAGGTCAGGTCAGGCCAGGTTAGCTTAGGTTAGTGTAGCTATTCGCAAATACTATACTGATTTAGAAAATAAGTCATAACAATAATGTGACTGATTGATCACGTGTTGTTTACATTACGACGGCGATATCGTTGTCGTAAGGGCCACTGCCCTCATGTTAAATTCTCTGACATTCATATCTGACCCTACAGGACGGCGACCTCCCTGGCCTTGTCTGACCCGACACCATATGGCCCAATTGTCCCGCCCTGTCGCCTCCACTTGTCTGAGATAAGACAGACTGCTCCTTGTCTCTGGGAGGACATTTTTCAATTTGACAATAAAATTGCATTTTAACACAAAAATTGGGGTTTGACAATAAGATCGGAGTTTGACAATACAACTCAAGTTTGACATCAAGATTGCAGTTTTGACAATACGATTGCTGGGTGACACTAAAATTGCAGTTTAAATATACAGTAGGAGGGGGAGAGTGGGCACTAAAGATAATCCTTTTAGTACCTCCTCCATTTGATCTCTTTGCCGTGATGACGGGCTCTATATATTTGATTCTGGCTATCACGGTGATCTTCTTCCATCTGATGATGTTCTTTTAAGATTTTATGATTACACCAGAATATGTTATTATTTTGAATGTAGGTCCATTGAAGGCTTTTTTTTTTTTTTTTTTTCTTTCTTTTTTTAAACTCACTCAATTGGGAGCCATTTCAATGAAAAAAAAAGATAATATAATTTTTTTTGAACAAAATCGCCTATCAAAAATATGTCAGAATATTAGCCAGTGATTCTGGTATCTGGGATTTTCTATCTTTCGTAGGCTAGTCTGAATAATAGAGATTGTCTAATTTCAGAACTTTCTAATAGAGTGAATTGTGCCTGCCAGCCGATTTTATTCATCTGAACTCGAACCTGTGTCCTGTTTCTTTCTTGAAGCCAAGATCCTCAGAGAAGCAAAACAAGTAAGTCCTAAAACATAGCCATGAGCAAAAATTCTGCAACACCTCAAGAAATGTAATTAAGCTGAGCCAATGCGAAAAAAAATAGATAAATAAATAAAAATAAGTAAATAAATAAAATAAATAGATAAATAAAAATAAATAAATAAATAAATAAAATAAACGAATAATAATAAATAATGAATAAACAAATATATATAAATATATATATATATATATATATACATATATATATATATATATATATATGTATATCTACCTATATATCTTTATATATATATATATATATATATATATATAATATATATATACCAAGAGCTTTTTCCCCCTTATATGGGAGGTAGCCAAGTCAAAAGCACGTATCTACCCCTACCCATTCCACTCCCTTCCACTACCCTTTCCTCCCTCTCATCTTAGTTCACAGCCGTGAGCAAAAGTTCCGCAACAGTTCAAGTTATGTAATTAAGCTGAGCCAATGAAGAAAAATAAATGAATACGTTAAGATACTGTCAAGAACTCATCCGGAGGCAAAGGATTCCTTTTTATATATTTTTCTGGTTGTCGTCTGACAATTCTACTCAATACAGAACAAGCGTCCCCCCCTCCCCCCCATGGTTAATGAAAAAAAATCTAAACGTATTTTTCTTCGATTTTTCCCTAAACGATTTTTTTTTTTCAGGCGAGGCGTCTGTTTCCTTTCCCTTCCCTTCCCCCCTTCCCCTTCCCCCATTCCTCTTCCCCCTTCCCCCTTCCCCCCTTCCCCCTTCCTCCCTTCCCCCCTTCCCCTTCCCCCCTTCCCCTTTCCCCCTTCCCCTTTCCCTTCCCCCTTCCCCTTTCCCCCTTCCCCTTTCCCCCTTCCCCTTTCCCCTTCCCCTTCCCCCTTCCCCTTTCCCTCTTCCCCTTTCCCCTCTTCCCCTTCCCCCCTTCCCCTTCCCCCTTCCCTTTCCCCCTTCCCCTTTCCCCCTTCCCTTTCCCCCTTCCCCTTTCCCCCTTCCCTTTCCCCCTTCCCTTCCCCTTCCCCTTTCCCCCCTTCCCCCCTTCCCCTTTCCCCATTCCCCTTTCCCCTTCCCCTTCCCCCTTCCCTTTCCCTCTTCCCCTTCCCCCTCTTCCCCTTCCCTCCTTCCCCTTTCCCCCTTCCCCTTTCCCCTTCCCTTCCCCCTTCCCCTTTCCCCCTTCCCCTTCCCCTTCCCCTTCCCCCTTTCCCCTTCTCCCTTTCCCCTTCCCCCTTCCCCTTCCCCCCTTCCCCTTCCCCCCTTCCCCATTCCCCCTTCCCCTTTCTTCCTTCCCCTTCCCCCTCTTCCCCTCCCTCTCCTCCTTCCCTCCTCCCTCTCCCTCCGTTGTTTAATGGAAAAGAAGCAAATCATTTGTTCCCACGTCACTAAATCATTTTGTTCCTTTTAAGGGATGTTCTGAATAACGATTTTGTTCATCTTAAGAGAAAAAATCCTGTATAACTTTTATGACTTAAATATAACAATAAAAAAAAACAAATAAAAAAAACTTCGAAAATGAATAAATCTACTTACGCAAACCTGTCATCGGTTTTGAAGTCATTAGCATAAGCTAATATAGAAAAGAATAATAAAAAAAAAAATGTTAAATAAATAAAAATAAAAATATTTCGAAAAAATACACGAAAAATATTGGTAATAGATTATATCTTACCTTACGCAAACTTGTCATCGGTTTATAAGTCATTAGCATAAGCTACTATAGAAAAGAATAATAGAAAAATTATACAAATAAAAATAGAAATATATAAAAAAAATACACGAAAAATATTGGTAATAGATTATATCTTACCTTACGACAAGTCGATACAAGATAATTTAGTACATTTGGTTGCAGATGTGCTTCCTAAACAAAGGAAAAGGAAGTGTAGTGGTTGACTACTTCATGCATTATGCATAGCAAACCCAAGTCTGAGAGGCCTAATTATGTAGGAAACCTTACCCCATCATCACGGTGACGCAATGCATTAAGCTTGGTCTCAGCCCCCTTAAACACAGCGACGTGCATTAGTTTAACCCTTCAGCACCTTCAATTAGGTGGCGTACTGCATTACTTATGGGTTTTAATCTTCGATTCGGTGACGTAGTGTATTATGTGATCATTCTCAGGACTTTCAATTACGTGACGTCATGGAGGGCCTAGGGGCGGTGAGCGCTCGACTGTCCTTGAACAGAAGGATATATATTAAGACGTCGCGGTATTGAAAGGGTTAAAGAAAATATGTACGTTGGAAATTGAAATGCGAAAAGTGTTTGTGTAAATTTACACACATGCATAGAAACGCGCGTGCGCGCACGCACACACACACACACACACACACACACACACACACACACACACACACACACACACACACACACACACACACACACACACACACACACACACACACACACACACACACCGACTCGGTGGCACGGTTGGTAGAGCGCTGAACTGGGAAGTAGAAGTGCTCCCAGTACCCAGTTCGAATCCTGCCCAGGGCCGAAAATATTTCGGTATCGCTGTGCCTCGGGTCGTTACTCTGACTCTCGTGGGCGGGGAGTTGGGGGT
>NC_134795.1:15872902-15880402 GCF_046742065.1 Oratosquilla oratoria | reverse complement strand
CAGCATCTCACGGTCTCAATATTCCAAAATTTCATATATCAAGGTCTCAGTATATCTCGTTCTAAATAACTCAAAGTCTCAGTAGATCACGGTATTGGCATCTCACGGCCTTAATATCTCACAATCTTACTGTTTATACTTTCAAACTGGCGAAGATAACATGATCGTAAGACTAGGTCCTTAGGCTCCCATCGGGGAAGGAGAAGTCTCACGGAAGAGGACCTGAAGAAATCTCACGGGGGCAGAAACTACCTGAAGAAATCTCACCAGAGGAACTAAAAAAAAAAAAAAACTGAGAAAGTCTCACGGGGAGAGGAACTACTTGAAGAAGTCTCATTAGAAGAGGAACTACCTGACGAAATCTCACGGAGGAGTAACTACCTGAAGAAGTCTAACCGGAGGAACTACTTGAAGAAGTCTCACGGGGCCAGGAACTACCTGAAGAAGTCTAACCGGAGTAACTACTTGAAGAAGTCTCACGAGGCCAGGAAGACCTAAGTCATAATGGCAGGAACTACCTGAAGAAATCTAACCGGAGGAACTACCTGAAGAAGTTTAATCGGAGGAACTACCTGAAGAAGTCTCACGAGGTTCAGGAAGACCTAAATCATAAGTTCATGAATATTCAGAAGCTCCAGAGGACAAAGAGGAAAAACAGGAATCCATTCATATCTTTTTCACAGTGACACACATCATCGCCTTTTTTGGCCAGAAGAGGCAAACGACCTTATTATGATATTATTCAACCAAGGGAGGGGTCGCCGGATGGAACAGACTCTCAAGCGATCGGGACCCCTTTCTACTCGAGGCCTGACCCTGAGATGAATAAAATCACCCGGCGCGGACCACAAAAAGTCTGATTATTATGCTGAAGAGATTAACAAACATATTGTGAAACCTATAATTAATGAAGCGGCCTTGCTGTAGACGTGCTGTGTCTTGCGACAGTGCTTCTGACCCAGGGCAGTGGACAAGATGCAGGGATGACCCGTCATCCAGGAGGTGCCAAGATAAGAGGGAGGGAAGAGGGGAGTGGAGTATGTAGGGGATGGAATGGGTGGGAGTGGTTTCTATGCCTTTGTTTTTTGGCTACCTCCCGTGTAAGGGGGAAAAAGCCTTTGGTATATATGTATATATATATATATGTATATATATATATAATATATATATATATATATATATATATATATATATATATATATACAGTATACAGTATATGTGTGTACAAGAAATTAAAGAAAATAAACAAATCGTTAAATAAATACATGAAGAAACAAATAAAGAAACAAACGAATAAATAAATAAACAAATTAATAAATAATGAATAATAGATAAGTAAATATATTAGTTAACTAATTAACTGATTAATTCACTAATGATATATTTAAACAAACTAATCAATCAACAAATAAATAGATAGATCAATGCATGTATGAATTAATAAATAAAGAAATAATAATAAAATGATTGAATAAACGAATAAGTAAATAGATAAATAGTTGAACAAATAAAAAGTGAATAGATGAACAAATAAGTAGATAGATCAAGATATAAACAAATAAACAAGTGAATTGATAGATAAATATATAAAAGATAAATGAACAAGTGAATACAGAAATGACGTATATGAAAAATCGTGTTGACAATATGAATGCTGAAAACTAATGATAGATGGACACAGGTAACACATACTATCAATAAATAAAGTCCTCAGGAATACTGAGACAGAGAGAAAAAGTATAAAAGAAAATGAAAAGAAAGAGAGAGAGAGAGAGAGAACAACAAAGAAGAAAGCAAAATGTTTAGGTACGAAAAGAAAGAATCCTAAGAAGAAAGGGAAGAAATGAAAATAAATGAGAAAGAAACAACAATGAAGAAAAAAGAAAACATTCTAAGAAAATCAGGTCCGTCTTAAAGCTCGGCTTTAATCCTGGTCTTGCAAGTAATTAAGGTCTTTCATAAAGACGAGAGCAAAGAAATAGACCTTTGTTTACTACTACTTGGCTTACAAAGTCCATGAAGAAGAAAGTACCTTTGGGGGACTTTGTTTATAAGGCCAAGAGACGTGAGTACGGCTGTATGTTAATGTGGAAAAACATGACAACAAATTAAGTTGAAAGGAGTACAGTCCTTTAGAAATCTCTCTTCCTGGCTCCTGAATTACACGAACTAAACTAAAAATTAAATCCACCGCACCACTCCCACGCAGCGTGAAGCTGAGAAACCCGTGGTAGGGTAAGGTCCTGTCAGTTGTGGCGAAACACTGTGCTTTTTATAATTTGTTAACTAATATATTTATTCATTTATTTATCTACTTACATATTCATTATTATTATTAATTATTATTATTATTATTATTATTACCATTATTATTATTATCATTATTACTATTATCATTATCATCATCATTATTATTATTATTATTATTATTATTATCATTATCATTATTATTATTATTATCATCATCATCATTAGCATCATCATTATCATAACTATTATAATTATTATTATTATTATTATCATTATTACTATTATCATTATCATCATCATTATTATTATTATTATTATTATTATTATTTTTTTTTTTTAAGGGGCATCTCTTTCTTGCCTCCCCGCCTAGCCAGGGCTGTCTGGAACCATCGCAGCAAAAGCTGATTCATACAACAATGAAAAATTATATTAGGTAAATAGATAAAGAGGTGTATAAAAATAGATACCTAAACCAATATATGAATAAATGCACAAATAAATGCATGAATAAATAAATGAGTACACAGATAAATGAATAAGTAATAAACTCATCAATGAATAAGATATAGAAAATTGTTCGCGACTGAGAATAGCCTGTACAAAGGAGAAATATAGCCAGACTGAATGAATGGGAACATCAGTAGTACCAACCCTTCCGAGGCATCATTCTCCATCGTGTTTTGTAACTTTTCAGTTGGCGCCCGTGCATACAGACTTCTCTGCAACTGTGCATCAAGACGAGGGGGGAAAGAAGACTATATAAACTTGAGACAACTTAGTATCAGAGGTAGAAGAAACGCTGGTTATATATATTTCTTTTTCTGAAAAAAAATCTTCACTTAAAATAAGTCACAAGGTTTATAATTTTTTTTATTCATTTATTATTTTTATTTATCTATTCATTTATTATTTTTATTTATTTATCTATTCATTTATTATTTTTATTTATCTATTTATTTACTATTATTATTATTTATTTATCTATTTATTTATCTATTTATTTATTTACTTATTTATTTATTCATTATTTTTTAACATGTGGCAGAGTAGTCAAGAAGACATTTCTAAGACGTCTTAATGATGTACCATATCCTACGACAGTAGACGGATGATTATCCACTTCATATTGGGAACTGTAGTAATATGGAGGAAAAAGGATGAAGACGAAAAGTGAGGGGTCTGTAGACACGGATGTGTACACACAGAAGCACACACACACACAAACACACACACACACACACACACACACACACACACACACACACACACACACACACACACACACACACACACACACACACACACACACACACACACACACACACACACACATGTACACACACGCACACACGTGTGTGTGTATGTGTGCGTGAGTGCTTGTTAGTGTGTCCGTCGACATTTACATCTTCCAGAAATGTCCATCTACTTCCGATTCTTAGTCTTGGTCTCCTTCACAGACGGTCCATTCTTGTTTCGACAATGCCGGCCTCCCCCTCTCCCCCTCCCCCTCCCCCCCCCCTCCCCCCTCCCCCCACCTTCTCAATGGGCGACCTAACATAGTCTCTGCACGGCTCGTTAACTGCTTATCATACCTTCTGTTGTTGTCTTGAACCACCTCCTTAACGACCCGTCGTAATCCGCCGAAGGTCTGAGGTCTAGTGAGAAACTTCCCCTTCGAGGTTCCATGTTCATCTTCATCTCTTACCACAGGTAATGATATTCTTTATTTATCATTTATTTATTTATTTATTTATTTATTGGGGGGGGGGCGGGGTCACAGACATTAATACCTTCGTTTTTTTTTGGGGGGGGGGGGTTACGTAGAGATAATACCCACCAACCTCATCCCACTGTCAATACCCTCTTAATCCTCAAATCAGTCTTGTCCCAATAGCCTGTCATTGTCTTGCCTTTCAATCTCCATCCTCAAATTTATTTTCCATCCTGATTTTCCCTGGATTTCACTTTGGCCCTCTCCAAACCGGTCACTCACAACAAAAAGTCTTGTCTCAGAGTCCAAAATATTTCGTTTGGGTCGGCCAGCAATTGCTGTTCTTGACCGAACGTTTTTGAAAACTGTGACAAAACTTAACATCACCCTTGTACACTCTTCAATATCCGTTCGTTGTAATCTCTATTCTTTTCTCCTCCGTGTTATTGTTCTACTTGACCAGTTCTTGTTCCCTTCTCTTCTTTTTTGTTCTTTCCCCCTCTCCCACCTGTCTTCTCCCGTCTTCATCTCTCTCAACCATCTTTATTCAACTTCCCCCTCATTCGTTTGTTTTCATTACATTGTATACAAAATATTCCCTTATTTAGGCTAACGTGGACAAAAGAAACTGCTCTACAATATGCCTAAAACCCTCTTCTTTTTCCTCTTTTTCCTCCTTTTCCTGTTCCTCCTCTTTTACTTCTCCTCCTCCTCCTCCTTTTCCTTCTTCCCCGCCTCCCCTGTCCCTCTTCTGCTTCCAGCTCTCCCATCATCCTCATCCATAATCTTCCTCTTGCCTCCTTCCCCCTCCTCCTCCTCCTCCTCTTCCTCCTCCTCTTCCTCTTGCCTCCTTCCCTCTCCTCCTCCTCCTCTTCCTCTTGCCTCCTTCCCCCTCCTCCTCCTCCTCCTCTTCTTCCTTTTGCCTCCTCCCCCCTCCTCCTCCTCCTTCTCCTCTTCTTCCTTTTGCCTCCTTCCCCCTCCTCCTCCTCCTCCTCCTCTTCTTCCTCTTGCCTCCTTCACCTCCTCCTCCTCCTCCTCCTCCTCTTCCTCCTTTCCCTCCTCATCCTCCTCCTCCTCCTCCTCTTCCTCTTGCCTCCTTCCCCCCCTCCTCCTCCTCCTCTTCTTCCTTTTGCCTCCTCCCCCCTCCTCCTCCTCCTCCTTCTCCTCTTCTTCCTTTTGCCTCCTTCCCCCTCCTCCTCCTCCTCCTCCTCTTCTTCCTCTTGCCTCCTTCACCTCCTCCTCCTCCTCCTCCTCCTCCTCCTCCTCTTCTTCCTCTTGCCTCCTTCCCCTCCTCCTCCTCCTCTTCTTCATCATCCCCTCCTCCTCCTTCTCCTCCTCCTCCCCCTCCTCCTACTCCTCCTCCTGCTTCCTTATTCTGCCTCTACGGCGGGAGCGGGCAGGGCCTGGGACAGGCCGGCGGGCCGTGTAATGGTTTAACAAGGGAGTCCTCAGGTTCCAGCCGTCGAGCCTTCTTCGGCATTGGTCGGAAGCTTCTGACCCCAAGAGGTCGCGGATTAGCTAAGGCTGGCGAAGAGGAGGAAGAGGAGGAGGAAGGGGAAGAGGAGGAGAAGAACAGGGGTGAAGAAAAGAAAGAGGAGTAGGAGGAGGAAATGAAAATGGAGGAGGAAGATGAGGAGGAGGAGGAAGGGGAAGAGGAGGAGAAGGACAGGGGTGAAGAAAAGAAAGAGGAGTAGGAGGAGGGAATGAAAATGGAGGAGGAAGATGAGGAGGAGGGAGACGGGAAGGAGTAGAAGGAGGAAGAGAAGGAATAGAAGTAGGAAGAGAAGGGAGAAGAGGAGGAGGAAAAGAAAGAGGAGGAAAAGAAGGATGATAGATAGACAGACAGATAGATAAATAGATAAATAGACATAGATTGAGAGAGAGATAGAGAGAGAGAGAGAGAGAGAGAGAGAGAGAGAGAGAGAGAGAGAGAGAGAGAGAGAGAGAGAGAGAGAGAGAGAGAGAGAGATGAGAGAGAGAGAGAGAGAAAGAGAGAGAGAGAGAGAGAGAGAGAGAGAGAGAGAGAGAGAGAGAGAGAGAGAGAGAGAGAGAGAGAGGGAGAGAGAGAGAGAGAGAAAGAGAAAAAGATGTGGAAAGGTGAGGAGAAAAACTGTTTGTTAGAGAACACTTCGGGTCGTTACATCGACCGGGTGTATGGCCCATAGGGCTACTTATCCGAGTAAGTAGATGGAAGGGGCTGGGGGCTGGGGGCTGGGGGCTGGGGGGTTCCCCGCGGGAGGTCCTCCTTGGTGGCTGAGAACTGTTTTCGAGGACAGGTAGAGGCTCTCACGAAGAAAAAACTCGAAAGACGAACTTTACGAAGTCGTGATGGTCGAGAACAGGTCCTTGAAGACATGGTCATTGTCTCCTTCTCCTCCTCCTCCTCTTGGTCTTCCTTCCTTTCCTCTTCCTCCTCCTCCTCCTGGTCCTTCTCCTCCTCCCTTTCCTCCTCCTCCTCCTCCTCCTCCTCCTGGTCTTCCTTCCTTTCCTCTTCCTCCTCCTCCTCCTGGTCCTTCTCCGCCTCCCTTTCCTCCTCCTCCTCCTCCTTCTCCTGGTCTTCCTCCTCCTCCTCCTCCTCCTCCTCCTCCTCCTCCTCCTCCTCCTCCTCCTCCTCCTCCTCCTCCTCCTCTTCCTTCTCCTCCTCCTCCTCCTTCTCCTTCTCTTCCTCCTTCTCCTCCTCCTCCTCCACCTCCTTCTCCTTCTCCTCCTCCTCCTCCTCCTCCTCCTCCTCCTTTTCCTCCTCTTCCTCATCATCATTATCGTCATCATCATCATCATCATCATCATCATAATCATCATCATCATCATCATCATCATCATCATCATCATCATCATCATCATCATCATCATCATCATCATCATCATCATCATCATCATCATCATCATCATCACCTTCCTCTTTTTCTATCCTAGCATTTTCTTCGTCTTGTTCTTCTCCTCGTCCTTTTCACCCTCTTTCCCTCCTCCTCTTCCTCCTTATCTTCTTTTTTTTCCTTCTCCACGTCCTCTTCTTCCTTCTCCCTCTTCCCCTCCTCATCCTCCTTCTCCTCCTCATTATCAACGTCTTCTCTGTCTACCTTACCTTTTCCTCTTTTTCTTTTCCTCCTCTTTTTCCTCTTCTTTCACCTCTTCACTCTCTCCTTCCTCCACGTCCTCTTCTTCCTCATCTTCTCTTCCCCTCCTCTTTTTCCCCACACCTCCTCTTCCTCCACTTTATTCTCTCCTTCCCCCACATCCTCTCCCTCCTCCCTTCTTACTCCTCCTCCTCTTTTTCAATACACCTCTTCTTCCTCCTCTTCTTTCTCTCCTTCCCTCACGTTCTCTCCTTCCTCCTCTCCTCTTACTCCTCCTCCTCCTCTTTTTCAATATACCTCTTCTTCCTACTCTTCTTTCTCTCCTTCCCCTACGTCCTCTTCTTCCCCCTCTCCTCCTCCTCCTCCTCATTTTTCCTACACCTCTTCTTCCTCCTCTTCTTTCTCTCCTTCCCCTGCGTCCTCTCCTTCCTCCTCTCCTCCTCCTCCTCCTCCTCTTTTTCAATA
>NC_134795.1:15862902-15867902 GCF_046742065.1 Oratosquilla oratoria | reverse complement strand
AAGGATCCAAACCCCTTAAAAGGGATCCAGCTCCTTTAAAAAGGATCCAATCTCATTAAAAAAGGATCCAGACCCCTTAATCATGGTATCCCGGTGGCGTACTTTGGTGTTTCTATTCTGGTTAAGAATAGACGTCGACCGACGAAGAACTTTGACGAGAACAAACAAAGAGGACGAGGGGAGGGGAAAGGCAGGAAGTGAAGAGGAGAGGAGGAACAAGTACTCCTATACCGAGAAGAGCGAGGGGAGGAGGAGGGGAGGAGGAGGGGAGGGGGAGGGGAGGGGAGGGGGAGGGGAGGGGGGGAGGATAGCGGGGGGGGAGGGAAGAAGGGAGAGAAGAAGGGGAGGGAAGAAGGGAGAGAAGAAGGGGAGAGAAGAAGGGGAGAGGAGGGGAGGAGTATGGGAGGGGAGGGGAGGGGGAGGGGAGGGGGAGGGGAGGGGAAGAGGAGAGGGGGAGGGGGAGGGGAGGGAAGAAGGGAGAGAAGAAGGGGACAGGAGGGGAAGGGAGGAGGGGAGGGAGGAGGGGAAAGGGGAGGGGAGAGAGGAGGGGGAGAGAGGAGGGGGAGAGAAGAGGGGAGGGAAGAGGGGAGAGAAGAGAGGGAAAGAAGTGAGGGAGAGAGGAGGAGGAGAAAGGAAGGGAATGGAGGAAAGGGAGAGAGGAGAGGAAGAGAGAGGGGAGAGAGAAAGGGAGAGAGGAGGGGTTGGGAGGAGGGGAGGAATAAAGGGAGAGAGGAGGGGTTGGGAGGAGGGGAGGAATAAAGGAAGGAAGGGGAGGGAGAAGAGGGAGGAAGGGGAAGAGAGAGAGAGAAAGAGAGAGAGAGAAAGAGAGAGAGAGAGAGAGATAGAGATAGATAGATAGATAGAGAGAGAGAGAGAGAGAGAGAGAGGAGAGAGAGAGAGAGAGAGAGAGAGAGAGAGAGAGAGAGAGAGAGAGAGAGAGAGAGAGAGAGAGAGAGAGAGAGAGAGAGAGAGAGAGAGGAAAGAGAGAGAGGAGAGAGAGAGAGAGAGAGAGAGAGAGAGAGAGAGAGAGGAAGAGAGAGAGAGAGAGAGAGAGAGAGAGAGAGAGAGAGAGAGAGAGAGAGAGAGAGAGAGAGAGAGAGAGAGAGAGAGAGAGAGAGAGAGAGAGAGAGAGAGAGAGAGAGAGAGAGAGAGAGAGAGAGAGAGAGAGAGAGAGAGAGAGAGAGAGAGAGGGGGGAAGGAGAAGTGAAAGGGGGGAAATAGGAAAAGAGAGAAAGGGGAAAGAGGAGGAAGGGTAGAAGGAAGGGAGTGAGGGAGGGAGGATAAAGAGGGGGAAGGAGGGGAAGGGAAGGGAGAGAGGGGAAGGAGATGGAGGGAACTAGAGGAGAAGGGGAGTGGGAAAGAAGAGAAGGAAGAAAGAAGAGAAGTAGACAATAAGGGGATAAAGGAGAGAGGAGTGAATGAGGGAGGAAGGGAGGGAGGGAAGGAGGGCAGGTGGGAGGGGGAGAGGGGGGAGGAAGGAAAGGAAGAGGGAGAGAAGGAGGGAAGGAAGAGGGAGAAAGGGAGGGAAGGAAGAGGAAGGGAGGGAAGGAAGAGGAAGGGAGGGAGGGAAGGAGGGAGGGGGAGAGGGGGAGGAAGGGAAGGAAGAGGAAGAGAGGGAGGGAAGGAAGAGGGAGAGAAGGAGGGAGGGAGAGAAGGAGGGAGGGAGAGAAGGAGGGAGGGAGGAAGGGAGAGAGGGAGGTAGGAAGAAAGGGAGGGAGGGAAGGGAGGAAGGAGGGAGTGGGATAGAGGAGGGAGGGAAGGAAGAGGGAGAGAGGAGGGAGGGAGGGAAGGATGGGGAGGAAGGGAGGGAATTAGGGAGGGAAAGAGGGGAGGGAGGGAAGGCTGGGGGAGAGAGGGAGGAAGGAAGGAGGAGAGAGGAACGGACGGAGGAAGAGGGAGAGAAGGAGAGAGGGAGAGAAATGGGAGGGAGACAGGGGGAGGGAGAGAGGGAGGGAGGGAAGGAGGAGAGAGGGAGAGGGGGGAGGAAGGGAAGGAAGAGGGAGAGAAGGAGGGAGGGAGAGAAGGAGGGAGGGAGAGAAGGAGGGAGGGAAGAAGGGGGAGGGAGGAAGGGAGAGAGGGAGGTAGGAAGAAAGAGAGGGAGGGAAGGGTGGAAGGAGGGAGGGGGATAGAGGAGGGAGGGAAGGAAGAGGGAGAGAGGGAGGGAGGGAAGGATGGGGAGAAAGGGAGGGAATTAGGGAGGGACAGAGGGGAGGGAGGGAAGGCTGGGGGAGAGAGGGAGGAAGGAAGGAGGAGAGAGGAACGGACGGAGGATGAGGGAGAGAAGGAGAGAGGGAGAGAAATGGGAGGGAGACAGGGGGAGGGAGAGAGGGAGGGAGGAAAGGAGGAGAGAGGGAGGAAAGGAAGGAGGAGAGAGGGAGGGAGGGAAGGAAGGAGGAGAGAGGGAGGGAGGGAAGGATGGGGAGGGAGGGAGGGAATTAGGGAGGGAAAGGGAGTGAGGGAGGGAAGGCTGGGGGAGAGAGGGAGGAAGGAAGGAGGAGAGAGGAACACCGGAGGAAGAGGGACAGAAGGAGAGAGGGAGAGAGATGGGAGGGAGACAGAGGGAGGGAGAGAGGGAGGGAGGGAAGGAGGAGAGAGGGAGAGGGGGAGGAAGGGAAGGAAGAGGAAGAGAGGGAGGGAAGGAAGAGGGAGAGAAGGAGGGAGGGAGAGAAGGAGGGAGGAAAGAAGGGGGAGGGAGGAAGGGAGAGAGGGAGGTAGGAAGAAAGAGAGGGAGGGAAGGGTGGAAGGAGGGAGGGGGATAGAGGAGGGAGGGAAGGAAGAGGGAGAGAGGGAGGGAGGGAAGGATGGGGAGAAAGGGAGGGAATTAGGGAGGGAAAGAGGGGAGGGAGGGAAGGCTGGGGGAGAGAGGGAGGAAGGAAGGAGGAGAGAGGAACGGACGGAGGAAGAGGGAGAGAAGGAGAGAGGGAGAGAAATGGGAGGGAGACAGGGGGAGGGAGAGAGGGAGGGAGGGAAGGAGGAGAGAGGGAGGAAAGGAAGGAGGAGAGAGGGAGGGAGGGAAGGAAGGAGGAGAGAGGGAGGGAGGGAGGAGGGAAAGAGGAGAGAAGGAGGGAGGAGGGAAGGAAGGAGGAGAGAGGGAGGGAGGGGAGAAGGAAGGAGAGAGGGAGGGAGGGAGGGAGGAGGGAAGGAAGGGGGAGAGAGGGAGGGAGGAGGGAAGGGAGGAGGGAAGGGAGGAGGTAAGGAAGGAGTGGGAAGGAGGGGGAAGGAAGGAGTGAGGGGAAACAGGACAAACATCATTGGTAGGAAAGAGGGGAGAAATGAGACGAGAAAATGTAAAGAACGAGAAGGAAGCACAAGGAAAGCGCAGGAAATAAAGAAAAGAATACAACAATAACAACGATAATAACAATAATCAGAAAGGGGCGCAATAACCAGTGGAGAAATATGGAAGAAAGCATAAGCCGGAAACTAAAACGAGAAGCAAGAGGAGAAGGAGAAGGAGGAGGAGGAGGAGGAGGAGGAGGAGGAGGAGGAGAGAGGAGGAAGTGTAGGAAGATGACCAAGGTGGGGAAGAGGAGTAGGAAGAGGAGGAGGAGGAGGAAGAGGAGGAGGAGGAGGAGGAAGAGGAGGAAGTGTAGGAAGATGACCAAGGTGGGGAAGAGGAGTAGGAGGAGGAGGAGGACGAGGAGGAGGAGGAGGAAGAGGAGGAGGAGGAAGAGGAGGAATAGGAGGAAGTGTAGGAAGATGACCAAGGTGGGGAAGAGGAGGAGGAGGAGGAGGAGGAGGAGGAGGAGGAGGAAGATGAGGAAGTGTAGGATGAGGAGATGGAGGAGGAGGAGGAGAGGAGGGGAGGAGAAAGAAGAAGAGGAAGAAGAGGAAGTGTAGGAAGAGGAGGAGGTGAAGTAGAAGGAAAATGGGGAAAAGGAGGAAGGGTAGGAAATAAAGAAGGAAGAAGAGGAAGACGAGGGGGAGGAGGAAGAAAGGGAGGAGGAGATGAAAGAAGAGGATGAGGAAGAAAAGGAAGAAAAAATTATAGGAGTCAAGAGGAGGAAGAGGAAGCGGAGGAATAATAATAATAAGAAGAAGAAGAAAAAGAAGAAAAAGGAGATGAAAGAGAAGGAAGAAGAAGAGGAAGTAGAGGAATGATAAGAAGAACAAAAAAGAAAAAGAAAAAGGAGATAAAGGAGAAGGAAGAATAAGAAGAGGAAGTAGAGGAATGATAATAAGAAGACCAACAAGATAAATAAGGACAAGAGATAAAAGAGAGGGAGGAATAGAAGAGGAGAGTAGAGGGGGGAGGGGGAGGATGGAATGATAATAGAAACAAGAATAATAAGATATAAAGATAAAAAAAAAGGAAGAAGAGGAGGAAGAACAGAAGAGGATATCCTGGAAGAGAAGGAATGATAAGAAGAACAACAAGAATGATAAGAGAAAGAGATAAGATGTATACAGGCAGTAAGTTTTCTAATACACAAATTTTGTTGAAGGTGATGCTGTTGTCTGCATTGATAATTTTCTTGGAGATACTTTCTGAAAATCTCACTAATTGCCGCGTAGCACAAGCTCTACAGAGTTTAGACTTTAGACCAGGATTTCTCAACCTTTTTAGCCATATCGCCCCCTTTTTCAATTGAAAAACAAGGATCGCCCCCCCTTAATTGGAAAATAATGATAAAAATTATTGCAACAATGATAAACAACTATTTTAAAAATTTTACTCACGTTGTATTTTAATGAGATCCTTGGGCCTGGTGCTTCGCTGCTAGATCTTCTATATTAGGCTTAAGATTTGTCAGTTAGAAGCAATACCTGTGACGTTTTTTGCCCCCCCCCAGCTCAAAAAATCGACCCCTGAGCTCAAAAATCCCCCCCGTTGAGAATGACTGGTTTAGACCCTGCTACACGGCGATTAGTGAGATCTTTAGAAAGTATCTACAAGAAAATTATTAATGCAGAAAACAGCATCACCTTCAACAAAATTTGTGTATTAGAAGAGGTAACAGAGGAGGAAGAGGGAGAGGAGGAAGAGGAGAGAAGACTCG
>NC_134795.1:15852902-15857902 GCF_046742065.1 Oratosquilla oratoria | reverse complement strand
AACGTTGTAACGGAGTGATAGCAGAGTTGTGGTGGGGCTGTAACGGAATTGTAATGAGTAGTAACGTTGTAACGGAGTTATTTCAGAGTGGTGGTGGGGTTGTAACGGAGTGATTTCAGAGTCGTGGTGGGGTTGTAACGGAGTTGTAACGAGTAGTAACGTTGTAACGGAGTGATACCAGAGTGGTGGTGGGATTGTAACGGAGTTGTAACGATTAGTAACGTTGTAACGGAGTGATACCAGAGTGGTGGTGGGGTTGTAACGGAGTTGTAACGTTGTAACGGAGTTATATCAGAGTGGTGGTGGGGTTATAACGGAGTTGTAACGAGCAGTAACGTTGTAACAGAGTGGGAGCAGAGTGGTGATGGATTTGTAACGGAGTAATGACAAATATATAACAAGCAGTTACGTTGTAACGGATTGGAAACAGAGTGTTGGTAGGGTTGTAGCGAAATAGTAACGGATTGGTTACGAGTAGAAAATTTGTAACGGAGTGGTGCTGAATTGGTAGTGGAGATGTAACGGAGATGTTACTGAGTAGCAATGAGTAGTAACGGAGGATTAACGGAGTTGGAACGAGTTGTAACTTTGTTACGGTGTGATAACAGAATGGTAGTGGGATTGTAACGGCGTAGTAACTGAGTATCATTGAGTTGCAACGTAGCTGTAACGGAGTAGTAATGAAGGAATAATATAGTAGTTATACAGTGGTGAGATAGAATCGTTACACAAAGTAACGGAACTGTTACGGAATGGTAACAGGGTAGTAACGTGATTAGCGACGGAGTTGTAAGGGAGTTGTAACGGAGTTGTAACGGAATAGTAACGGAAAGACATCGAAGACGTAAAACTCTACAGATACAATGATATTATAAAACACAAGCACACTTACCATACGTAATATTACTACAGTGAGTCCTCCTTATACAATAATCATAATTATTTATCTGGCAAATTCACATACATACATACATGCATACATACATACATACATACATACATACATACATACATACATACATACATACATACATACATACATACATACATACATACATACATATATACATACATACATACATACATACATGCATACATACATACATTACATACATACATTACATACATACATACATACATACATACATACATACATACATACATACATACATACATACATACATACATACATACATACATTCATACATACATACATACATACATACAAACATACATACATACATACATATACCAAGGCTTTTTTCCCCCTTACAAGGGAGGTAGCCTTATCTTTTCTGGCTACCTCCCTTGTAAGGGGGAAAAAGCCTTGGTATATGTATGTATGTATGTGAATTTACCGAATAAAGAATTACTGTATAAGGAGGATTTTGTAATTCCTGTATTTTGGTGATTCTTTTTTTTATTTATTCCCTCTCTTCATTAATGAAAAGTTAATTCAAAATAGTTCTGAGAATTAAGAATAAGACTTTCACACAAATATGTAAAACATATTTGCGAGTAAGAGACACTCGTATAACATGAACGTTGTTATACAAAAGTATCTTTTAATACGGACTAGTTTTTCTCATAATCTTCATATCACAATAAATTCAGCAGCAAACGCTACATTTGCAGAGCAGACCATATTAAGTGGTTCAGACCTTATGTCCGCAATATTACCACCAGCTAGCGTACATCCTGGCTGACCTTAACCCACCATAGACCGTGCATGTGGCGTTGTCATGTGAGATGATACGTGTATATATGTTACACCCCATCAACATGCTCCCAGCCTCCACCAGCCCCCTCCCCAGCCCCCCTCCCCAGCCCCCTCCCGCCCCCCAGGCCGTGCTATAACGCCTGCTACGCCGCCCCCTTCAACACCTGCTTTTCTCTTCCTCTTCAACACCTGCTCTCAGTGGGTGCCTGCTGCCAATGCCATATGTAGTTCAAGTGCCTAAACAAATACATGTGCATTCTATGCCTGCTGAGTTCCTGCTGAATACTTGTTATTGTCTGCTGAATACCTGCTGAATTCATGTTGAATGCCTGCCGAATGCCTGCTGAGTGCCTGCTAAATATCTGGTGAGTGTTTGTTGGGTGTATGTTAGGTTCTTCATGTATATTTGCTGGGTACCTCCTGAGTACCTACTGAATAACTACCGAGTGCCTACTGAGTACCTATAAGTACCCACTGAGTACCTACTAAGTGTCTACTGGAAGTCAATACCTGCTGAGTGCCTGCTTAGTGCCTCTTTCTGCTCCTGCTGGCCTTACTGAGCTGCCTGCTTAAAACCTACATGACGTCTCATCGAAGTTGTGTCTATAGCAAAAATGAGCTCTTCATTAAATTGACATCCTCTATAGATTCTGTTCTGGCCAAAGACATGCCATGTCTATACTAGTATGGTCAACACAAGGAACCTCTCTATAGATTTTATCATAAACGGTGGTTTTATTAAAACATATCAACTCTTCCTTGAAGGAGTTTCTATCTCTCGAGTCATCTTAATCTCCCTTAGTCCCTCCTCCTCCTCCTCCTCCTCCTCCTCCTCCTCCTCCTCCTCCTCCTCCTCCTCCTCCTCCCCATCTCCTCCTCCTCCTCCTCCTCCTCCTCCCCATCTCCTCCTCCTCCTCCTCCTCCTCCTCCTCCTCCTCCCCATCTCCTCCTCCTCCTCCTCCTCTTCCTCCTCCTCCTCTTCCTCCTCCTCCTCCTCCTCCTCCTCGCCGTTTACTTCCCCCTACGAATCAGAGCAACTCTTGGTCGTGTAGAAATCGAAAGCTACTCCCTCTCCCTCTCTCTCTCTCTCTCTCTCTCTCTCTCTCTCTCTCTCTCTCTCTCTCCCCCTCCCTCTCCCTCTCCCTCTCTCTCTCTCTCTCTCTCTCTCTCTCTCTCTCTCTCTCTCTCTCTCTCTCTCTCTCTCTCTCTCTCTCTCTCTCTCTCTCTCTCTCTCTCTCTCTTTTTTTTTTATCTCCACTTAAAAGTCTTCCTTCATATCTCCAAGTTTGCCAAGTTGGCCCCTTTCTTCCCCCTTCCCCCTTCCCCCTTCCCCCTTCCTCTCCTCCATTTTTCTCCTCCACATCCTTCTTCACTCGTATCCTTCAATTACTCTCCCTCCCCTCTCTCTCTCTCTCTCTCTCTCTTCCCCTCTCTCTCCCCCCTATCTCTTCCCCCTCTCTCTTCCCTTTTCTTCCCCACGTTTCTCTCCGCTTCGCCCTTTCCAACCTTGTTTCGTTTCGTTTCTCGTCGTTCTGAGCGAACTTTATTCTTTACTCTTCGTCCATTCTTTATTGTGCTCATCTTCTTCACTCCCCTCTCTCTCTTCCCCTCTCTCTTCCCCCTCTCTCTTCCCCCTCTCTCTTCCCCCTCTCTCTTCCCTTTTCTTCCCCACGTTTCTCTCCGCTTCGTCATTTCCAACCTTGTTTCGTTTCGTTTCTCGTCGTTCTGAGCGAACTTTATTCTTTACTCTTCGTCCATTCTTTATTGTGCTCATCTTCTTCACTCAGTTCTTGTTTGTTTTCTTCCCCGTCTCCTTTTCCTAACTGTCTACGTCTTTTATTTCTTTCTATCTTCACTTCTATTGCTTTCTTGGTTGTTGATATTTTCTTGTAATTATTTTCCGTTCACTCTAAACGCCTGTTTTTATTCCACATTTTCGTTACCCTACTGTTGTTAAAAAAAAACATGTAAATGTACAAAAAAATGTATAAATAGAAAAATCAAATATATAATCATTTGATTAAATAAATTATACTCAGATGAATAAATAGAATAGACAGATAAAGACACTGATAAACAAGTTACCCTACTGTTGTTGAAAAATAAACATGTAAATGTACAAAAAAATGTATAAATAGAAAAATCAAATATATAATCATTTGATTAAATAAATTATACTCAGATGAATAAATAGAATAGACAGATAAAGATACTGATAAACAAGTTACCTTATTGTTGTTGAAAAATAAACATATAAATATATACAAATAAATGTGTATAAATAGAAAAATCAAATATATAATCATTTGATTAAATAAATGATAATCAGCTAAATAGAATAGACAGATAAAGATACAAATAAACAAGTAAATGAATATGTAGATATATAAATAAACAAATAGGAAATAGAAATTAGATTGATAAGTAAATAGATTAATTAAGTAAATGTGGCAACTTTTATCTATTTTTTCTGGCGACTCGAGAGATAAACAAATAGAAAATAGAAATGAAATTTATAAGTAAATAAATGAATTTGGTAAATATGACAATTTTTATTTATTTATTTATTTACTTTTTTTTTATGACTCGGGAGATTTTGTTTTATTTCCTAACAAGACCCATTCACAACAACAAAATGAAAAAATAATGATGAGAATAAAAAGTGTGTGTAAAGAAAGACGTACAGGAGAAATAAAGATCAACATAGATAAACAACTATGAAATCGAAAATATGAAATAAAGTAATGTGAAATGAAATGAAATGAAATGAAATGAAGAGAAAAACAAAACAAAACCAAGCAAAATGAAATGAAATGAAAAGCAAAAAAAAAAAAAAAAAAAAAAACGAATGCAAAGCAAAACAAAAACAACAAAACAAAACAAAGTAAAGAAAAAAACGAAGCAAAACAAAATAAACCAAAAACAAAACAAAACAAGACAGAATCACTTCTCCCTCTCTTCACACGTGACCTGGCATCATGCATGTTCCTTTCTCCAGTACTCCGTGACCTAAGGTCATCCACTTCCCGGAGCAGTCGATGACGCCGGGGGCCCGTCATTAGCTCCTGTGACCCCGTGACCTCGCCGGACGATTTCATTCACTCGTGTGGGAGGGGTTGAGAAGGAGGGAAGGGAGGGAGGGAGTGAAAGAGGGAAGGTAAACAGGGAAGGAAGGAGGAAGAGAGGATGGAAATGAGTGAGGGAAGGAACGAGTGGGGGAGAGGGACGGAGGGAGGGAAGGAGTTGGGGAGGAGGGATGGAGGGAAGGAGGGAGGGGAGG
>NC_134795.1:15842902-15847902 GCF_046742065.1 Oratosquilla oratoria | reverse complement strand
ATGTTTACATATGTGCGTTGATTTACCTGATTCACATCACTGTATTATACAAGAAAGGACCAACACTCGTGGGGTTCTGTATCTTAATCCCAAATAAATCCTACAGAGCTCCAAATTCATGTATTGGTTTAATAAGGGCTATATCAACTCCTCGGCAGTTTTAGCTATGTATGTGCTTGTAAATATGTATGTGTGTGTGTGTGTGTGTGTGTGTGTGTGTGTGTGTGTGTGTGTGTGTGTGTGTGTGTGTGTGTGTGTGTGTGTGTGTGTGTGTGTGTGTGTGTGTGTGTGTGTGTGTGTGTGTGTGTGTGTGTGTGTGTGTGTGTGTGTGTGTGTGTGTGTGTGTGTGTGTGTGTGTGTGTGTGTGTGTGTGTGTGTGTGTGTGTTTGCGTGTGTGTGTGTGTGAGCGTGTGTGTGTGTGTGTGTGTGTGTGTGTGTGTGTGTGTGTGTGTGTGTGTGTGTGTGTGTGTGTGTGTGTGTGTGTGTGTGCGTGTGTGTATGTGTATGTGTGTGTATGGCGGCCGTATGAGGGCGTGTCAGTGTGTCTAATGCTCAACCCTAGTCGCCGCCAAGCAAGGGTTGACCAGAGACACCACGCTCGGATCTATAAGGAATCGGATTCCATATTGAGAGACAAAAGAGATTCTAATCGCAAAGGGCAGATTCAGTTTGTGTGCTTATGACTCTGTGCGGAATAATGGTCGTTTCAATTCGACGGAAAGCGGTTTCACTTGAAGACATTTCCTCCCAACAGACAACTTTATTCACTTTAAAAGTGACTTGTAGGCGTTTAGGTACGTTCTGGACCATACGATTATCGTTCAACGATGATCGTTCAACGATAATCGTTTAACGATGATCGTTCAACTATTATCGTTCAACGATGATCGTTCAACGATTATCGTTCAACGATTATCGTTCAACGATGATCGTTCAACGATTATCGTACAACGATGATCGTTCAACGATTATCGTTCAACGATGATCGTTCAACGATGATCGTTCAACGATAATCGTTCAACGATGATCGTTCAACGATTATCGTTCATGGCTCAACGATGATCGTCAAACGATTGTCTGGGGCACTATTTTTTCATCTTATTATTATTATTATTATTATTATTATTATTATTATTATTATTATTATTATTATTATTATTATTATTATTATTATTATTATTATTTTTTGCTTTGTTTTTAGCGACTATTATTGGCATTCGCTGAATAGCCCCATCATTCAAAAACAAAATAATTAGTGCACTACACAATCGTTGGACGATGATCGTTGAGCCATGAACGATCATCGTTAAGCAATAATAGCACCGAGAACAAACGTATATTTAGCACCTCATCACCTTTCTACATTTATTCTGGTTGTCGGCAGGTGATTTAAATCAGCTGATGGGGGCATTGGGAGACCAAAGTTTCCTTATACGAATATAATCGTCCAATATTAACTAGAATAAAATCTGTGAATGACACCATCAGGTCTTCACCGTCACACAGAATCCATCCTACCTTCCGGTTGACGTTTTTATTAGTCTCTTATGACGCCACGATGACGTCATGACGCCATGACGTCATATTTCTGGTTCAACATGAAATGGTGAGGTCACACATGTGACGTCATCGCGTCATTTCGTGATCCGTCGGGCTTTGCAATTACTTGCATAAGTTCGAAGACTATTGTTGTCCCTCTAATACATAATTCTTAAACAACTGTGATAGTAATTGTAGTGGTAGTAGTAGTAGTAGTAGTAGTAGTAGTAGTAGTAGTAGTAGTAGTAGTAGTAGTAGTAGTAGTAGTAGTAGTAGTAGTAGTAGTAGTAGTAGTGGTTGACAGTAGTATAAATGAACTTTTGTACTAGGCATTATTAAAAATAAATCAATAAATAGACAAATAAAAGGGTCGTCGACCACAGTCATTGGCGGGAGAGGGGCCAATGAACTGTGTCTGTGGAAGACAGACCCTGCTGCTTCCACCACACAGTTCCAATAGGATGGAGGTCGTATTTATTCTAAAAAAAAAGTAGTAGTAGTAGTAGTAGTAGTAGTAGTAGTAGTAGTAGTAGTAGTAGTAGTAGTAGTAGTAGTAGTAGTAGTAGTAGTAGTAGTAGTAGTAGTAGAGTAGTAGTGATGATGATGATGATGATGATGATGATGATGATGATGATGATGATGATGATGATGATGATGATGATGATGATGATGATGATGATGATGATGATGATGATGATGATGATGATGATGATGATGATGATGATGATGATGACAATGATAACAGCAATCATAATCTAATATGATTTTTTAAAATTATCTTCACTATCATTATCGTATACATTGACAGTATTACTAGTACACACACACACACACACACACACACACACACACACACACACACACACACACACACACACACACACACACACACACACACACACACACACACACACACACACACACACACATGTATGTATGTATGTATGTATGTATGTATGTATGTATGTATGTATGTATGTATGTATGTATGTATGTATGTATGTATGTATGTATGTATAAAATATATATTCATTATTGGTGACGCTGTCCCCTGTTGCACATCAGCCTTACAAGATCTTCCTCCACGGATGCAACACGACCGTCCCTGCCAAGGATTTATGCCTGCGCGGCATGTAATAACATAAATAACACCTACTGATGCCTTCACACCAAATATCCCTCTCTCCCCCCTCTCTCCCCCCCCCAACCCTCCCCGGAGCCCCACATTCCAGGGGTCTTGATATACGATCTGAAATTTCGAAATTTGGGAGTTGGTGTCACACAATATGCAGATCACCGCGCAGAGTCATGTGTCATTACGGTGCATTACAACAGGGCCCGAGAAGGGATTCTGATCATAAAGCACATTTCCCAAATACGGCACACGTGCGCCGTGACGTCAAACGGCCGCGCCTTCCCTCTCTCCCTCTAGGTGGTGCGGAATTGGTGGAGAAGTGGTGGTGGTGTTGGTGGTAATGGTGGTGGTGCTGGGGCAGTGGTGGTCCTGGTAGTGGTCAGGGGTGGTGGTGGTGATAGTGGTGCCACTATTGTTGTCGCTGTTACTGTTGGTGTGGCTGGGAATGGTGATGGCGGAGTGGTGGTGATGGTGGAATGGTGGTGATGGTAGAGTGGCGGTGATGGTGGTGGTGGTCTTGGTAATGGTGGTGGTGCTGATGGCAGTGTGTGTGTGTGTGTGTGTGTGTGTGTGTGTGTGTGTGTGTGTGTGTGTGTGTGTGTGTGTGTGTGTGTGTGTGTATGTCTGTGTATATATATATATATATATATATATATATATATATGTATATATATATATACTAGCCAAATTACCCGGGTGTTGCTGCAGCCAAATAATCATTTTAATTTCTACAGAATTTGTGGAGAGAAGTTACACACATCAATATAATTTAATGGAAAATGTAACAAAAATAAAATGTTAAGAAAGTAATAAAAATCAATTTGAGGAGGGAGACGCCCTTTGGAAATAAAATATACTTATCCAAGTAGCCTGGGTTATGGTGAATATATATGGTTTGGGGGGAGTTCGTGAACAAACAGACAGACAGACAGAGGCTACTACTTTATCATAGTAGATACAAATAAAAGATAGTTATCCAAGTACCTTGGGTTATAAGGTTTCAGAATATATATGGTTATAGGGGTCTATCTGCAGAATATAGGAGGAGTTCGTGAATAATCCCTAACCTAACCATACCCCACCTAACTTTAACCCTTAACCCTAACCAAAATATTTTTTTAGAAATGAAATATAGTTATCCAAGTACCTGGAGTGATAGGGTATCAGAATATATATGGTTATGGGGGTCTATCTCCAAAACCCCAGGAGTTCGTGAACAAACAGACAGACAGACAAATGAAAGATAGTTATCCAAGTACCTTGGGTTATAAGGTTTCAGAATATATATGATTATAGGGGTCTATCTGCAAAAACCTAGGAGGAGTTCGTGAATAATCTTTAACCTAACCATTGTAGTGGATTGTTAACACTACATGGTGAACGGTACTCGGCCGTAAGAGAAGAATTGAAACAAACATCTTAGAACTGGCCCGCCCGCGATATCAAATAAAAATAATCAATATTTCAACATTTGGTAAAATTATACAATCATTTTACATTTACATGCTTTCTCCTTACAAAGGCTATCATAGTTTGTGGCAACATTAATTTCACAAATATAAATAATACTTATGGACACATACAATGGTTTGTTTAATCATAGTAATTTTTGTCACAAAAATGCTATACACGTTAAGGGGAAACTACAGTAGTGGCGTGTTACCACACCATACCCCCACCTAACTTTAACCCTTAACCCTAACACACACACACACACACACACACACACACACACACACACACACACACACACATATATATATATATATATATATATATATATATATATGATTGCACTAATGTCGTAACACATTGGTAAAATTTTAACTTAGAACCCACTGTCGGTGGAAAAAGATAAAAAGTGAGATGATTGTTCCTGTATATTTCGACCACTCTCTGTGGTCCTCTTCAGCAGAGGACCACAGAGAGTGGTCGAAATATACAGTAACAATCATCTCACTTTTTATCTTTTTCCACCGACAGTGGGTTCTAAGTTTAATATATATATATATATATATATATATATATATATATATATATATATATATATATATATACATATATATATATATATATATATATATATTTTTAATGAGATATAGTTATCCAAGTAACTGGAGCAACAGGGTATCAGAATATATATGGTTATGGGGGTCTATCTCCAAAACCCTAGGAGGAGTTCGTGAACAAACAAATAAACAGACAGACAGAGGCTACTACTTTATTATAGTATATATATATATATATATATATATATATATATATATATATATATATATATATATATATGTGTGTGTGTGTGTGTGTGTGTGTGTGTGTGTGTGTG
>NC_134795.1:15827902-15832902 GCF_046742065.1 Oratosquilla oratoria | reverse complement strand
GGTTAAGTCACTGTCCATTTGTTACGTATCGTGTAGGTTCGAGTCCTAGCTCGCCAGCGTACTAGTTTCTGAATATGCTTCCATCGAGCTCCTTCCCTCCCCCTTTCCTTCCCCCTTCCCCCTTCCCCTTCTCCCTCCCCTCACCTACACGAACTTAATTCCAGGCTGAAGTTCAGCGTCTCCTGAAGTATTTACGTCACCGGCTTCTGAAATCTTAATCCCTTTTTGATCACGTGACTAATCATCCTGACATCTCCCGCCGGCCATCTTCCTCATCAGCTATTTATTCCTAAGAATAAAATATTCCCAATCAGCTGGCCATATGCTGCTGGCCTCTCAGACAGCTGTTGAGCCATCTGAAAACTCCAGCTGCGTTCGAGACGTATGTGGACATAGCTGAGGACACAAGACATTCTCCCGCAGTGTACCAAAAATTATGCTTTAATGATACTAAAACTATTGTAGACAAATACATATGAAATACTTTAAAATCATATTTTTGCATCAAGGATCTTTAATTAAGAAAAGCGGCAAAAAAAAATAATATATAAATAAATAAATAAATAAACAAACAAATATAAAGGAAGGACAGTAGAAACTAATGTTCAGTAACCCTGGTCCAAAGGGGTACCAGTACAGTCCTTATAATGACTAAAGCCAACTGAATAAAATCGTTTAGCAAAGAGAGTAATAAAGAACCAAACAGGCGAATCAAATCATCTGGCAGCAGATAGAACCAAAGCTTCAAAATGCGTCATCTAACATGGAGAGAATAAATAGATAAATAAATAAAATAAATAAATAAATAAATAAATAGATAAATAAATAAATGAATAAACAAACAAACAAACAAACAAATAAATAAATAGATAAATGAATAAATAAATAAATAAATAAATAAATAAATAAATAAATAAATAAATAAATAAATAGATAATAAATAAGTAAAGGTAGATAGATTGATTGACTGATAGATCAATAGACCGATAGATATACAGAGCAGTAGATAGATAGATAGATAGATGGGTATATATATATATATATACACACATATATATATTATATATATATATATATATATATATAAATAGATAGATAGGTATATAGATAGATAGACAGATAGTTATATAAATAGATAGATAGATAGATAGATAAATAGATAGATAAATAAATAGATAGATAGATAGATAGATAGATAGATAGATAGATAGATAGATAGATAAATGGATAAATAAATGAGTAAGTGCAGCGGCTAGAGGACCAAAACGGAAAGGCATCATTCAGGTAAGACAGAGCTGACCTTCAAACGAGGAAGTACAGAGGAACACAAAAGTCGTCTTGTTCTTCCTGTTGGATTTAAATATGCAAATAAAACTGTCAAAACAAGGAATATTTTTGTCTCGGTTTGTACTCTTTTACAATGTGGATTTCTCTAAACGGAATTATGTGTTGCACGATTTAATTATTATAGTCTTGTTGAAGCCAGGTGATTTTATTCAGCTGAAAGATCGGGGACAGTACTTTTGTCTTTCACTGTGCGTACGTTGGTAACATTTCGTCAATATATATTGGAAGTAAAAATAAATAGATTAATGAATGTTGAGACATTGTGGCAAGTTGAAAAAGGTGGAAAAAGAGAGTCACGGGTCTCGTTGCGAGTTTGTTCCTGACCGGTTTCGCTTGTAGCTTCTTCAGAGGAAGCTGCAAGCGAAACCGGTCAGGAATAAACTCGGAACGAGACCCGTGACTCCTTCTTTTCCACCTTTTTCACATTAATGAATGTATAAGTAAATAGATAAATGGACATGCGAATGTATAAATAGATTAATGAAAAGTTGAATGGCGAAATAAATTAATAAAGAAACGAGTAAATAAATCAATAAATACATGAACAAATAAGTTAATGGATAGATGAATAGACAAATAGATAAATAGATAAACAAATAAGTAAATAGACCAATAAATAAATAAATGAAAATGAATAAATAGATAAGTCAATAAATTTATATATATATATATATATATATATATATATATATATATATATATATATATATATATATATATATATATATATATATATATATAAACAAATAAATCAATTGATAAATGCAGTTCGCCCAATTTTGGCGACATGACACTCCCCCGCGATTCAACCACTTTCGACGAGATGACGTGATAGCGCTGTTCAACCTCTTCGGACGACATGACGTAGACGCGTTTCGACCACATCAAGATGTGGAGTCGCAATGTTCGACTTCTTTAGACGACATGACGCCATAGAGTTTTACTCCCAAAGTGAAGTGTCCTGTTCTTGTTCCGACTTCGGTGACGCTTGGCGGACACATCCAAATAGATGAACTCACTGTAACCAATCAATGACAACGAACCGCAGAAACAACCTCTTCACACGGGTTAGCGGGTGATCAGTAGCGGTCAGTTAATAAGGGCGTTTTCGAAACTAGCTCATGTTAAGGCGTTATCCCACTGGGCTATTTTTCCTTCGATTTTTGGAGCAGATTTGCAGATTTCGGGAAGAATCTGATTATATGCTGAAGGAAAATGATGTTCCGCCAGTATAACATCAAATGGCAAAATAGTTTGTCACGGTGATTTGACGGCGGAGAAAATTCTGGATGTTGGCGATTCCACCGATTAATGGGAGGTTGAAGGAGAGATATCCCAGTGTGATAGCCCCTTTACTTGGGGAGGGAGGGGGAGCGGAACCTCTCCGACAACCTTCACCAGGTGGTCGAGACCTCATGATCGTTCTCGTTGTGGAAAGTTACGCAATGAAAATGTTCTTTTGCGTTTTAGTTCCTAAGTTTCTGGTTTTCGCTGTGGTTGTATTTGCACACCTGAATGCATGTACAGTCGCTTGTACGTACATACGTACACATGTACACACGTACATTCTCGCACGCACACCCGTACACATACACACACACACACACACACACACACACACATACACACACACACATACATACACAAACAGACATGCATACATGAGCACATACATACATATCAGAGCGCGTGAGAAAGAGGGACAGATGGACAGACAGACAGGCAGACAGAGACAGACACACAGAGACAGACAGACAGATAAACAGACACAGAGAGAAAAACAAAAAAGACAGAGATGAAGACATACAGAGAAAGAGGAAGATAGGGAGACAGCGACAAATGAGGGGGGGGGAAGGAAAGGGTGAGGAAGAGGAGTAGGGAGGGAGGGAGAGAGGGAAGGGGGTAGTGGGGGGAGGGAAAGAGGGAGAGAGGGAGGGAGAGAGGGAGGGAGGGAAAGGGGTAGGGAGGAAGGGAGAGGGAGAGGGGGAAGGAAGGAGGGAAGGGGTAGGGAGGGAGGGAAAGAGGGAACGAGGGAGGGAGAGAGGGAAGGGGGTAGTGGGGGGAGGGAAAGAGGGAGAGAAGGAGTGAATGAGTGAATGAGTGAGGGAGAGAGGGAGGGAGGGAGGGAGGGAGGGAAAAAAGTAGGGAGGAAGGGAGAGGGGGAGGGGGAAGGAAGGAGGGAAGGGGGTAGTGAGGGAGGGAGAGAGAGAGAGTGAAAGAGGGAGGGAAGGGGGTAGGGAAAGGAGAGGAAGAGGGGGAAGGAAGAAGGGAAGGGGGTAGGGAGGGAGGGAGAGGGAGAGGGGGGAAGGAGGGAGGAAAGGGGTTAGGGAGGAAGGGAGAGGGAGAGGGGGAAGGAAGGAGGGAAGGGCTAGGGAGGGAGGGAGAGGGAGAGAGGGAAGGAGGGAGGGAAGGGATAGGGAGGGAGGGAGAGAGGGAACGAGGGAGGGAGAGAGGGAAGGAGGTAGGGAGGGAGGGAGAGGGAGAGGGGGAAGGAAGGAGGGAAGGGGTAGGAAGAGGGAGAGTGGAGAGAAAAATAATAATCATGATAATAATAAGTCCGAGTATAGTCAGTGCATTAGAGGACTAGTGGAGTATCCTGTCATAACACATGTTCAAATCCATGAAATGTGCCAATGTGCGTCACATGACGACACAACACGTGATCATTTCATGTCACATCCGTCATGTCACGAGGAAGCTGACAGGGAGAACACCCTTGATTTGAACTCTGGAGTGAGTAATTACCAATGAATGTAAACAAACATACATGCACACACAAGCACACACACAAAAGATAGATGAGAAAGTGGTGTGTGCAAAAACAATACATGAATTTAAAAATAGTTTAGATAAAATGAGATATGAAGACGGGAACTCACGAGCATAGCTCCCCTTCCCGTAAAATACAACTAGGTAAATACACACACACACACACACACACACACACACACACACACACACACACACACACACACACACACACACACACACACACACACACACACACACAAGCACGCACACTTGAAGGCATAAATCCAAAGGTAAATGCGTATATAAGTACATATGTGCACACACACACACACGAACACACACACGTACACACACACACGTACGCACACACACACACACACACACACACACACACACACACACACACACACACACACACACACACACACACACACACACACACACACACATATAGGAGAACAAGAGAGAGTATCCTGAAGTATTGCCTCTTTACTGTATACTACAATTAGATAAATTGGTAAAACACACACACACACACAAGAGGAAGGGAGGGAGGGAGGAGGGAGGGGTGAGGAAGGAGGGGAGTGAGAGGAGGAGTGGGAGGGCGGGGGGGGGACTAGATCCTGCTCCTGTCAGGTCACGGTCAGGTTAATCCGGCTTACGTTCAGTCTTTCACATTATCCGACCCCAGTCTTACATTATCCGACCCATATCTTTCTTCCGGCACTGCCCACGCAGATCGACCCTTCCGGGAGGTCCTTAAGCATATGCTTGCTCAAGGGCCTCTCCTTGAACATATGCTTGCTCAGGGGCCTCTGCCTGAAACCGTCAATTACTGGGTTCCTGACAAAGGCGAAGACCTTGGGCATAGATGAGAGCCTCCTGGGGTAAGCTCCTTATTA
>NC_134795.1:15820402-15822902 GCF_046742065.1 Oratosquilla oratoria | reverse complement strand
AGCGCGAGGGGCAATTTGGCTGGCGAGGGTAATCTGGACCATCGCCGCCGCGATTTGATCGATGGAGTCGCGTTCATTTTTCTGCCGGAGGAGACCCGAAACTTTGCCGCCGTTGTGTGATTGCATCTCCCAGTTCCTCCGCGTGCCATTGGTTGACAACCGACCAATGGGACGCTGCCGATTTCCCGCCAGGGGAAGAAGAAGAAGAAGAAGAAGACGCCGGGAGAGGGAGTCTAGGAGGGAGTTGAGGGGAGAGAGAGGGAGGCAGCGAGTGAATCCCAGAAATGAACTGAGGGATTCTCGCTCGCGCTGCATCTTGACGTTGTCCAGGCACGCGCCGACCATGACGTTTTATGTATTTATTAATCTATTTATTTATTGTTATTATCTTTTTTATCTTTCCACACCCGTTCCCTCCCTCTCTCTCTCTCTCTCTCTCTCTCTCTCTCTCTCTCTCGCTCTCTCTCTCTCTCTCTGTGTCTCCCTGTTTTCTACTTTATGTCTCTCTGTCTTTGTATGCCCCTCTCTGTCACTCTGAAGGCACGCGAGCATATTCACGAAGTTATATCCGTGCGTCTGCGCTCACAACTGAGCACAATTGCCCACGTCGTCCTGTACGTGAACAGGGAACCACATAGAGTGTACCCGAACGTCTGCATCAATGAAGATACGCCGAATAATTTGTCTGCAACTCCCACTCCCTTCCATCGAGGCCAGTGTCGTTTGTTTCTCAATATGGGCAATCCCGATGGGCTGGATCGGGTCACGTGATGAGGGGGTGCCAACTGATTACTTTCCGGCTGGTGATGAGTCGTTGGTGATTAAGGGTGGCTGCCCAGTTGGGGCTGAATGTAAGAATCAGACAAAGAGGCTAATCAGTACGGTAGACGATCAAATAAATAGATTCATTTCTTTGTGCATTTTTCACGATTTTTATTTATGTCAAACCATATTATTCTCTTCTTTTTTCTGACAAGTTGTATCATAATCTTTCGTGACGTCATGTCATCGGAATCTCTTTCGTGATGTCAAGTCCTCGGATTCTTATTCATGACATCGAGTCGTTGGTTTCTCGTTCGTGACGTCAAGTCGTCTGATTCCCTTTCATGACGTCATGTCGTCTCATTCTCATTCGTGACGTCAAACCGTTGCGTTCTCATTCGTGACGTAAACTCGTCGGATTCTCTTTCGTGACGTCAACTCGACAGATTCTCTATCGTGACGTCAAGTCGTCGGATTCTCTTACTTGACGTCCAGTCGTTGGATTTTGTTTTGTGATGTCAAATCGTTGTAGTCGCTTTCGTGACGTCAAGTCGTCGGGTTCTCTTTCGTGACATCAAGTCATAGCTCCGTATCTTCCAGAGCGCCTTCGTCAAATGATTTTTGTACGATTCTTCTCCTATATTTCTTCCCTTGACTCTCCTTCCATTTCCCTAAGATATGGAGGAGGAGGAGGAGGAAGAGGAGAAGAAGAAGAAGAAGAAGAAGAAGAAGAAGAAGAAGAAGAAGAAGAAGAAGAAGAAGAAGAAGAAGAAGAAGAAGAAGAAGAAGAAGAAGAAGGCGAAAAAGAAGAAGGCGAAGAAGAAGAAGAAGAGGGCGAAGAAGAAGAAGAAGGCGACGTAGAAGAAGAAGAAGAAGAAGAAGAAGAAGAAGAAGAAAAAGAAGAAGAAGAAGAAGAAAGAAAGAAGAGTAAGGAAAAGAAGCACTTTTAAAATTCCCCCTCCCCCCCAACAAAAAAAAATCTTTACAGATACGGTGGAAGAAGAAGAAGAAGAAGAAGAAGAAGAAGAAGAAGAAGAAGAAGAAGGCGAAGAAGAAGAAGAAGAAGAAGAAGAAGAAGAAGAAGAAGAAGAAGAAGAAGAAGAAGAAGGCGAAGAAGAAGAAGAAGAAAAAGAAGAAGAAGAAGAAGAAAGAAGAAGAGTAAGGAAAAGAAGAAGTGATAAAATTCCCCCTCCCCCCCAAAAAAAAAAAATCTTTACAGATACGGTGGAAGAAGAAGACGAAATAAAGAACGAATTAAACAAACAAATGAATAGATAAGTACAAAAGTATATACAAAAATAAATTAATGAATAAACTGGTTATCAAATAAACAAAAAAATAAACGAATAAGTAAATTAATAAACAAGTAGGTAAATAGGTAGATAAATGAATAGCTAAATAAATGAAAAGAAAATAAATCGATCAGTCAATAAAAGGGTACAAAGATCAGAACGGAGGGCCGGTTGGCTCAGGGGAGCGCGACGGTGCAAGGAAACAAAGGCTAAGCGTTATGGGAGCCAAACAATTGGGGCCAGGAAGGGGGGGAGGGGAGGGGAGGGGGGAGGGGGAGCCAAAATCCTCCGTGCGGGGACCAATCAGGACAGCGGGGAAAAAGTCGAAATGGAACTGGCGATGATCCCGGAGGCCAAAGGGGGGAGAGAGGGGGGAGGGGGGGGCAAAGGGAAACGGGGGGTGGGGGGTGAGAGGAGGGAGGAGAGAGGAAAAGGAAGGGGAAAGG
>NC_134795.1:15790402-15792902 GCF_046742065.1 Oratosquilla oratoria | reverse complement strand
TGGAGGAAGAAGAAGAGGAAAAGCATGAGGAGGAGGAAAGAGCAGGAAGAGGAAGAACAGGAATAAGAGGAAGAGGAGGAGGAAGAAAGTGGGAGAGTAAGGAGTCGGAGAAATGATAAGGAGGAGAATGAAGAAGAGAAAGAGGAAGAGGAAAATACGAGGAAGAGAATGGGGAGGAAGAGAATGAAGAAAAGGAAAGGGAGGAGGGAGGGGAAGTAGGAAGAGGGAGAGGGGGAGGGGGAGGAAGGCGAAAGAGGCAGGAAAATGAAGAAGAAAAAGGACGTGGAGGGTGAGGAGGAGGAAGAGAGGAAGGAGGAAGAGAGGGAAGGGGAAGAGAGGGAGGAGGAAGAGAGGGAGGAGAAAGAGGTGAAGGAAGAGAAAGAGGAAGAAGGAAAGAGAAAGAGCAATGCGAAAGAGGAGGAGAGAAAAAGAGGAGTACGAAGAGAAAGGTGGAGATTAAAGAGGAGAACGAGAGAGGAGATAGAGGAACAGGAGGGGGGAAGGAGAAAGAGAAGGAAGAGCAGAAAAAGGAGGAGGAGGAAAACGAGAAAGAGGAATAGGAGGAATAGGAGGAATAGGAGGAGGAGGAGGAAAGAGAAAGAGCAATGCTGAAAGAGGGGGGGAGAAGGGAAGTATCTGGTTAGTGTAATGTTCAGAGTTATGCATATATTTATATATATATATATATACAGAGGAGTATAACGAATTTAAGGAGTATATCTATATATATATAGTGCATATGTAACATATTAGAAGTAGATATACATATATATGAGTCAGATATATACATAGAATATACTTATATAGTATATATATATATGTATATATATGTATATAATATAGGAGAATACATATATATCACATATGTGTATATTTTTGTTTATATAGGATATACATATATAAGGATATCAGTGAAGTTACTCGGGGGGAAGTTACATATTAGTTGGTTATACATATATATATTATACATATATATATATATATATATATATATATACATATATACATATATATATATATATATATATATATATACATATATATATATATATATATATATACATATATATAATATATATATATACATATATGTATATGATATATATATATATACATATGTATATATATATAATGTATATTATATATAGATATTTATATATATATATATATATATATATATGTATGTATGTATATATATCTATATATATATATATATGTATATATATATATATACTGTATATATATATATATTATATATATATATGTATATATATATATATATATATATATATATATATATATATATATATATTATATATATATATGCACAAATTTCACAAGTCACACGTGAATCACAAATATGCAGAGTCCACTAGGAAAAGGAAAAACACACGGAGTCCGAGCGCTTTCGTGATATATTCACATTATCAAGGAGTACTGTACTCCTTGATAATGTGAATATATCACGAAAGCGCTCGAACTCCGTGTGTTTTTCCTTTTCCTAGTGGACTCTGCATATATATATGTATATATGTATATATATATATATATATATATATATATATATATGTATACACACATACACACACTATATAAATATATATATGTATTATATATACTGCATATACATATATATGTATACATATATATATATATGTATATATATATATATATATATATATATATATACATGTATATATGTGTATATACATATATATATATATATTATATATATACATATACATATACATATACATATACATATACACATACACATACATATACATATACATATACATATTATACATATATATATACATATACATATATACACATATGTTTACCTGCTCTGCTGCTCACCAACGTCAGGTCTAATTCTGGTGACTAAGCCCTCTACATCTATCCCTGTCCATGACGGTTCTGTCCTCTTGAACTTCCGTCCTTGACGTCCCCATGCTCATCAGACCCACCTGTATGTTGTCCATCCATCTCATTGTTGGCCTTCCTGGAGGGCCTCTACTAAAGGAGGAGCCATTGAAACGCCTAAACAGGATTGCTCTGTATGGTCGTTATTTCACCTGGAGGGGCCGTACCACCCTGGTGGATTATTATTTTTTTTTTTTTTTTTTTTTTTTTTTTTTTTTTAATTCAGTGTGTGAATCTCTCTTGTTGACGTCATTGCGAGTGTAACCGCATCTCCCGAGTCTTTATATAAATCTGAGGAACAATTTGGCAACTTGGAGCTTGTTTCGCGGTTTGGTGGCAGTTGTCCATGCCTCGTTACCATACAGGAGAATTGGGCGAAAAGTAATTCTTTAATGTATTAATTCAATTTCTCGTTCATTTACGAGACTGATCATTGGATTCCAACAGTGTCAGGCCTCCTTTCCCACAACACGTCTTCGTATTCGGGTGAGCCATCCCGAAGTTGGGATTCGGGTTCGTGATGGCTGTGCTGTGGAAGAACCTTGGACTTTGTGTTCCATTCAGTGAGAGGGCG
>NC_134795.1:15747902-15750402 GCF_046742065.1 Oratosquilla oratoria | reverse complement strand
AAATGTAGACCTACACTTACAATATAAATGCTTAAAAATGTGAATCTGCATTTTGCATCCACACTCAGAGAAACGCTTATGTAGTTGCTAGATAGTACGTAAAAGCATGCACGTTTGTGTGTGTGTGTGTGTGTGTGTGTGTGTGTGTGTGTGTGTGTGTGTGTGTGTGTGTGTGTGTGTGTGTGTGTGTGTGTGTGTGTGTGTGTGTGTGTGTGTGTGTGTGTGTGTGTGTGTGTGTGTGTGTGTGTGTGTGTGTGTGTGTGTGTGTATTTACCTAGTTGTGTTTACCTAGTTGTATTTTACAGGAAGGGGAGCTACGCTCGTGGTGCCCCGCCTTTATATGTCGCAGTGTGTGTGTGTGTGTGTGTGTGTGTGTGTGTGTGTGTGTGTGTGTGTGTGTGTGTGTGTGTGTGTGTGTGTGTGTGTGTGTGTGTGTGTGTGTGTGTGTGTGTGTGTGTGTGTGTGTGTGTGTGTGTGTGTGTGTGTGTGTGTGTGTGTGTGTGTGTGTGTGTGTGTGTGTGTGTGTGTGTGTGTGTTTGTATGTGTGATTCACCATGGTCTTGGATCACGTGCTGGACTCGTGATAGACAGTTATTTCCCTTCCTAAAGATATCTCAGAGCTCATATATGACCGATCTATGGGTAATGTTGTGAACTTACACACACACGCGCACACCCAACTCCCCGCCCACGAGAGTTGGAGTAACAACTCGCATCGCAGCGATACTGAAATTATTTCAGCCATGGGCGTAGGTGTAGGTGTAGGTGTGTAGGTGTGTAGGTGTGTAGGTGTGTGTGTGTGTGTGTGTGTGTGTGTGTGTGTGTGTGTGTGTGTGTGTGTGTGTGTGTGTGTGTGTGTGTGTGTGTGTGTGTGTCTGTACGTCTTTTCCTGCGTACGTGTGCACGGTTGCATGCTTACAACCGCGTGTATGCTCATGCAGGTTAGTGCATATATTCATAAACTAAAGCACATAAACACAGACATCATAATTTATATCCGCCTAATTGCTGCACCGTATACATTTCCCCCGTTCTGCCTCGGGCGAATGCCTTGCTGCAGTTTTATAGAAATTCCATCCACTCATTTTATTAAAAGTGCAACCAATTAACCCCTTGCGTACCAGGTGGGCCTTTATCCTTCGCCCTCTGTGTCGCCTGGCTATTCTCTTCCTCTCCTTGCTCTCCCTCAGTAGTGAAGAAGCTGTTGCCATTATCGACTAAACCCCTTCTTTACTGAGTGATGCTTTTTTTATTTATTCAAACTTTTGAATGACCTTTTTTTTTTTTTTTTTTTTTTTTTTTTATCCGTGGTACCCCCGGACTCTCGATGGGAAAAATAAAGGTTATAACGCCAACCTTCCTTCCTTCCTTCCCTCCTTTCATTATTTACGTACTTCCTTTCTTTCCTCCTTCTTTCCTTCCTTCCTTCCTTCCTTCCTTCCTTCCTTCTTTTCTTTCTTCCTTTCTTCCCTCCTTCCCTCCTTTCTTCCCTCCTTCTTTCCCTCCTTCCTTCCCTCCTTCCTTCCCTCCTTCCTTCCCTCCCTCCTTCCTTCCCTCCTTCCTTCCCTCCTTCCTTCCCTCCTTCCTTCTCTCCTTCCTTCCCTCCTTCCTTCCCTCCTTCCTTCCTTACATCTTGATCTTATTTCATCACCTTTCCTGACTCACATTGCTACATACTATTCCATCCAATCTTTTTATCCTTTTATATTCTTTCATTTATTTTATGTAAACATTTTACCTGAAAACATTCCCTTCCCTTTGTTTCTTATAATCATGCAGTGTTACTATCTTTTGTTATTTATTTATTTTCTTTCAAAAGTGTTTATTTATTCGTATTTGTTGTCGCCCACTCTCTCTGATTTTCACAATATCTTTCCTCTTCTTTGTTATCACATTCATTTGTTCAACCAATAATACATTTTGAACATTTATCTCTGGCTAGCACCAGACAATTCTATTCAGTTGATGAGCCACATAGGAAACATAATGAATTCCAGATCTATTGATTAAAACCCTACTTCAGTTAAACAAATCTGACTTGCGTTTGCTAAAAAAAAAAAAAAAATCGTTTATCTTAAAGGTGGTATAGAGTTATAGGGTTTGTCAAAGTCCATTAACATTATCACAGAGGTCCACGATGACTGGCATTTACGATAGGAAAAAATACATATATTATGCATTTAAAAGGTGTTATGGAGTTATAGGGGTTGTCTAAGTCCATTTACATTATGCCAGAAGGACACGAAAATCTAATTACCTAACTCCATCAATGAGAACATAACTTTATAACAAGACAAGAACGATGAATTGGGTCTCAACCAGGCGAGGGCCATTTCACGCAAGCATTCATCTCCTCAACTACATAAAGTCAATCGCACTTCACCAAAATGAAATTTATAAAGTAAGTCCATTTTCTGAGTAAGGTACACAATCCCGTGTGCATGTTCATATCCAGATACAGAACGGCTGTATACACTTTCAGCGGTCGTGCTAAAGGATT
>NC_134795.1:15742902-15745402 GCF_046742065.1 Oratosquilla oratoria | reverse complement strand
AGTGTTCGTATATAAACAGACCTCTGTTGTGACCCATGCTCAAAGGGGACAGTAACGAATTATAGTAATAGTAGAATTGGACATGAGCTTGGTCCCGAAGCGTGGCAACCCGCGATGCTAGCTTCTACGTGCGTGCTCGCGCATGCGCGTGTGTGTATGTGCGCGCGCACGCACGCTCACGAAGGCCTTTACTCTCTCCCTGAATTTTTTCCAAGTACACTTCAGCTTACCCTGCATAGTTTAGTTGCATAGTTTATGTGAAGCAAGACCAACCAACAACAATAGCGGCGATGAGAGTTATAGTGATGGTGATGATAATGGTGGTCATGATGATCATGATGGTGATAATGACAATGAAAATGACAATGGCAGTGACAGTAGTAGTGATAGTGAAGGTGATGATAATGATGGTCATGACGGTGATAATGACAATGAAAATGATAATGACAATGAAAATGACAATGGCAGTGACAGTAGTAGTGATAGTGAAGGTGATGATAATGATGGTCATGACGGTGATAATGACAATGAAAATGATAATGGCAGTGACAGTAGTAGTGATACTGATGGTGATGGTGATGATGACGATAATGGTGATACAATGGCGGTGACGATGGTGATAGTGGCGATGGTGACGACGACGACGATAATGATGATGATGATGATGATGATGATGATGATGATGATGATGATGATGATGATGATGATGATGATGATGATGATGATGATGATGATGATGATGATGATGATGATGATGATGATGATGATGTCGATGATGACAATAATGACAATGATGATGACGACGACGATAATGATGATAATGATACCGATGATAATGATGCAGATGATGACAATGATGATAATGATGATGATGACGACAACGATAATGACGATAAAGATAATGATAATAATGCTAAGGATAATCTATCGATTATTCAATATTATTTCTAAAATAAAAAGGCGATATTCTCTCACTATATGACATACTTTTCAACTAGAACCCAACATCTGAAGATCTAGTATGGTAATACTAAAAATATAAAAATTTAATCTAAAAATTTGGGGTAAAGAGAGTGTTAACAGCTTTTTCCTCTCGCCACTCCAGCCTCGCTGAACCTGACACCAACAAATTTCGGTCTATCATGTTATACGCTTTCTCGAGGTCCACGAAAACCAAAGGCGTTCCCTGCGTCCGTTTTCTTTCCTTGCACACTGCCAATGTTCCCTTGGTGGACTGAACATAAGAACATAAGAATGAAGGAGACTGCAAGAGACCATAAGGCCTACACAAGGCCTTTCGAACTCGCTTCTTGTGGCGTGGCGCTAGGTTCGAGCTCTGTTGTAGTCGGCGCATGAGGCGCAAAGTGCCCCCCGGCGTGTATTCTGCTACATTTGCACACATTTATACATTTATATATATATATATACATACATACATACATACATACATACATACATACATACATAAATACATACACACACACATACATACATGCATACATACATATATACATGCATACATACATTCATGCATACATACATACATATATGCATACATACATACATACATACATACATACATGCACACACACATATATACATACATATACATACGTACATACATGCATACACACATACATACATACATGCATACCTACATACATACATACATACATACATACATACATACATACATACGTACATACATACATACATACATACATACATACATACATACATACATACATACATGCATACAGATTAACCACGATGACGTTCAACCAACCCAAACTGTCACCGTTTGTAGATCTAACTCCCAGGAACAGTGGAGGACGGGACTTTAGTAAATCCCATCACAAATGCACACGCTCACATTCCCTCACATTGCATGCAAACGCACACATAGGCACACACACACACACACACACACACACACACACACACACACACACACACACACACACACACACACACACACACACACACACACACACACACACACACACACACACACACACACACACACACACACACACACACACACACACACATACACACACACACACACACACACACACACACACACGTGGACACACACATATATAGACACACAAAAGGCACACATACACACACGTACCGACACACAAAACACACACACACTCACACACACGCGCACGCTTACACACACACACACACACACACACACACACACACACACACACACACACACAAACACGGACACACACACAAACACATATATACAAACACAAGCAAGTGTATGTGTGCATATGTGTGCTCATGCATGTATGTATGTTGATCTATGTGTATGTGTGTGCGTTTATATATGTGTGTGTACATGAATACACGCACGCACCCCTTCACGCATACACACGTCTCCAAACACGGCAGAGAGGGGCTTTGCCTATGCGCGATACTGTATAGAAGAATTGTACCGGGGCGGTACATAGGAATCTGCGGCGCTGGCTACAGGGAGAAGATA
>NC_134795.1:15720402-15722902 GCF_046742065.1 Oratosquilla oratoria | reverse complement strand
CCATCTTCCCTCCTTCCCTCCCTCCCTACTCTCACTCCCTCCTCCCGTACCTCTCCCTTCCCTTTAACCCTCACTCCTTCCATCTCCTTCCTTCCCTCCTTCCCTTCCACCTTCCCTCCTTCCCTTCCTTCCTACTCTCACTCCCTCCTCCCGTACCTCTCCCTTCCCTTCAACCTTCACTTCTTCCATCTCCTTCCCTCTCTCCTTCCTTCCACCTTCCCTCCTTCCCTCCCTCCCTACTCTCACTCCCTCCTCCCGTCCCTCCTCCCTTCCCTTCAACCCTCCTTCCTTCTATCTCCTTCCTTCCCTCCGTCCCTTCCACCTTCCCTCCCTCCCTACTCTCACTCATTCCTCCCGTACCTCTCCCTTCCCTTCAACCTTCACTTCTTCCATCTCCTTCCCTCCCTCCTTCCCTTCCACCTTCCCTCCTTCCCTCCCTCCCTACTCTCACTCCCTCCTCCCATCCCTCTCCCTTCCCTTCAACCCTCCCTCCTTCCATCTCCTTCCCTCCCTCCTTCCCTTCCACCTTCCCTCCTTCCCTCCCTCCCTACTCTCACTCATTCCTCCCATACCTCTCCCTTCCCTTCAACCTTCACCCCTTCCATCTCCTTCCCTTCCACCTTCCCTCCTTCCCTCCCTCCCTACTCTCACTCCCTCCTCCCATCCCTCTCCCTTCCCTTCAACCCTCCCTCCTTCCATCTCCTTCCCTCCCTCCTTCCCTTCCACCTTCCCTCCTTCCCTTCCCCCCCTCCCCTTCTCTCTTCATTTAGACTCATGGACGAGAACCGGGCCTTCAGGAGTGGCTTCACTCTTGAAGAAAAAAAAAAAAGAAAAAAAAAAAAGTTTGAAGGAGGCCCCCCGAAGACGCAATACTCTTGAAGGACTTCCGAGAACTGAATGCCACAAGATTACGACCCTGAAGTTCTTGTGGTTTCTGAGAAGAATAAAATAAAAGGAAAATAATAAAATAAAGTTGTTTAATTCTTGGGTAGCTGTTTCAACCCTTCCGTCACAGAACCCAGGGAAAGGGTGACACGGGAATGAATAAAATCACCAGGCTGCAACCAGAATAGAAGAAAGATTGCTTCCTAGGGTCAAAGAAACCAGTGACTTATTTTCTGACTATAGGCGATTTTATTCGGCTGAAGCAAACCTCTAATCATCCGAGAAACTAACGTTATATTGAATAAAATATCTATATATCTATCTATCTATATATATACATATATCATATATATATATATATATACATATATATATATATATATATATATATATATGTATATATGAATGATAAAAATGGAAAGACACGATTGAGAGACTTTATTTCTTACCGGTTTCGCCTCAAAAGCGAAACCGGTCAGGAATAAAGTCTCTTGTTCCCAATCGTGTCTTTCCATTCTTACCATCCATACGCCTGTCATGATGTCACAATACATACGTACATATATATATATATATATATATATATATATATATATATATATATATATATATATATATATATATATGTATATATATATATATATATATATATATACATATATCACCTTCAAATGGTTAACGACTGAAACTCTTTAATTTCTTAAAAATATCTTTATTTTCTAAGCTCTAGAAAGATGCATGAGCCCTCGACAGAAATCGAAATCCCGCCAACGGCTCAACGGATCCATTAGAGCAGCGTTTCCCAACTTCTTCAGACCCTAGCACCCCTCCCCCCCCCTCGTAGTCAGGTCTAACAGTTCTAACGGTTCGTCGAACGCGGTTCGACAGACACGTGTTTAAAGTGATGTGTGAACGTGTGAACGGGGTGTTTGGGGTTTAACCAACGTGTTCGACAACCAAATACCCCGTTCACACGTTCACACATCACTTTAAACACGTGTCTGTCGAACCGCGTTCGACGTACCGTTTGACCGTGTAATTCCCCTGTAAGCAGTCTAGTTCCCCTTAACTAACATGTTATTACTAGAAGGCCATAGGGAAACGTATGCATGCCTCGCTCCTTAGCACCCCTTAGAATTTATTTCAAGAACCCACGACCTAATATATTATTTCTAGTAGGATAACGGACAGTGTATGTATGGCTTAATCCTCAGTACTCCCTAGAATTTACTTCAAGAACCCACGAACTAATATGTTATTTTTAGAAGGAGAAAGGACAGTGCATGTATGGCTTGCTCCTCAGTACGCCCTAAAATCGATTTCAGCACCCTCGATCATCGCCTGTAGCCAGATTATTTAATTCATCTCCTTCGGATTCCTCCGGTGGCAAAGAAGTTAATATTATAAATCAAACAATCATATATGAGGCATTGTGTCCATTCTTCTATGACCGGAGATTAATCTTTAACCCCCCAAAAAAAAAAAAAATTCTGATCACATTTAACTTCTACTGCCCCACCTTTTTATCTTTCTTCTTCTGTCATTAGTTACTATCATTTATCATTATCTTTTATCGTTCTTCATTTATCTCTTATTTATCTCGCCAACTCGTAAA
>NC_134795.1:15710402-15712902 GCF_046742065.1 Oratosquilla oratoria | reverse complement strand
AGTGGTATAGGATAACAAAAAGGAAGATTTTTTTTTTTTTTTTTTTTTTCAAGGCGAGTGTCTTGGAAGTTTACTTCCAGATCCAGCGGGTTCGAATCCCATGCGCTACTGTCAAGGAGATTGTCCGGAAGAAGGAAGAAATTGATAACTAGAGGGAAGAAATTGATAAAGATTGAGAAGAATATAGACGAAGAACCCCAAGACGAAAATAAAGAAGAAAACGTATGGATGGAATAAGGGAGAAGACAATAAAGAAGGGAAGAAATAAAGGAAGGAAGCAATGGGAATATAAATAACAATGAAGACACAAAATGAACACAAGATACGAACGCAAAAAAAAAAAAAAAAAAAAAAAAAAAAAAAAAAAAAAAAAAAAACCCATGAAAATAGGTCGTAAACATGAATGGACGCGACAAGCAAGAGAAGGAGATAATGGTAATGGAATCAAAACATTCGCGAAGAAAAAAAGTAAAAAAAAAAAAACATCTAAACGCTCAATGCCCCAAAAGAAATTGAATAAAATGCAAAAGCTTCCGAACGTAAACAAATAAAATGCGACTCGAGGGGGAGGGGGGGAGCGGGAGCGGGAGGGGGAGGGGGAGGGGGAGGAGGGACAGCAAGCGATGTCGGCAGCACGGGGGAGGGGGGGAGAGGGGGGAAAGGGGGGAAGAGGGGGGGAGGAGGATGTAAGCCAGACGAGTACAAAAGACCTGAAAGGAAGAAGTAGAAAAGGTGAAGAGAAAGGAAGGAATTGGGAAAGAAAGAGAAGAAAGAAAAGAAGAAAAGGAGGAGAAGGAGGAAGAGGAAGAGGAAGAGGAAGGGAAGGAGGAAGAAGAAGAGGAGGTGGAGGAGGAAGGGATGGAGGAGAATGACAAGGAGTAGACGTAGTAACAGTGTAAGGAGGAGGAGGGAGAGGAGGAGGACGAGGAGAAGATCCACAAGCAGTATAAGGAAGAGGACGAAGGGGAAGAAGAGGAGGAAGAGGAAGAGGAGGAGGAGGAGGAGGAAGAGGAGAAGAAGGAGGAGTAGGAGGGAAGGAGGAGGAGGAGGGGCGAAGGAGGAGGAAGGAACAGGTAGAGGAGGAGGAGGAGGAGAAAGAGGAGGAGGAGAAGGAGGAGGAGGAAGAGGAGAAGAAGGAGGAGGAAGAGAGGAGGAGGATGAGAGAAGGAGGAGGAGAAGGAGGAGGAGGAGAAGAGGAGGAGGAGGAGGAGAAGGAGGAGGAGGAGGAGGAGGAGGAGGAGGAGGAGGAGGGGAGAAGGAAGAGGAGGAAGAGGTATAGGAGGAGGAGGAGGAGAAAGAGGAGGAGGAGAAGGAGGAGGAGGAAGAGGAGAAGAAGGAGGAGGGGAAGAGGAGAAGAAGGAGGAGGGGAGGAGGATAAGGGGAGGAGGAGGAAAGGAGGAGGGGAGGAGTAGGAAGAAGAGGAGGAAGGGAGAAGGAGGAAGAATAGGAGGAGGGTAAGAAGGAGGAGGGGAGGAGGAGGAGGGGAGGAGGAGGAGGAGGGGAGGAGGAGGAGGGGAGGAGGAGGGGAGGAGGAGGAAGGGAGGAGGAGGGGAGGAGTAGGAAGAAGAGGAGGAAGGGAGAAGGAGAAGGAAGAATAGGAGGAGGGTAAGAAGGAGGAGGGGAGGAGGAGGAGAGGAGGGGAGGAGTAGGAGGAGAGGAGGAGGAGGAGAGGAGGGGAGGAGGAGGAGGAGAGGAGGGGAGGAGTAGGAGGAGAGGAGGAGGAGGAGGAGGAGGGGAGGAGTAGGAAGAAGAGGAGGAAGGGAGAAGGAGGAGGAAGAATAGGAGGAGGGTAAGAAGGAGGAGGAAGAAGAGGAGGATGACAAGTAGATGCATTAGCAGTAAGGAAGAGGAGGAGGAGGAGGAAGAGGAAGAGGAGGAGGAGGAGGAGAGAGGAGAAGGAAGAGGAGGAGAAAGGAAGGAGAGAAGGAGAATGAGGAAGAGAAGGAGAAAAATGTGGAACAGCAGGAGATGGAAGTGAATGAGGAATTGGCAGAGGAAGAGGGGGAGAGGAGGTAGCGAAAGAGGAGGAAGATGAGGAGGAAGAGGAGAAACATGAAGAAGAAAAAGGAGGAGGAGAAGGACCAAAAGTAGGAGGAATTTGACGGAGGAAGGATAGGAGGAGAAGGAGAGATATAGATATATAGATATAAATATTTATATATATATATATATAGATAGATATAATATGGATATATAGTTATAGGGTATAGACGTAGATATATAGACGTAGCTATAGATATATAGATTTAGCTATATAGGCAAAATATTAATACAATAGATACATAGATATATAGATCCAGATATAGATATATAGCTGCAGATGCAGACAAGGTCATCATATTAGGACGACAGGACAGGATTCGCAGTAATGGATTTCAATAGGACAAACTTAGATTTAAGAAGGAAATGGTCCAGATCTGGTTTACCAATAAAGTGGTCAACGAATGGAATAGACTTAGTCACCATATAGCGAGCTCTGAAACTATTGGTTGTTTTAAGA
>NC_134795.1:15702902-15705402 GCF_046742065.1 Oratosquilla oratoria | reverse complement strand
GTCAGAGTGGTGTCTGGAAGGGCTGGGTAGGCTCGAGAATACAACGACGCTTAGCGGGTTCGGAGTTGCGGTCACTGATTGTGAAGATCGACGACGGTTACTATTACCCTCTTTTGGAGGTTCTTACCATTGCGGGCCGATATGAATTTCATTATTCTATTGGTTCATTTATTTATTAATTTTTATCAATTCATTTATCTATTCATTCATGGGGGTGGGAGATTCCTCGCTTCGTTCTCATGAAAGTATTGCGAGGCGAGGACTGGAGTGCAACAGAGGGAATTTGGTTTTGGGAGGACTGTTGTTCTTTCTCTGTATTGCTGTTTTGTTATTACTATGATTATCACCAAGATGCTGGGGGTGGTTCTACAGCCAGGTTAAGGTAAGGGGCCATTTCTAAATACCCTTTCTTGTCTCTTTACAATGTGAGGTGCGCAGGGTGGATTCCAAAAAGGGCTGCTCAGCCGTTCAGCCTGGTGCCGAAATGTAACGCCTATTATTCAATAACAAATCGACCACTGGGCTTGCGCTGATATCCAGATGGATTAAGACTAATGTCTTCAAAAGATCACCTGCTATTGGCCCCACCGAAAGACTTTTGATTGATAAGTGGGAGGGTAAAGTTGTTGAATAGCGAGAGAGAATTCTAATAGTGACCGAACGTACTATCAGTCTCAGCCACTGCTTCTAATAGTGACCGAATGTACTATCAGTCTCAGTCACTGCTTCACTCTTGGCAACTCCTTGAGGAGAGCAGGTCCCGGTGAGCACCACTTGTAGTGGTAAAATAGCAGCTGGTCTTCTTCCGAATGTCCTGCTCCTGAGATCCTCGAAATCCTGCAATCCTCTTCTTATGATTTCCATAAAGTGAAGAGAGTTGCAGGATCTCAAAACGGATACGTGACTGGTACAGGATACCCAGAGAAGTTAATCTTTGCTTCTCTAGGTATAGATAAAGATGTACGGATAATATATATCTCAGTCAATCAACGAGTCTAACGACTGCGTCATCTTCTGCCACGTCACTACTGCAAACTTCTCTAGCTCTTCTTTCCACTTGTCTGGTCTTTATCTCCTACACTTTCCATCTCGCGGCATCCAGTTAGTCCTACACTTGCTTCGCCTCCTACCATCCCCTCTGGATACATTTCCTCGCTGATACAATTTTCATTTTTTACTGATTCCACAATACTTTTCACTTCTGTTTACTCTCTTCCGCAAGTTACCCTCTTCCTGTCTTTCAGCGTTATTCCTAATACTCATCTTTACATTTCTTTGAGAGCTTCTTTCCTTTGTCTCCATTGTCATCGTCAATTCCCAAGTCTCGCACCAGCAGATCATAGCTAGTATTATACAATGTTTGTAAACTTTGTGTTTCAGACGAACTGTATAGGTAGAGAGCCTCTCATGTTTTTATGTTCACTTACGTTCTTATGTTCCACCAGTTCTGAATCCTCTTTTATTCTATTTTGGTTATATTTAGTCAACTTGTATACTTGGCATAAATAATCATACTCTTCAACTTTTTAAGATTCTTACAATCATAATAGTTTTACTTTGATCCTATGTTGACCATCACTTTGGTCTCTCATTCAACTTCAAATGTACTTTGATATTTTCCTTGTAGATCATCCAGCATAATTTACAAGTCTTCTGCTTTTTTTTTTTTTTTGACTGAAATATTGTCATCCTCAAATCTAAAATAAAAATCATATTCACCATTAATCTTCAAACTTTTACCTTTCCAACCTAAATCAAAGCAAGATGTTGTAAATAGATTGGGTGATATTATGTTGCTTTACCGAGGTCTTTTCTCCATCTTATTTGTTATGTATTTTTACATATATACAATCCAATTATAGCAGTACATGTTCTGTAGAACCTTTACAACGAGATCACTTGCGAAAGCTAAATACATAGATTCAATGTATTATATCATTCCCACAGTTGATTTATTGATATAGCCTATATATAGCATATAGCCTGTAATGAACTATCCAATTCTAAAGCTTCCCTGTTCTCTTTATTGAACACAAAAACATAAAAACTTAAGAATGAAGGAAACTCGAAAAGACTATGAGGTCTATACTAGACAGTTTCATTACCATAACCGCCTATCATCCCCATCCAAAAAAGTTATTTAAACTGCTTTCAAAACAACCAATGGTTTCAGCGCTCATTGATTGGTTACTATGTCTATTCCATTCGTTAACCACCCTATTAGTAAAACAGTTCTTGCTTATTTCCTTCTTAGATCTTAATTTGTCCAACTGAAATCCATCTACAGTTCCGCTTATGCCCATTTCGATCCGGCCAAGAAGAACTACCGAACTACGTGGCTCAAACACCTATGTGGTTCTCGGACAAAAGAAACGCTGCAGAAGAAATGAGAGAGAAGGCCTTCTGAATGACATACAGCGTCTAAAACAAGAGAATATATACATATACATGTAAATATACATATACATATATACATATGCATATGCATATAGCATACGTA
>NC_134795.1:15682902-15685402 GCF_046742065.1 Oratosquilla oratoria | reverse complement strand
ATTTTCCTATGTAAGAGAATGTTTGTTCGATTTTTTTTATATAATTGTTGACGAGTTGTTCATTTACGAATGTGACCAATTGCTGTTTTATGTAAACTGTTTAATTTTTCGCTGCATACTATTAGATTAAAATGGGCTATACTTGTTGGAGACTTGTCATTTCTATGCTTTAGATATGATAAATGTTTAACTATTTACATAGTATGCTGAGTATTCAATCGTAATCTATCAATGTACATATGTTTTAGTGTTTAATAGTAAGCCTTTTATGTATAGGCAGTTCAACTAATAAACGCTTCGTACAGAGTGTGTGGAAGGACGAATCATTCTCTATATTTTTTAGATGTGATTTTTATGTATCGTTTATATTATGCTTTTTTAGTTTGTGTTTAAGATCCACTGTCTAAGAAAAATGAAAAATGTGGATGCAGCCAGAACGCCAAATATTTAGAGCCATTAGTGACGGTACATGCATGATTTATTTCGGAATAATGTCATCAGTTGTTTTAAAAAACGATTAGACAACTTTATGGATGGGGATGACAGGTGGTGATGGATACGGAGCTGCCTAGTGTAGGCCTTATGGTCTTTTGCAGTCTCCTTCATTTCTTATGTTCTTATGTTCTTCTAAATTTTAATGTATACACTTTTATAATTGCACAAATTAATTATTAAATACGGTGGACTGTAAGGTGAATCAACATTGTAAAAAATGGAAATAAAGATTTGATTTGATTTTACTTGACTCTCTCTTTCGCTCTCTGTCTGTCTGTCTGTCTGTGATCTGTCTGTCTGTCTGTCTCTCTCTCTCTCTCTCTCTCTCTCTCTCTCTCTCTCTCTCTCTCTCTCTCTCTCTCTCTCTCTCTCTCTCTCTTTCTCTCTCTTTCTCCCTCCCCCTCCCTCTCTCCCTCTATCCCCACTCTCTATTTCTCTCTCATTTTCTGTCTCTTTCTCTCTCTGTTTCTCTCTCTCTCTCTCTCTCTCTCTCTATATATATATATATATATATATATATATATATATATATCACTCTATTTCACTCTCTATTTTTTCACTTAGAAGATGGGGTAGCCGTTAGCAATTCCAAATTTGTACATAATCCTATGATGACTCACCTATTATGTATGCATGTGTATATGTGGGAAGTATATGAAGAATACTGATGGCCAGTCACTCTTTCCTTCCTATTACCATTACAAACTTAAGAAAGAAAAAAGGGAAAAAAACTAATAATAACAAAAGTAAAAAAAAAAAAAAAAAAAAAAAAAAAATCACTACCACAGCAAAGACATCAGTCAAAAATTTCTTTCCAGAAAGATCTATGGAAAGATCTGAAAGCTACCGCCAACCACTGTCAGGGTTACGGGCGATTAGTCAAAGAAACTGTCATGAACCAGTTATCGTCATGATCACAGGTTGAAATAATCAAAATTCCAAAAAACGTATTATCATTTAATTCCCGTATATGTGAGTATAACATCCACATACCCATGAAATCCAGAAATCTTGCAAAACCTCATTCTCGCATATGTGCGTACCCACATGCATATGAAATCCAAAAATCTTAAATATTCTAAATCCCTTATATGTGAGTATGACATCCACGTACACATGAAATATAGAATTCTTAATCTAATTCCCGTGCATGTAAGTGTGGCATCTACTGTACATCCATACGAACATGACAAATCAAACTTCGCGAACCGCCTCGTCTACTGTAACAAGATCTCGAAATGTTACGCCTCAGTACACAGAGTGTATTATCTCCTGTTTGCGTTACCTGTGAAGTGGGGGATTTCTCTACAGAGATGGAGCCCCTCAGTGTTCCCTCGATCCACCCTAAGGATCCCGGTCCGTTAGGTGGCAAAAGAGGCGTAAAGATACTTATTCTGTTCCGTCGGCAGTAAGCCATCAAATCCATCAAAGGTCCGGTAGCCAGCCGGTCTTTGTATCCAGTCGGCATCGCCGGGGGGGTTGGGGGTTGGGACGGGGTGGGGGGGTTACCTTTTTTTTTTTTTCCTTCTTTTTTTTTTTTTTTTTTTGGGGGGGGAGTGAAGTATCACTCCCCGGTAGTTAGTCCGGCAGTACAACAACACTGCATAAACTCTCTCAGTGCGGTGACTTGTAACACTCTCTCTCTCTCTCTTAATTCTAGACAGTTTTATTCGGGGCAGATGGAAGAAACAGGATCTCTACTGTCCTCAGTTCACTCCACAACTGAATAGATTCATCGAACATTAATCGGATTATGTATATATATATATATATATATATTTATATATATATATATATATATATATATATACATATATATATATATATATATATATATATATATATATATATATATGATTAATTTTCTTACTGAGATTTTCAATTTTTCTTACAGTAGATATCATTTCAGTGGGGTGGGCAAATACAAGCCATCCATAGCCTTCCATGTTTAATTTGACGTTTTGACTTGAGGGAGTCATTGTCAGAATAGTATACAAGAATGAAG
>NC_134795.1:15670402-15677902 GCF_046742065.1 Oratosquilla oratoria | reverse complement strand
ACAAACACACACACACACACGCACGCATATATATACATGTACATATATATATATATATATATATATATATATATATATATATATACAATCACACTGAATGGTTCTCAGTAATCAATTGATATCTTTTTCAACCACATATCACTTTTAATTCCATACAAACGAGACTGATAATCGCTCGAAGGAGGCATCCGTTGGAAATTGAAACGTGGACGAGCCGAGGATTCGAACCAGGGTTGGTGATTTTTTTGATTAAAAAAAAAAAAAAATCAAAAATCGGATTTTTTTTATTTAAATCAGATTTTTTTTATTTTATTAATAATCAGCATAAAATATATTGTGAAAGTTATATATATATTCTATATGTTAGTGTAAAATACATTTGAGGTGTTTTTACAGTGTTGCATCATCTCTCACTTGCTTATAACATGTTTGAACCTGTCAAGCAGCCCAGTGGCCACTGACCAGGATTGCATCATCTCTGTCCTGTACCTGATACATGTTAGAACATGGCCGGATTTGTGCCACTGTGTAGTAGTTTGATTGTTTGGATTGGTGTTACAGGCTAGTCACTCATTCCTGCAAGAGTGTGAAGATGTCACTAACCACAAGGGTTAATATATCTGGTAGGAAGAGTGATCCAGTGTGGGAACATTTCAACAGAATTCCTTCAAAATCTGGAAAAGGATGGAGAGCTACATGCAAACAGTGTAAACTTGAATTACAAGGAATAGTAGCAAGACTGAAATCTCACAGAGAAAAATATCAGCAGTTACAAACTACATTATCAGAACAGGAAAATGAACTGAAGCTGGTGACCTATGGCTGTACTGCACACATTTTGAATCTTCTGGCTCATGATCTGGAAATTGACAATATTAAAGAGCATGTGGTGAATATAGTAAAATACTTTAGAAACAATCATTATGCTTCTGCAAGATATCGTCAGGAAGGTGAGCAACGTATTGTTATGCCTCAAGACACACGATGGAATACCATGTGTAACTGTCTGAAGACATATATAAAGAACTGGCCAGCTCTCATGAAAATATGTGAAGTTGATAGGGAGCAAATTGATGTCAGAGTTAGAGAAAAGGTGTCTAACTTAACCCTGAAGCGGTCAGCAGAGGACCTACTTGCACGACTAGAACCAATAGCTGTGGCTTTAGACAAAGCACAGAGTGATAAATGTACAATTGCTGAAGCAGTGAACATTTGGAAAGAATTAATCACAACTTTAAGCAATGGCAGAGATGCCCTAACTGCTGTGAGAAAGAGGTATGACCAAGTCATAACACAAGCTCATCTTCTTGCAAACCTAATTCATCCTTCCCTTCAAGGAAAACTGCTTAGTGAAGAAGAAGTGAATAATGCAATGGACTATGCTAATGAAAGGTTTCCTTCACTTGTCCTAGTCACCATGAAATATCAAGCCAATCATCTCTTTTTTTCCCTGCACTTAAGTTTAGTTATTCTGTGACCAAGTGCATGGTAGCTGTTGAATGGTGGAGGTCACATTCAAGCCTGCTGGATAGTGATGTCATTTCAGCAGCACAACAACTACTGTCTGCAGTGGCTTCTTCATCAGGGGTTGAACGAGTTTTTTCAAGCTATGGTATAGTACATTCAAAATTAAGGAACCGGCTGGGAACAGAAAAAGCTGCAAAACTGGTGTTTTTGTTTAAAACTATGAATGCACACAAAATGGATGTATATGATGATACTAATGATCAGGATGCTTAAAAGAACCAAATTCATTGTCAAAAGAATTAAAAACCTTACTTTTTTATATTAAAAAAAATTTGAACTACTTTCAGAGAAGTGTTTCATTATTTTTTAAAAGAAGATTGCTTTTACAGAATAAATTCAATGTGCTTTTGCTCTGAATACAGGCTGCAATAATTTTCTTTTTTTTAAATTCATTACTTCAAGAAATAAGTATAGCTCATTATAAGTAACCCTTTTTGATTTCCTTATTCAATAGCAAGTAGATTTTTTTTCTATTGCAAAAGGAAGTGATTTAGCATTTTAGTCCTTAGCTCATTACAAGTAAATCCCTTTGATTTCTTTCTTGATGGATGTGAAATTTTTTGTTGAACTGTACAATAAAAGAAAGCATTTAGTATAAAGTCAGTGTGCTTTTGCTCTGAATACAGGCTGCAATAATTTTCTTTTTTAAATTCATTACTTAAAGAAATAAGTATAGCTCATTTTAAGTAAACCTTTTTGATTTCCTTATTCAATAGCATGTGGATTTTTTATGTTTTTATTGCAAAAGCAAGTGATTTAACATTCTAGTCCTCAGTTCATTCATTACAAATAAAACCCTTTGATTTCTTTCTTAATGGATGTGAAAATGTTTGTTGTACTGTACAGTAAAAAGAAACATTTAGTGTTCTATTTCTCAGAAATATATAAAGCAGGTATAATTATGTTTGTTTTTATATTTTTCATTTACATTCCATATTGCTTTGGGCAGAAGTAAATACTGATTTAAATCGATGATTTTTTTTAAAAGAATCATTTTATTTAAATCTTGATTTAAATCACTGATTTAAATCATCATGATAAAAATCAGCCAACCCTGATTCGAACTCAGCTAGTCCGTAACAAAGTTACATTGACGTAACCCAATACGCTATCACATATATGTATGCATATGATATATTAGAATTGACAAGGCACCGACACTGATCTCAGTGATGAAGGACCATAGCAAGACAAGGAAACAATTCACAAAATCAAGACCACAATAATACGAGGCTCTCTAACGCCGTGTCCGTTCTTCAACACAGCGACGCCTTAAACAGATTTCTTTCACGACCAAAACCAGACGATTCTATTCACCTGATGGACGGATTCGAGGTCAAGGAGGGGCGCTGTTCCTTCCCCACCCCCTCCCCCCTATTCTAAGACCCTTCACCTTTTCTTCATCCACAACAAACCAGCCGACATTTAACGGAACCAAAAACAAATCATGTGTGTTTCCGTACTGAGAGACCCAAGTCTCCCAACAATACGAAATCAATCCTAATAGACGTTGGGAGAGTTGACAAAGTGTGACCCCGAGGCTGGGCCTCCGGAGGGGATTAAGTTGAGGTTAATCCTGTCAATCCACTCAAGCGGCAACTGCATTCCTTCCTGGATACGACTGCGCCAATTACGAACGAAATTAAACAATCTTCATCCGAGGACACAAGGGAAATCTGATACAAAACAAACTACAGATGCCGGCGCACGAGTACCTACGCATATGTACACATACACACACACACACACACACACACACACATATGTATATATATATATATATATTTATATATATATATATATATATATATATATATATATACTTATATTTGTGTGTGTGTGTGTGTGTGTGTGTGTGTGTGTGTGTGTGTGTGTGTGTGTGTGTGTGTGTGTGTGTGTGTGTGTGTGTGTGTGTGTGTGTGTGTATGTATTTACAGTACATATTGTACTATGGTCTCTTAACTATGACTCTCAATCATACTTCAACCATTCCATCCATGCTCTCCTCTCCTCCACTTCCAGAAACTCCCCATGGAATGGAAACTCACCATTCCAGTTCCAGGGAATGGAAACTCACCGTTCCAGTTCCCTGGGCCTTGTTCCCCCCACCCACCCCAAATGCCTTTCTACCCATGCCCCCAAAGAACCACCCAAAGGCTCCCCCCCCCCAGCCACCTCCCCCAAACCCCCTCAATACCTCTCGGGTCGAGCCTATCCCCCTATTGAGGTCTTGTTGTTCTCATTGTGTGTCTTTATTATATCTCTTGTTTGTTATCCCAGACTTCCGTCTTGTGACGATATTAGAGTAGATCTATGGTCGCCGATTCTTCAGTCGTGATTCGATACCTGAGGGCACCTCCTTGATGCGGCCGAAGCCGACGGTTATTGTAGCAATAAAGTTAGAACTTTATATAAATAGAATGAATTAGATAACAAACTATTTCACTGATAAGTAAAAAGAAATGTTGGATGGAGGAGAGAGGAGGGGGGAGAAAGGAGAAGGGAGAGGAGATAAGGAAGAGAAGACAGAGGAGAGAAGAGAGAAGGGAGAGGGAGAGGAGACAGGGAGAGGAGAGAGTACAGTAGAGAGAAACGAGGAGAGAGGAGAGAGGAGACAGGAGACAGGAAACAGGAGAGAGGAGAAAGGAGAGAGGAGAGAGAAAAGAGGAGAGAGGAAAGAGAAAATAGGAGAGAGGAGAGAGGAGAGAGGAGAAAGGAGAAAGGAAAGAGGAAAGAGGAAAGAGAAAAGAGGAAAGAGAAAAGAGGAGAGAGGGAAGAGAAAGGAGGAGAGAGGAGAGAGGAGAGAGGAGAGAGGAGAGAGAAAAGAGGAAAGAGGAGGGAGGAGAGAGGGGAGGGAAGAGAGGAGACGGGAGAGAGTAGAGAGGAGAGAGGAGAGATGAAAAAGAGGAAGAGAGCAGAAAGCTGATTAAGGTCTATAAAAACGGTGAAGGAAAACTTAACCAACTTTAATGAAGAGAGCGGAAGAGGAGGAGGAGGAGGAGGAGGAGGAGGAGGGAGAGAAGTAACAGGGAAAATGGAATTAGAAGACTAAATTAGGGGAGGAGGGGGGGTTAGGATACAAAGCAAAGAATATGATATTAGGGATAGAGAGGGAGGGCATGGGAGGGGAAGGGAGAGAGGGAGGGGGAGGATAGGGACAGGGGACTTCGGGAGAATGGGGAGAAGTAAGAGGAGTGGAAGGAGGAGGGGAAGAGGGAGGTGAATAGAGGAAGAAGGAAGAAAGAAGAAGATGTGGAGGAGGGGGAAGGAAGAAGAAGGGGAAGAGGATGTGGAAGAGGAAGAAGGAAGGAGGGGGAGGAGGAGGAAGAGTAGGAGGAAGAGGAGGAGGAGGAGGAGGAGGAAGAGGAGGAAGAAGAGGAGTACTAGAGATAAAATGGAGAAGGAGGAGTAGGGGAAAGAGGGGAGGAGGGTAAAGAGAGGGGAAAGAAGAAGGAAGGAAGAGGAAGAGGAGGAAGAATAGAATGAAGAGAGAATGGGAGGAGGAAGAGGAGGAGGAGAAGAAGAAAGAGGAAGCGGGAAGGAATAAGAGAATGAGAAGGTGAGGAAGAAGGAAGAAAGGGAATAAGAGGAAGAGGAAGAAGAGGAGAAAAAATAGTGAGAGAAAACGGAAAAGGAGGAGGAAGATAAAGAGGAGAAGGATGCACGAAATGAAGAAGAGAAGAACTTTAGGAGTGAAGAAAAGGTGGGGAGGAGGATAAAGAAGAAGAAGAAGAAGAAGAAGAAGAAGAAGGAGAAGGAGAAGGAGAAGGAGAAGGAGAAGGAGAAGAAGAAGGAGAAGGAGAAGGAGAAGAAGAAGAAGAAGAAGAAGAAGAAGAAGAAGAAGAAGAAGAAGAAGAAGAAGAAGATGGGAAGGAAGAATGGGAGAGGGAAGGGGAAGGGTAGGCCGAGGGGGGGAAAGGGATAGAGGAGGACCAGGCGGGGGGTGGGGGGAGGAGAATTAGGGGCGAGTATGGAGGGTGAGGGTGAATATGGAGGGGTAGGGGGAGGGCGAGGGTGATTGTGGAGGGGAACGGGGAGAGGGAGGGGGGAGAGAAGGGGGGAGAAGGGGGGAGGGGGAAGAGGGGGAAGAGGGGGAAGGGGGGGAGGGGGCTGGGATTCTGTGTTCATCAGTGTTTTCCGCTTCAGTGTCTAAGCTTTTAATCCCCTCGAGTTTCAGCTCGTCCTCCATGGTTCAAAGCCCCCTCTCTTCCCCCTCCCCCCTCCCCCCACAAAACCTTCCCTCGATCCTCTCCCCCTCCTCTTCCTTCTCCTCCTCCTTCTCCTCCTCCTCCTTCTTCTCCTTCTCCTTCTTCTCCTTCTCCTCCTCCTCCTCCTCCTCCTTCTTCTCCTCCTCCTCCTCCTCCTCCTTCTTCTCCTTCTCCTCCTCCTCCTCCTCCTCCTCCTCCTCCTCCTCCTCCTCCTTCCAGGCCTCTTATCCCTTTGCTCCTTTTCTTCTCTCTCCATATCCTCCTCACACTCTCCTCTTCCTCTTCTCCTTCCTCCTCCTTCCTCCTTCTTCCCCTCCTCCTCCCCTCCCTCCTTCCACGCTCTACCACACTCATTAAACTTATTCATTCTCTTCTCTTTTTCTCCTCCTCCTCTTATCCTTCCTCGTCCCTCCTCCTCCTCCTCCTCCTCTTCCTCCTTCCGTGATCTTAAAACTCTTCTCATTCTCTTCCCTCCTTTTACTCCTCTCCTCTTCTTCCTTTTCATCCTTCTTCTCTTCCTCCTCTTCCTTTTTATTTCTTTATCCTTCTCCTCCTCTTACCTTTTATTCCTTTCCTCCTCATTCTCCATTTTCATTTTACTCGTATCCTCTTTCTACTCGTCATATTTCTCCTCCTCCTCCTCCTCCTCCTTTCTTCCTCCTCCACCTCCTCCTCCTCCTTTCTTCCTCCTCCACCTCCTCCTCCTCCTCCTCCTCCTTCTCCTTATCCTTTCTTCCTCCTCTACCTCCTCCTCCTCCTCCTCTTTTCTTCCTCTCCCACCTCCTCCTCTTCCTTCACAGCCTTCATTGCTTAGTCTTGGTTGCAGACGTGGAGTTAATCCCACGATCCTCTGGACACGCCCACTTTGGGGTCACCCTTCCTCTTCCTCCTCCTCCTCCTCCTCCTTCTCCTCCTGCTTCTCTTCCTCCTCCACTCCCTCTTCTTCCTCCTTCTTCTCTTCCTCTTCGTTTTTCTCCACCCCAATTCTTTTTCCTCCTCCTCCTCCTCCTCCTCTTCCTCCTCCACCCCCTCTTCTTCCTCTTTCTCCTCTTCCTCCTCTTCTTTCTCCACCCCCTCTTCTTCCTCCTTCTCCTCTTCCTCCTCTTCTTTCTCCACTCCCTTTTCTTCCTCCTCCTCCTCTTTCTCCACCCCCTCTTCTTCCTCCTTCTCCTCTTCCTCCTCTTCTTTCTCCACTCCCTTTTCTTCCTCCTCCTCCTCCTCCTCTTCCTCCTCCACCCCCTCTTCTTCCTCCTTCTCCTCTTCCTTCTCTTCTTTCTCCACCCCCTCTTCTTCCTCCTCCTCCTCCTCCTCCTCTTCCTCCTCCTTCTTCTTCTTGAAGCCCAAGATGTATCGTGAGATCGAGACACCGAAGTACAGTTGGAAGCAAAAGTTTCTCGACAATATCCATGAGAGCCTTCAACTCGAGGTTCTGTCCTCGCCTGGACAAAGTCGCCCACGTATCTCCTTCACTCGGCGACGGAACGAATCCAGAACATTCAGATATTTTCTTCCGCCTGCCCCCAGACGATTCTATTCAGCTCTGAAATACCTCCTTGAAAGTGGCAGTTGCCGACAAGATTGACGAGTTAAACACCATATGAGGACGGAGCCTTTATTTGTACGACGTTTCGCTTATTATGATCTCAACTTGTACTTGAAAAAGCTGTAATAAGCGAAACGTCGTACAAATAAAGGCTCCGTCCTCATATGGAGTTTAACTCGTCAATCTGAAATACCTCGGGACAGTACTGCTATAATTCCATGT
>NC_134795.1:15650402-15652902 GCF_046742065.1 Oratosquilla oratoria | reverse complement strand
AGAGCTTGGGGAGTCGGGGGAAGGGGGGAGAGTCTGGGGGGGGATCCTGGTTATGGGACACACGATCAGTTATTCATGTCTCCTCCCCTCCATAACCCCCCCCACGTCCCCATAGTCTAAAATGTCAATGTGTATGGATATTAGCCGTGTGTGTGTGTGTGTGTGTGTGTGTGTGTGTGTGTGTGTGTGTGTGTGTGTGTGTGTGTGTGTGTGTGTGTGTGTGTGTGTGCGTGTGTGTGTGTGTGAGAGAGAGAGAGAGAGAGAGAGAGAGAGAGAGAGAGAGAGAGAGAGAGAGAGAGAGAGAGAGAGAGAGAGAGAGAGAGAGAGAGAGAGAGAGAAAGAGAGACTCTTAACTCCTTTCACTATCAAAAGAATGACCCGTACCTTACAGCATCGTATCAGGCGATTTTATTCAGCTGAGGGAAAGCTCCAAAGTTTAGACTCAAGTGACAGTTGACTTCGCCCGTCCCTCCCTCACCCCACGTCTACGGGGCAAAGGCGTAGATAGGGGCCCAACGTCCGCTCCCCCGCCAGCCTACGCCCTTGGTATCATATTAGTTGTAAATACACACATTAGTTCTGCGTTCCGTAGGGTAGACCCTCCTTACCGCCAATACGCGCCGACACCTCTCAACAGTCCGCCATGGCTCTGATTTCAGTCTCGTTCATAAACAAAACAACACAGAATCTTATCTTTCCTTGCTTGTCTTTGATACAAAAGAACAAAGTCATAGATGGATACATTTTGATTTTGATTATGAATTTTAAACCAAACGAACAACTGGCACAAGAATTTATTTATTTGTTCATTTCCTAATGGCGAAGTCAAAGTCAGAGTCACAGCAATGGATTCGTTGGTCTGGGACCACCGTCACGCACAAATCTGAGAAGGCAATAGCTCGGGAGAAAGGCTGTTGTAGCTGCTGTATTGATACACCAGTGGTTGTAGATCTCGCTCTACAGCTAGTGATGCTCTACATCGGCTCTAGATCTAGTTTCTATTAATACAATTTCGTTTACAGAAAAAAATTATTATAAGGAAACTACATGTATACATATATGTATATATATATATATATATATATATATATATATATATACATATACATATGTACACACTCACACACATACACACACACATATATATACATATATATATATATATATATATATATATATATATATATGATATATATCATACTCAGCAAGGAAATATATTTTCAATTGTGCATTCAGTTGTACAACCACTGAATCTTATATCGTTGGGACATTTCTTGGGGACCGATTAAAGGATTTTGTTCTGGCTATTCAGTTTGAAGAAATCTCGAAGTTGAATGGTTCTGACAGCAATTCGATGACAATTCTCGCCCAGTGTTGCGACACTCGTAATGACCGTACGAAGTAGAAAGTCTTCGTTCTATGTTACGCCATTGCAGACTTCGTGATGCCCCAGCACCCCGTCCCTCCCTATGGAGTAATGACTCATCATCATCAAGGGGGGGGGGGCGCATACGCCGGAATGGGGGGTCAGGGGCAGAGGGGGGGGGTCGTTTCACTCACATGCTGACGCCATTCCCCCAGCAAGACCTCCCCCCCCACACCCACCCACCTCCCCTCCCCCTACGCAGTCGACCCTCCCCGCTCTAAACAGCTCTTGCTAGGATCGGTCGACTTGTCATGCTATTCTGTGGACATCCCCTTCTTCGTCTCTTCTATCGAGGGTTGTCACTTGTGGAGAAAATTATGAATAGTTTCAACGTGTCATAGGCCCATAAAGGCAGAGGTGACGTTCACGAAATATACTGACAAGAGGCCTAGACTCAGTCTCACTGAGAAATTGCTGGTTTGAAGGTACTTGGTGCCAAAGACGTCAAGACTTCTCTTGTATACTTACATATACACAGAAAGGGTAATAGATTTTTTTTTGTCTAAAAGCAGAGTATGTCAGATTAACAATGATCTGAGAGAACTCCGTCTAGGAGCCACGCACTCATAGGAACTTTAAACCGAACAGGGAAAGCTGTGCATAGCTTTAAACAGGAACTTCTGGGTTGGTAACTCTTACAAGCTACCACCCTGGATACAAGCGTCAAACATAGGGTTGGACAAGAGTATACACTTCAAATGAAAATTTAATGTCCATGTTTCATAGCAATAAGACAGCCATTTACTCTGGCTAAGGGAGCCCGTAACATCACCAGCTGTACTAAACCTTTGAAGAACTTCTTGATCAACCATTTTTATGCACTTCACTACCAAGGGATGTAAAACTTTACAAGACTTCACTGTCCTCACCAAGTGCATGAACGGACTAAACCGTGTCACTCCATAAATCCTGAAGAGCCTGGACATTAGTCTTGGTCCAGGGGACCTGGAATCCATGTGGTCTCGCCTCCCTGTGTTCCAGTGACTCGAAGATTGCAACCGGGATCTCCAACTACTCTGCAAGGAGTAAAACATCATCGGATAGGTCAGTGACCTTGGCATTGCCAGTGGATGA
>NC_134795.1:15642902-15645402 GCF_046742065.1 Oratosquilla oratoria | reverse complement strand
CTTCACCTACCAGAAGTTATCGTATATCAGCCTCACCTCAAACTATCCATTTCTTCCCGAGATTGGAGTGTGTGACTTTAAGCAACCAGAATCAAGACTCGTCTACACCATGATCAAAACTTCTTTTCGCCCACCCGTTCATACGTGCTGCATACAAGAGCACACCCAGCTACTCTACTTGGTAAATAATATTCATGTATAATCTATATAACATTTATTGATATGTTTAATTTTAACGAAGATTTTAATTATCCTGCCTGAGCTCTACGTCACTCGTCCGAACTGCGTACGGCCTTAACGTTTTTCTTTTCTTTTCGTGTCGCATGTATATATATATGTATACATATATACATACATACATGCCAGAGTATCCACCAGGAAAGGTAAACTAATAGAGCAGAGCGCTTTCTTTTATTCACATCTTCAGTTTTAGTACAAAGAAGTAATCACAATAGGAAGAAAGAACTTACAAAAGTATATTAGAGAAAAAAAACATGACAAAGAAGAAACTCGGAGAGGTAGGAGAGGTTCACACGACCTTGCCTGGTAATCTACAGATCAGACAGTTGGGACAATTGCTCACAACCGGTATGCTTTATCAGCATTTGTACAATTTAGACAACTTTGACATTTCTTTGCATAATGCCGGGTGGTACTTTTCTTTTCATTATAGCTGCCGCCAAGCGATTTTATTCATCTTCGTTAGCAATAACTAGAAGGAAGAGCTGACACATCTAAGGAAGTACTAAGTTTGTCAGACTGTAAAAAAAAAAAAAAAAAAAAAAAAAAAAAAAAAAAAAACAAATAATTCCCCTTTTTTTGGAACCTACGTACTCTTGGGTTAGATGATGTCTTTTTTTTTTAGAATTCAGGAAAAGGTGACATTAGGTGATTTTATTAAATTCAAAGCCGGATATGGGTAGATTAAGATTCGTTTAGGTCCTAGTTAGGGCGCTAGTTACCTGGGATAGACATCAGTTAGTAAACTAATTAGCAGTCACTTAAATAATGACTTACAACCTCTCTCTGAAATACTCGTATGGAGATAAGAGGGAGAGAGGGAAAGGGCGGAGGGAAGAGGGAGGGAAGGGAGGGAGGGAGATGAGGAGGGAGGGGAGGGGAGGGGAGGAGGGGAGGGGAGGAGGGAGGGGAGGGAGACATTGAGGGAGATATAATGTGTAGATAGAGAGGGAGATAACCATGAGAGATATCATGGGAGATATAGATAGAGACAGTATGGAATGTACGACAAGAGAGAGACCAATTAGTAGACAATAGGAGAGACTACTAGAGGTGATAGGAAAGATAGGTAGAAAGATAGGAGCTTTGGCCACCCTGACCTCTCTCACTCTCACCCGCATCCCTATGTGTACAGTATAGGGCTTATGTTTCTTTCCAAGCCTGTGATTCTAAGAATAATGAAAGACCAGATGATGATGATGATGATGATGATGATGATGATGATGATGATGATGATGATGATGATGATGATGATGATGATGATGATGATGATGATGATGATGATGATGATGATGATGATGATGATGATGATGATGATGATGATGATGATGATGATGATGTAGTACAAGGGGAGAAGTGGCAGCAGACTGGAAGGAGTATCAAGGGGGACTGGAGGAAGTGGATAGTTTTAGATACTTGGGTGCGAATGTGGTGGGTAATGAAGGAATGGCGGTAGAATGTAGTTTAAATGAAGAAAGTAAATGCTTTGCGGGGATTAAAAAGTGTAATGAGAAATAGACATTTTGGAATGGATGCCAAGAGATTGTATAAAGGAGTGATTGTGCCTACAACACTGTATGGGTCGGAAACATGGAACATAAGAGAGGAAGAGAAGAAGAGTTGAAACGTTTTTGAGATGAGGTGCCTGAGAAGTATGATAGGGGTTACTAGGCTGGATAGAGTGAGAAACGAGGAGGTGAGGAGGAGAGCGAGGGTGGAAAGGGAGTTGGGAGATAGGGTTGATGAAAGAGTATTGGGATGGTTTGGACACATGGAAAGAATGAGTGAAGAAAGATTAGTAAAAGAGGTGTGGAAAGCAGAGGTGGAAGGAGTGAACATTAGAGAGCAACCAAGGATGAGGTGGATGGATGGGTTAAAGGGGGCATTGGGAAAGAGGGGAATGTCTGTTGAGGAAGGTCAAAGTCAGAAGATGGGGGTGAATGGAGAATGGTTGTATGGATGATGCTGTGATGAATGGAAGGGAGTGGGGGGATAGGGGGTGAGGAAGTATATATGAAAAATAATTTGACGCAGCCCAAAGGGATTTCTCCCCTTCTCTTTTTTCTTTTTCTGCATGAGGGGACGGAGAGGGGTGTCGCCGATTAAATGAAGCGGCCTTCATTCATATATATGTATATATATATGTATATATATATGTATATATATATATATATATATATATATATATATATATATATGTATATATATATATATATATATATGGAGTGGAATGTCACTCCCACGGGCTTTGTTTGAGCCC
>NC_134795.1:15620402-15632902 GCF_046742065.1 Oratosquilla oratoria | reverse complement strand
GTCGCCTGCGTCACCTGTGTCGCCTGAGTCGCCTGTGTCTCCTGCGTCGCCTGCGTCGCCTGTGTCGCCTGCGTCGCCTGCGTCACCTGCGTCGCCTGTGTTGCCTGTGTTGCCTGCGTCGCATGTGTCGCCTCCGTCGCCTGTGTCGCCTGCGTCGCCTGTGTCGTCTGCGTCGCCTGTGTCGCCTGCGCCTCAGATTGCTCACAGAATAAAGGTGGCTCTCCTTTACATAGACAAGGAGATGATGAAAATGGCCGAGCCGTCGCCCTGGACAAGAAAGAATACGCAGCGGCAGTATGGTTTTCGTATTAACATGAAGAGTCTACGCCAGGAAGCGCGTAGCTACGGCCATAACCGATACCTGTTATGCCTGGGCTGTTATAGAAGGTAACAGTCACTGCTGGAAATCGAAGAGAACTGCGGGACTCGAACTCACAACTAAGCCAGGTCATTCAGGTGAAAGGATATGAATAAGATTGAGGGAATATAAAGAGCAACGCCCTGGCAGGTTCCTACCATTGTAAATTGAGCGTACAAAGAGAGACTGACAGCATTGAGCCTACCATCACTGGGGGAGAGAAGAGTAAGAGGGGACTAAATAGTAGTGTTCAAGGAGCAGACAGAACTGACAGAAGAGATTTCAGGGTCTGGGACGAGAGGTCGTGGCATATTAAAAAAAAAAAAAAAAGAATCCAAAGGATGTTGAGAAATACAGTTTTCCTTATTAATGCATTGATTCCTGGAATAAACTTGAATCCAATACTTATTCCATAGATGATTTCAAAACTAGGTATGAGAAATGGAGAAAAAGAAACATGATCTGATGATTATAAATAATTTTCTGTATATACCAATTAGGTAGCTACCGTTAGGTAATCACACACGCACATGCGCGCGCACGCACACGCACACACACACACACACACACACACACACACACACACACACACACACACACACACCTGGGTACACCCAGTTTTGTTAACAAAAACTCTATTAGCATACATAGGTCGTCTTTTCTTATCTTCCGCATTAATCAGTTTCCATTACCATCACAGTACTCGCTTCCCCTTCTCCGTCTTCATTCTTTCGTCAACCACTCCTTCATTCTCATTCTTTCTTTCTTTCTTTCTTTCTTTCTTTCTCTCTTTCTTTGTTTCTCCTTAGTCCTTGACGTTTCTTTAAAAAAAGAAAAGAAAAAAAGCTCATAAATTCTCAGAATCTTTCTTCCTATCTTTTTTCTTTCTTTCTTTCTTTCTTTCTTTCTTTCTTTCTTTCTTTCTTTCTTTCTTTCTTTCTGTCTTTCTTTCTTTCCTATTATTTTTCATTCTTGTAACACTTCTCAGTCCTAGATACTCTCTTTTTCAATCAACCATTCCTTGATTCTCAATATTTTTCTTTCTTCATTTTTGTTCTTCGTTTTTCTTTCTTTTTTCTTTCTTCATTTGTTTTTTCTTTCTTTATTTTTTCTTTCTTTCTTTCTTTCGTCATTTATTTCTTTTTTCTTTCTTTCTTCATTTGTTTTTCTTTCTCTTTTTCTTTTTTCTTTCTTTTCTCTATCTTCTCTTTTTTCTTTCTATTTTCTCTCTTTCTTTTTTTCTCTCTAGTAGCACCCCTCGTTCTTTGACTTTCCTTTTCTCCAGTCAACCACTCCTAGATTCACAATCTTCTATTCTTACGCAGCTACCCCCTAACCTTCCTTTTTCCATTCAACCAATTCACAAATTCTAACTCCACTTTTCCTTCTTCTACCACTCCTTGATCTTCCTCCTCCTCCTCAGTCCTCTCCTGGGACTCCTCAATCCTCAATCTCTCCCTCTTTCTTTTATCACCCCTTCATCCTCTCCCTTCTTCTCGCACTCTTCAATCCACAAACTCCTCGTTCCTCAACCTCAACATTCACCGCACATCACCTTCTCAACTCTGACTATTTCCGGAACGCCACAAGATTGAGGGACGGGGCCGGGGGTGGGAGGGGAGGGGTTGAAATCGTCGCAAAAAAAAAAAAAAAAAAAAAAAACGGACTTACGATGAAACTTTAAGACGTTTCTGTTCATCCGAAATTCACACTTGGACATTACGTTCTCACGGCATCGTCTCAGGCCGAAGAGAAAACCCGAAGTTTGCCCGAAGGAGGAGCCCTGTATGGATGTTTCCATATTTGGAGAGACAGGACCCTCACGATGGTGTTGTCCTCCACTTCCTGTCGTTCAACAATTACGCCTATATCTCCTTCCTTACCGGGAGGTACTTTCATATATATATATATATATATATATATATATATATATATATATATATATATATATATATATAATGTATATGTATATATATATGTATATATATATATATATATATGTATATATATATATATTATATGTATTCATACATGTACATATAATTCTTTGAATATTTGTGTACTTGTCTATTTATTTTTAACTATTTATTTCCTTTTGTATTTATTTTTTCCATTTATGTATTTACTTAATTATTCTCTTATCTATCTACTTACTCAACTATTGACCTATTTTTATTCATGTATTCATTTATTCGTTTATCTACCAATCTGTTTATTCATTTATCTATTTATTTACCTATTCTTTTAACTGTTTACTCACTTATATGTGTATTCATTTGTTCATTTATATAACTATTTATCTATTTATTTCTATCTATTCATGTGTATTCTTTTTTATTCATTTACCTATGTACTCATCTATATATATCGTTTATACATTTTTATTCATTTGTCTGGATATTCATTTATTTATTCATTTATCTATTTATTTACTTATTTAACAATTCATTTTTTTCATTGTATTTTATCTAATTCTATTTTCACTTATTTATATGTTATTCTATTTTATTTCATTTTATACTAGTTCCTTGTACTGTATTATAATTTACTATATCACATTATATACCATTCACTTATTTATCTATTTTTCTATTTTAATTTTTGTCTTGTTTTATTTTGCTTTATCTATTTATTTTAATTAAACTCCTTCGTAGCTTTGAACCTTCTCTAAGCTCCCATGTAACCTTCGTTGTGCAGCCCATCCCCATTCCTCCCAATCTCTTTTGCATTCCTAATTGCTTCATTTAAGCCCCACATTGTTCTTCCGGGGTCGCTCCGAGGTGTGTCTTCCAGCAAAGATTTCTTGTTGAGATGTGGACTCTGCCACGCCTATGTTTGAACAAAATCATCTAGGATTTAGTGCGGTGGTAAACTTACATGTAAGCACCTACACGGATCATGCACACATAAACACACGCGCGCACACACACACACACACACACACACACACACACACACACACACACACACACACACACACACACACAACTACTGTTTAGTTAAATCAGATGAAATATGAATATTTTATGAATATATATATATATTATATATATATATATATATATATTATATATATATATATATTATATATATGTATGTATATATATACACGTACACGTACACACGCATACGCATTACATGCACAAGTATAAACACACGCAAACGTACACATACACGCACACACACACACACACACATATAAATATATATATATATATATATATATATATATATGTATATATGTATATATATATATATATATATATATGTGTGTGTGTGTGTGTGTGTGTGTGTGTGTGTGTGTGTGTGTGTGTGTGTGTGTGTGTGTGTGTGTGTGTGTGTGTGTGTGTGTGTGTGTGTATGTGTGTGTGTGTGTGTATCTGTGTGTGTGTGTGTGTGTGTGTGTGTGTGTGTGTGTGTGTGTGTGTGTGTGTGTGTGTGAGTGTGTGTGTGTGTGTGTGTGTGTGTGTGTGTGTGTGTATGTGAGTGTGTGTGTGTGTGTGTGTGTGTGTGTGTGTGTGTGTGTGTGTGTATGTGTGAGTAAACTGTACCGTATATATGATGGAGGCCTCCTTGCTGACACGCTTTCTCCCATCCTCTACCACGCCTGAGCTGAAACTCGAAGATTTTCTCTTGTTGAATATCTTCTGACTTTAAGTGAGCCTGAGAAGAGGAGTGAGGGCGTGCTTACTAGTCTCCATTCCCCGACAAGGACTCACAGGAAGGGAAGTCCAGATATAGGAAACAAGGATTTAGTGTCAATAAATTCGTGGTGTCACTCACTCACTCACACACACACACACACACACACACACACACACACACACACACACACACACACACACACACACACACACACACACACACACACACACACACACACACATACAAGCACTCTTACTAATTTATGGCAATCCGTCAGATATCGACGATGACAGTGCTCCGGTGAAGTTTGTTGAGTGAATGAGGCTGGATGGTGATACTGACATACACATACACAAAGAGACTCACACACACACACACATACACACACATATATATGTGTATATATATATATATATATATATATATATATATATATATATATATGTGTTGGTACATTGTGACAAGTTGATGAAGGTGGAAAAAGAAGTCACGGGTCTAGTTCCGAGTTTCTGAGTTTATTCCTGACCGGTTTCGCTCTATGCTTCTTCAGAGGAATATGACTCTGGAGTGAAGCTGGCGGTATACATAGTCTGAGTAAGACCGCGTTCCCTCCTTGGAGGTGGGTTACGTTTGGTTGTACAATGGTTTTTAATACAATGAACAATAGTGATAATAAAGTATACAATAAATTGTTGTTGATGTTATTACAAAACAGCTTCGGTGTGTGTGGAATGTTGTATCGAGGGTGTAAACATTGTAAGTGAAGTGAGTGGTGTTAAAATGTGGGAATCCTAAAAAGTGTCATAAGATAACTTTAGTATTATAATAATATAAAGATAAATATCCAGATAAATAAATATATATATATATATAATTCTGGTTGAAATCAACTGCACTAGTTGCTTTAACAATCTTCAAGACTGTATTCTTTAATCTGGAGAATACTTTCCTATTAGCAACTGAGAGGGACTGGAAGTAGTCATTCATGACTCTCAAAAGAATATACACAGTGTATGCCAACTGATATATTTTTGCATAGTAATAATATTGAACAACTATTGACTCCACCGAAACTATAGTTTTTCGCCTCGTCGTGAGGCGTCTTCAGGGTGAGGACTGCTTTGTAGGATGCTCTGCTATATATTATAAGCCCTCCCATCCAACCAGCGGTCATTATTTGTTGGAAGACCTTCAATATAGCAGAGCATCCTACAAAGCAGTCCTCACCCTGAAGACGCCTCACGACGAGGCGAAAAACTATAGTTTCGGTGGAGTCAATAGTTGTTCAATACTATTACTATGCAAAAATATATCAGTTGGCATACACTGTGTATATTCTTTTGAGAGTCATGAATGACTACTTCCAGTCCCTCTCAGTTGCTAATAGGAAAGTATTCTCCAGATTAAAGAATACAGTCTTGAAGATTGTTAAAGCAACTAGTGCAGTTGATTTCAACCAGAATTGTCTTAGAGAAAACCTGTGCCCAGAAATATATATATATATATATATATATATATATATATATATATATATATATATATATATATATATATATATATATATATATAACAACGAGAGAAAGAGGTGAGGAAGAAAGGAGAGAAGAGAAGAGAAAGAGGAAGACGATTGTTGCAAATGATGGGCGACTGGAGTAAGCCAACCCGCAACGTGGTAGTTGTCTGTAAACATTGATCTTATTCTTATAAAAAAAAAAAAAAGTGGTCTCCTTTTGAGTAAGAAGAAAAAGCATCAACCGTTCTGGAAGGAGGAGCTTTAGGTTGAACTCCACCGACAAGGGTGATCCTTCACTTTACGAACTGCGGACAAAGAAGAGGTATCAATTACGCAAAAGCTTGCCAAGTTCCCGAACTTGGAACAAGTATCAATTAACCCAGAGCCAACGAAGTCACCCCTCCCCCCCCATACACAGTAAAGAAGTATCTATTACGGCCATCGCCTTAAGAGGCTTGTAAATCAGTGTTATTCATGACTTGGCAGGGCTGTGACACGTGTCAGAGCGAGAGATAAGCTCTGTGTCATAAAACAAAGGTTCCTCATACAAAGGGGGAAGGCGCTCACTCGCAACAAATCAAAGAAGAAGACTTTGGGAGATAAAGCCAAATGAAGAGGGTAAACACGGTGACGCAGTCTCGAGGTCTTTCTCTGGTTACGAACAGGCGAGTTTATGCGACGCTGTTTAGAGATTGTCTGATGCCTCCTTCATGCCTGAATGGGGTCCTCAGTCTCTTTTACGTTAGTAGTGTCCGGATTAAAGCCGAATAACATCGTCTGCTTTAGCTAAATGAAGATTTGTGTAGAATGTTACGCGGGCTCGAGGTCTTTCTCTGGTTACGAACAGGCGAGTTTATGCGGCGCTGTTTAGAGATTGTCTGATGCCTCCTTCATGCCTGAATGGGGTTTCTTTTACATTAGTAGCGTCCGAATTAAATTAAAGCCAAGTAACATCGTCTGCTTTAGCTAAATGAAGATTTGAGTAGAATGTTACGCGGGCTCGAGGTCTTTCTCTGGTTACGAACAGGCGAGTTTATGCGACGCTGTTTAGTAATTGCCTGAATGGGGTCTTCAGTCTCTTTTATGTTAGTAGTGTCCGGATTAAATTAATGCCGAATAACATCGTCTGCTTTAGGTAAATGAAGATTTGTGTAGAATGTTCCCATATTGAACTTTGAAATGAGATATTTTTTCTACACTTTAGTGACGTCCATTTCTCGCGTGAATAAAGCCGACTGTTTTTTGTTCGAAAGATTTATGCAAAGTTTATACACGAAGAAGGTTTAACCCCCTTCCGTACCTGTTCACCCTTTCTCCTGCCTGCCATCAGACGATTTTATTCACTTCAGAGTCACTCCACCTCAGTACCAAAAGGATATAACTTTTGAATAGCCTCATGTTCATCTTTAGCTGAATAAAAAATTATGAAAAAATAAAAATAAAAAATATATCCTTGCAGGGGAACAGTGAGCCTTAAAGTGTTTTTCAAAATGGAGAGGTCTTCGATGACATTCCCCCCAGCTTCTGGGGAGGAGGTGTGGTGTCCTACCCCAGCAGGCAACCCGCAAGTGTCCTACCCCAGCAGGCAACCCGCAACTGCTGCTGGGGGATTCCATCGCCGTTGATGCTTATCTGGCTCTTCAAGAGGGACCGCCCGTCCTACTTATGTTTTATTGTTTCTCGTTTTCCAACCTCTCTCTCCCTCTCTCTCTCTCTCTCTCTCTCTCTCTCTCTCTCTCTCTCTCTCTCTCTCTCTCTCTCTCTCTCTCTCTCTCTCTCTCTCCCTCTCTCTCTCCCTCTCCCTCTCTCTAACCCTCACCCTCACCCTCGCTCCCTCCCTCCTTCTCTCTCTCTCTCTCTCTCTCTCTCTCTCTCTCTCTCTCTCTCTCTCTCTCTCTCTCTCTCTCTCTCTCTCTCTCTCTCTTTCTCTTCGTTCCTTTTTTCTTCCTCGTCTTCTTGTGTCGATGGTCATGTTTCTCTATTTCTTTTTATCCTTCTTATTCATTCATTTTTCCTTTTTATCTTTTGTTATGGCACGCCTTCTTGTTTCTTTCACATCTTAAATGTTTTACTTTCCTCCACTTTCCTCCTCCTCCTCCTCCTCCTCCCCCCACCCCTGTCCTCCTCCTCTTCCTCCCCATCCTCTTCCTCCCCGTCTTCCTTCTCCTACTTCACTTCCTCCTCTTCCTCCTCCCTGTCCTCCTCCTCCTTCCCCTCTTCCTCCTCCTCCTGCTCTTCCTCCTCCTGCTCTTCCTCCTCCTCCTCCTACTCTTCCTCCTCCTCTTACTCTTCCTCCTTCTCTTCCTCTTCTTCCTGCTCCTCCTTCTCCGTCTCCTCCTTTTCCTCTTCTTCCTCCTCGTCCTTCCTCACAATCCTCCACCTCATCATATGATCGTCACTACTGTCATTGGTGCTTGTCGTCCTTGTCGCCAGATGATCTTGTTCGTCTCATTGGGACACCTTCAACTCCCTAAGACATTATCACACTGGGCTAATTTTCCTTCGACTTTTGAAGGAGATTTGCAGGCCAGAGCTCTCAGGAAGGAATCGGATATGCTGAAGAAAAATAACCTCGCCACACTAATTTGACGGCGGAAAACGTGATGGAGGTGGATCGCTACCGTCTATGAATTGGAGGTTGAAGGAAAAATAGCCCAGTATGATACTCACCACACTAATTTGACGGCGGAAAATGTGATGGAGGTGGATCGCTACCGTCTATGAATTGGAGGTTGAAGGAAAAATAGCCCAGTATGATACTCACCACACTAATTTGACGGCGGAAAACGTGATGGAGGTGGATCGCTACCGTCGATGAATTGGAGGTTGAAGGAAAAATAGCCCAGTATGATACTCACCACACCAATTTGACGGCGGAAAACGTGATGGAGGTGGATCGCTACCGTCTATGAATTGGAGGTTGAAGGAAAAATAGCCCAGTATGATACTCACCACACTAATTTGACGGCGGAAAACGTGATGGAGGTGGATCGCTACCGCCGACGAATTGGAGGTTTGAGGAAAAATAGCCCAATATGATAACGCTTTTAGTCGTCTTTTAACTAAGCCTAAACTCGAGTAGTCCTATATGATTTCATTTCATCTGTCGTCAGACGATTTTATTCATCTGCGGAGACGCCTCTACTCTCCCGTATCCTCTCAGTGAACGAAAATCATTGACAAAGTCTTTCTCAAAACGAATCGATCGCGTTTCATTGTATATAGATTGTTTCTTTGTTCATGGACGTCTCTTTGAATATCGTTCTTGCTCACCCCTCACCCTGACGAAGTAACAATGTGTACAATTGAGTAACATATTGACGGACAAGTATCTTTCATTTCATCTCTCCAGTCAATTACATCGTCTACCTATTTCTTTAATATATGTGTTTTCCATTTATTGATTTATCCATTTGTTTGTTTACTTTGTTTATTCGTTTGTTTCTTTAAATGTTTATTTGTCATTTACTTATTTATGCAGAGGAGAATGACCAAAATGATACAGGGGCTCTGAAATTTACGCTACGAGGAGAGGCTTAGGCACCTTAACTTACGCTCTACGGAAAGAAGTAGAGTGCGGGGTGATCTAATAGAGGTTTCCAAGTGGATCAAATGATTCAACAACGGTGATGCGAACAAGGTCATCATATTAAGAGAACAGGGCAGGATTCGCAGTAATGGATTCAAATTGGACAATTTTAGATTTGAGAAGGAAATAGGCAAGGAGTAGAGTGAGGGGTGATCTAATAGAGGTCTCCAAGTGGATCAAATGATTCAACAATGGTGATGCAAACAAGGTCATCATATTAAGACAACAGGGCAGGATGCGTAGTAGTGGATTTCAAATTGGACAAATTTTAGACTTACGAAGGAAATAGACAAGAACCAGTAGAGTGAGGGGTGATCTAATAGAGGTCTCCAAGTGGATCAAATGATTCAACAAGGGTGATGCAGGCAAGGTCATCATATGAAGACAACAGGGCAAGATTCGTAGTAATGGATTCAAATTGGACAACTTTAGATTTAAGAAAGAAATAGGCAAGAAGTAGAGTGCGGAGTGAGCTAATAGAGGTCTCCAAGTGGATCAAATGATTCAACAATGGTGATGCAAACAAGGTCATCATATTAAGACAACAGGGCAGGATTCGCAGTAATGGATTCAAATTGGACAATTTTAGATTTAAGAAGGGAATAGGCAAGAAGTAGAGTGAGGGGTGATCTAATAGAGGTCTCCAAGTGGATCAAATGATTTAACAGCGGTGATGCGAACAAGGTCATCATATTAAGACAACAGGGCAGGACTCGCAGTAATGAATTTAAATTGGACAAATTTAGATTTAAGAAGGAAATAGGCAAGAAGTAGAGTGCGGGGTGATCTAATAGAGGTTTCCAAGTGGATCAAATGATTCAACAACGGTGATGCGAACAAGATCATCATATTGAGGCAACAGGGCAAGATTCGCAGTAATGGATTCAAATTGGACAATTTTAGATTTGAGAAGGAAATAGGCAAGGAGTAGAGTGAGGGGTGATCTAATAGAGGTCTCCAAGTGGATCAAATGATTCAACAATGGTGATGCAAACAAGGTCATCATATTAAGACAACAGGGCAGGATTCGCAGTAATGGATAGAAATTGGACAAATTTAGATTTAAGAAGGAAATAGGCAAGAAGTAGAGTGAGGGGTGATCTAATAGAGGTCTCCAAGTGGATCAAATGATTCAACAACAGTGATGTGAACAAGGTCATCATATTGAGGCAACAGGGCAAGATTCGCAGTAATGGATTCAAATTGGACAAATTTAGATTTAAGAAGGAAATAGGCAAGAAGTAGAGTGCTGGGTGATCTAATAGAGGTCTCCAAGTGGATCAAATGATTTAACAACGGTGATGCGAACAAGGTCATCATATTGAGACAACAGGGCAGGACTCACAGTAATGGATTCAAATTGGACAATTTTAGATTTAAGAAGGGAATAGGCAAGAAGTAGAGTGAGGGGTGATCTAATAGAGGTCTCCAAGTGGATGAAATGATTCAGCAACGGTGATGTGAACAAGGTCATCATATTAAGAGAGCAGGACAGGATTCGCAGTAATGGATTCAAATTGGACAATTTAGACTTAAGACAGAAATAGGCAAGAAGTAGAGTGCTGGGTGATCTAATAGAGGTCTCCAAGTGGATCAAATGATTTAACAACGGTGATGCGAACAAGGTCATCATATTGAGACAACAGGGCAGGACTCACAGTAATGGATTCAAATTGGACAATTTTAGATTTAAGAAGGGAATAGGCAAGAAGTAGAGTGAGGGGTGATCTAATAGAGGTCTCCAAGTGGATCAAATGATTTAACAGCGGTGATGCGAACAAGGTCAGCATATTGAGACAACAGGGCAGGATTCGCAGTAATGAATTCAAATTGGACAAATTCAGAATTAAGAAGGGAATAGGCAAGAAGTAGAGTGAGGGGTGATCTAATAGAGGTCTCCAAGTGGATCAAATGATTCAACAACGGTGATGCGAACAAGGTCATCATATTAAGACAACAGGGCAGGATTCGCAGTAATGGATTCAAATTGGACAATTTTAGATTTAAGAAGGAAATAGGCAAGAAGCAGAGTGCGGGGTGATCTAATAGAGGTCTCCAAGTGGATCAAATGATTTAACAGCGGTGATGCGAACAAGGTCATCATATTAAGAGAACAGGACAGGATTCGCAGAAATGGATTTAGATTGGACAAATTTAGATTTAAGGAGGAAATAGGCAAGAAGTGGTTTACCAATAGAGTGTTCAACGAATGGAATATATTAAGTAACCACGTAGTGAGCGCTGGAACTGTCGATTGTTAAAAAAAAAAAAAATAAAAAAAAAAAAAGGATGGGGATGACAGGTGGTAATGGTCATGAACTCCCAAGTGTTGGCTTTATGGTCTCTTGAAGTCTCCTTCATTCTTATGCTCTCATGTTCTTAACTTCTTATTTACTTTATTGGTTTCTTTGATCATTTGTGTATTCGTTTAATTACCTATTTACTATCTCACTGAATTTTTATTCAGTAGTTTATTAATTCATTTCTATTTGCTTATACAGTACATTGATATATTTATTCAAAAACTAATTATTTCTCAATTTCATAATTTATCTATTTATCAAACTATTTATATATTTACCTATGAATCAATTCATTTATATTTTCTTCTCTACATTATAACATTTCGTTTTCAATATAGTAACTGTCTACATGTTCTTTAATTATGTAATTACCTATTTATTCATTCACTTATCAATACTTCTTTTCCACTCATGAATTTTATTTACTTTTTTATTCAGTCATTCGTACGACTATTTAGTCATTTACTTTCTTATATGATATTTCATTTGTGTGTGTGTGTGTGTGTGTGTGTGTGTGTGTGTGTGTGTGTGTGTGTGTGTGTGTGTGTGTGTGTGTGTGTGTGTGTGTGTGTGTGTGTGTGTGTGTGTGTGCTCGCATGTACGCTCTAGAATGCATAACACCAATCTCGAGTTTCAAGACGCCGTCCTCATGTCGCTACCATACACTTATACAAAGATGTCGTCTGAAAGAATCTTTCAATATTCTATGAGACAATTTTATTTCATTTCGCTTCGCCCCCCAAAAGACAAAGTCCTCATTCTCTCTACTTTCTTATCTTCGTCAACGTCTTTGTGCTTTGTCGCTTTCCTCCTCAGAATCTATTCCTTTTATCTTTTCTGCATCAAAATTTAGTTTCCTAGACAGGCTGCTTGACATTTTTTTTCAGTTGTACGTTCTCATTCTTTTCTTTTCGATTAGCGTGTGAGCGTCTGTCTGTCTGTCTGTCTCTCTCTCTCTCTCTCTCTCTCTCTCTCTCTCTCTCTCTCTCTCTCTCTCTCTCTCTCTCTCTGTGCGTGCGTGCGTGTGTGTGTGTGTGATTCACCTTGGTCTTTGGACCACGTGTTGGACTCCTGATCGACAGTTATTTCCCT
>NC_134795.1:15607902-15615402 GCF_046742065.1 Oratosquilla oratoria | reverse complement strand
GGAGGAGAGGGTGGAAGAAGAGAAGGGAGTGGAGAAGTAGGAGGAGGAGCAGGAGGAGAAAGGGGAGGTAGAAGTAGGAGTAAAAGGAAGAGGAGAAGGAGAAGGGAAGGAGGAAGAGGAGGAGGAGGAGAAATAGGAGGAGAAAGAAGAGGAAAAGTAGATGTAGGAGGTGGAATAGGAGGAGGAGGAGGAGGAGGTGGAGAAGTAGGTGGAGGAGGAGACGGAGGAGCAGAGGGAAGATGAGGAGTGGGAGAAGGAGAAGGAAGAGAAGGAGAAAGAAGAGAAGATGAACGAGTAGGAGGAGTAGGAGGGGGAGGAGGAAGAGAAGGAAGAGAAGGAGGAAGAGGAGGAGGAGGAGGAGGAGAAGATAAATAAACGAACAACTTGATACATAGATAAATATACAGATTAGTACATATAAAATTATATAGAATATATGAACAGGTTAATGAAAAAACTTAGAGAGGAGGAGAAGGAGGAGAAATTAGGTATACAAAAAGAAATAGCAGAAGCACAGATGGAGGACGAGGAAGACGAGGAGGAAGACGAGGAGGAAGAGGAGGAGGAGAAGAAGAAGAAATAGGACGAGGGTGGAGGGAATGGCTGAACGCGGGCGAGTGAAGGAGTGAGCTGGACGAGGAAGAGGATGAGGAAGACGAGGAGGAAGAGGAGGAGGAGGAGGAGAAGAGGCAGGACGAGGGTGGAGGGGGCGAGTGAAGGAGTAAGCTTTCCTGCCAATCTGATTAAGCATAATTGAATTTAATTGTGTCCCTCAAACGAAATAAAAGACACAGGGAGCTAAGAAAATTGAAAACGAGGAAGAAGAAAATACAAGAGAGAGAGAGAGAGAGAGAGAGAGAGAAAGAGAGAGAGAGAGAGAGAGAGAGAGAGAGAGAGAGAGAGAGAGAGAGAGAGAGAGAGAGAGAGAGAGAGAGAGAGAGAGAGAGAGAGAGAGAGAGAGAGAGAGAGGGGAGAGGGAGAGAAAGAGAAAGAGAGAGAGAGAAAAGAGAGAGAGAGAGAGAGAGAGAGAGAGAGAGAGAGAGAGAGAGAGAGAGAGAGAGAGAGAGAGAGAGAGAGAGAGAGAGAGAGAGAGAGAGAGAGAGAGAGAGAGAGAGAGAGAAAGAGAGACACTCGACTAAAACGGCTGGGCAAGGGAAGCACCTATCCAGTACAATTAGGTAAATACAAGTAAATTAATAAAAAAGTACCGGTTCCTCACCACATTAACAGCCTGAAAAGTATCCATTTATACTGTGAGCCGTTACTGTTCATTTGAGCAATGGTATGGTAGTGGTGTGTGTGTGTGTGTGTGTGTGTGTGTGTGTGTGTGTGTGTGTGTGTGTGTGTGTGTGTGTGTGTGTGTGTGTGTGTGTGTGTGTTTAACATGATGTCATTCGACCTCTGATTATGGTACCATTTCGCTGGGATATTGTTTACGTTGTACTAATGGAAATATAATCGTCTTGACAAAGTAAATATAAGCAGATAAGATATTACATCGAATTGCTGCACGAAATACAAGCAAACTCACGAAATTATTACAACGCTTAAGTCACACATTGTTATTGATAGAGATTATGATAATGAAAACTGAGGGCAAGGCAGGATCTCATCAACATGCTATCACACAATGAAGATATTTTATTTTATTTTGATTAATAAAACATACCTACTTATAGAAATGGCCCTCGCTCTGGCTGATGCATAGTTCCGCTTTCCGAGGACAAATTTATTATGATTTTTTTATGCTGCTGCTTCTGCCACAAGCAAATTAAACTAATCAACACACAAAATTGACAAGTTCAACTCTAAAGAGATAATTCACTTATTGACTTTCCAATCACCTAAAGTTTTCGTAAGCATAAATTTATCACGTCTTACAATTACCCCCATTCTTCGTTATTACAAATACCATATAATGTATCAAAAATACTGAATAAAGATATATTTTTATGCAGATATAGCACCATTTCAACAAACATTGACATTCGACTGTCCGGGCTCGTTGCTTCCGAGTAAAGCGTTCTGACGTCACCTCTCGAACCATTTTGCGCCAAAGTTCAAGCCATTATAGCAAAACACTTCAGAAAACTAACTACCACTCATCAGTACATCCGTCTACTTCGGATATATCCAATGTAATGGTTTTATGTTACACAAATCTAGGTTTAAGAAGGAAAAGGCAAGAAATGGTTTACCAGTGGAGTGATCAATGAATGGAATAGACTTTGTAACAATGTAATGAGCGGTGAAACAATTGGTTGTTTTCAAAGAAGATTAGATAGCTTTATGAATAGGTACCTAAGGTGGTGAGGGACGTGGAACTCCCTAGTGTAGGCCTTATAGTCTTTTGTAGTCTCCTCCATTCTTATGTTCTTATGGATAATGTTTTATACGGTCTTCCTATTTTTCATTCCTATATGACACTTTTTCTGATAGTCACTCTGTCACAGGATTGATTATCTGCTCATCACCATCTTTTATGAAAATTCGTTTCCTGTACACTTTTTTCATTATTATTATTATTATTGTTATTATAATAATTATTATAATTATTATAATTGATTATTATTATTATTATCATTATTATCATTATCATTATTATCATTATTATTATTACTATCATTACTATCATTATTATTATTATTATTAATTATTATTATTATTAATTATCATTATCATTATCATTATCATTATCATTATCATTATCATTATCATTATCATTATCATTATTATTATTATTATTATTATTATTATTATTATTATTATTATTATTATTATTATTATTAAATAATTGGTTTATAGATACTTGGTTGGATGCACTTAATGAATATGACATCAATGACATCATGAATAAAAGAATTGAGTGGGCAAGGTTGAAAAGTGAGGAAATATGAGTAACCGATGACACCGTTGACTGGGCTACGTGACCTAGCCTGACCTTCCAGTGGGTCCCGCTGTTGGGGCTCAATATGGTCAAACTCGTTCCTTTACTCCAGTGGTTCCCAAACTGTGGGAAAAATTACCCCCTGGGGGGGATGCAACATATTTTCGGGGGTAATGGAGGGCTGACAAAAAAATTGAAAATAAAATAAAATAAGATAAAATCAAGAAAACATTACGGTACCCGGCATTAGCATTAAGGTTAACTTGGTACGTATAATTGTAAAACAAAACAAAAAAAGTTTGGGAACCACTGCTTTACTCGTACCAACTCGCCCTATGAACTTACCGATGTATTTTTTTCAAGTGCACACCTACGCGATATAACATTAGGAAATTAAATATCAACTTTGTAAATCATAATACATCAATGTAATGAATATTCTGCTTAGCGGAAATCAATAACAGAAAATGTTACTAAAAGCTATGCACAAACTAACATTAGAAAATTAAATATTAACTTTGTAAATCATAATACATCAATGTAATGAATATTCTGCTTAGCGGAAATCAATAACAGAAAATGTTACTAAAAGCTATGCACAAACTAACATTAGAAAATTAAATATTAACTTTGTAAATCATAATACATCAATGTAATGAATATTTTGTTTAGTGGAAATCAATAACAGAAAATGTTGCCAAAAGCTATGCACAAACTAACATTAGAAAATTAAATATTAACTTTGTAAATCATAATACATCAATGTAATGAATATTTTGTTTAGTGGAAATCAATAACAGAAAATGTTACTAAAAGCTATGCACAAACTAACATTAGAAAATTTAATATTAACTTTGTAAATCATAATACATCAATGTAATGAATATTCTGCTTAGCGGAAATCAATAACAGAAAATGTTACTAAAATCTATGCACAAACTAACATTAGAAAATTAAATATTAACTTTGTAAATCATAATACATCAATGTAATGAATATTCTGCTTAGCGGAAATCAATAACAGAAAATGTTGCTAAAAGCTATGCACAAACTAACATTAGAAAATTAAATATTAACTTTGTAAATCATAATACATCAATGTAATGAATATTTTGCTTAGCGGAAATCAATAACAGAAAATGTTACTAAAAGCCATGCACAAACTAACATTAGAAAATTAAATATTAACTTTGTAAATCATAATACATCAATGTAATGAATATTCTGCTTAGCGGAAATCAATAACAGAAAATGTTACTAAAATCTATGCACAAACTAACATTAGAAAATTAAATATTAACTTTGTAAATCATAATACATCAATGTAATGAATATTTTGTTTAGGGGAAATCAATAACAGAAAATGTTACTAAAAGCTATGCACAAACTAACATTAGAAAATCAAATATTAACTTTGTAAATCATAATACATCAATGTAATGAATATTCTACTTAGCGGAAATCAATAACAGAAAATATTACTAAAAGCCATGCACAAACTAACATTAGAAAATTAAATATTAACTTTGTAAATCATAATACATCAATGTAATGAATATTTTGTTTAGCGGAAATCAATAACAGAAAATGTTGCTAAAAGCTATGCACAAACTAACATTAGAAAATCAAATATTAACTTTGTAAATCATAATACATCAATGTAATGAATATTCTACTTAGCGGAAATCAATAACAGAAAATGTTACTAAAATCTATGCACAAACTAACATTAGAAAATTAAATATTAACTTTGTAAATCATAATACATCAATGTAATGAATATTTTGTTTAGTGGAAATCAATAACAGAAAATGTTACTAAAAGCTATGCACAAACTAACATTAGAAAATTAAATATTAACTTTGTAAATCATAATACATCAATGTAATGAATATTCTGCTTAGCGGAAATCAATAACAGAAAATGTTGCTAAAAGCTATGCACAAACTAACATTAGAAAATTAAATATTAACTTTGTAAATCATAATACATCAATGTAATGAATATTTTGTTTAGCGGAAATCAATAACAGAAAATGTTGCTAAAAGCTATGCACAAACTAACATTAGAAAATTAAATATTAACTTTGTAAATCATAATACATCAATGTAATGAATATTTTGCTTAGCGGAAATCAATAACAGAAAATGTTACTAAAAGCCATGCACAAACTAACATTAGAAAATTAAATATTAACTTTGTAAATCATAATACATCAATGTAATGAATATTCTGCTTAGCGGAAATCAATAACAGAAAATGTTGCTAAAAGCCATGCACAAACTAACATTAGAAAATTAAATATTAACTTTGTAAATCATAATACATCAATGTAATGAATATTTTGCTTAGCGGAAATCAATAACAGAAAATGTTGCTAAAAGCTATGCACAAACTAACATTAGAAAATTAAATATTAACTTTGTAAATCATAATACATCAATGTAATGAATATTTTGTTTAGGGGAAATCAATAACAGAAAATGTTGCTAAAAGCTATGCACAAACTCAAAAAAAGTGTCATGATGAATGTTCGGAAATAATGAAAGGCGTGAGATTAAAGGCGTGAGAGGAATTAGCACGTGACTGGTCTGTAAATGCTGTTCACTGGTATACTAGTAGGTATAAAATAAAGATTCATCGGACATTTGACCATAGAGTTTTAAAACAAATCATGGTCAAAATTTCCTTCACGCGCGTGAAAATAAGTTACGCAGTCTGGTGACAGCACTGGTATACTAGTAGGTATAAAATAAAGATTCATTGGACGTTTGACCATAGAGTTTTAAAACAAATCATGGTCAAAATTTCCTTCACGCGCGTGAAAATAAGTTACGCAGTCTGATGTCAGCATAATTCCTCCAAGATTCAATTGACGTTGGGGAAGTTACATCTTCTCAACCTGCTACTTCCTACTATCATTGTGCATCCCTCTCGTCTTTACTTTGTCCATCCTTGGAGGGTTTAGGCCTGTGTCAGTTTAATTCCCCAGTCCAAGGTCTGCCATTTGAATTGAACTTGAATTGGTGCGAGTGGTATCGGCAGCTGGGAAATTGGTGAGGTGAATTGGTAATTTCGGGGCGAGTGGGTACTTGGGCGAGTTGGATCTACTCCACTGCGTTATCTGCCGAACCCAAGGCAGGATTGCAGAACTTTACTCATCTGTTGCATTCTAGTCCTAAATCAACTTAACTTCACTGTAGACTGTCCCCCACGTCAACACGCGCCCCTACCCAGCTAGCACGCAACAAAGAGCCTAGAAAGTACTTTAGAACTTACCTTAGGCACAAGGTGAATAGACTAGGCACAAGGTAAATAGACTAGTCCAGTAGTCTGGCGAGTGCAGGCGAATCTGCTTCTCGGGGTCTATTTATAAAACCAGTAATGGAACAAGAGGGCTTTGGGAACAAGGTAGCATATGCCTGAAGTACACTACCACGACATGTGGTTAGAAAACATACTAAACGATGTCTCCATTAGTACAGAGACTGAACGTTAAAGAAAATGGAATTTGGGAAGCAGGTTATACGCCGTATAATTGCTGCTTCCAGTCCTAAAGCCATTTCCATCACTGGCTGGTCAAAACACTAACACAGCAATACTTGCAGTTATCATATGAATGTCACACAATAAATTTTGAAAGGGCGCCGTGGTCCTTCTAAAAGCACTCTGAGCGAAAATTTTCACGCATAAGAAGAAAAATATTACACAGTTTTAGATTAAACACTCGCACTCGGCACAAAACAACTCGAGACTAAGTTAACGCCCATCCGATTTCGTAATCAGGATAAAGGAAATCCCTGTGATTGGCTGAAGCAGGTCACGAGGCTCAAAACAATTAGTTCATTGGTTAAAGCATGAAACCGCCGCTAGATGACTCTTACTTATGCGGCCCCGAACAATCAGTAAAAAAAAAAAAAAAAAAAAAAAAAAAAGTAGCTCTATAACGAAAGTCAAAATTCTTTTCTTTAATTACATGCAAAAAAAAAATCTGATGGACAAGATTTTTTTTTTTTTCTTATTTTCCCAAGAGGTTTGGAGGTTTGGATGTATTTCTTAAAATACGTGTCTCGGTTGTTCACTTTAGAACAAGTCGTAAACGAGAGGCAGTTGTCGCTTTATAATAAAAGTCAAAGTTATTTCCTTTATTTGCGTGAGAAAACTGTGACAGACGAATTTCACCCTTTTCTTCAATTCCAAGAAGGTTGGATATTCCCTACACTCATTTCTTAAGATTCTTGATTCTGTGTGTGTGTGTGTGTGTGTGTGTGTGTGTGTGTGTGTGTGTGTGTGTGTGTGTGTGTGTGTGTGTGTGTGTGTGTGTGTGTGTGTGTGTGTGCGTGCGTGCGTGCGTGTGTGTGTGTGTGTGTGTGTGTGTGTGCGTGCGTGTGTGTGTGTGTGTGTGTGTGTGTGTGTGTGTGTGTGTGTGTGTGTGTGTGTGTGTGTGTGTGTTTTCACTTGGTCTTTGGATCACGTGTTGGACTCGTGATCGACAGCTATTTCCCTCCTGAAAGAGAGCTCAGAGCTCGTAGGTCCGATCTATGGGTAATGCTATGACCTTGCACACACACACACACCCAACTCCCCGCCCACGAGAGTCAGAGTAACAACCC
>NC_134795.1:15590402-15597902 GCF_046742065.1 Oratosquilla oratoria | reverse complement strand
CCTGCTTGCTCCACGTTATCTCGAAGAAGGGTCTGCTAAGAATGATGGGAAAGTGAGTAGTCTATCGTAGCCTGATGCTTAGAATAGATCCGTAATTACTAAGGACTTTCTAGCCTACTTTCTCTTTAAGTTAATTCAAGCTAATGCACCTATACTCTTGGTAGAAGGCTGAGCTAATCTACAATGAACTTCTTTGCTTGCGTCTTTCAGAATATCTATTGATATCCCATCTTCTCCAGTTCCTCTTCCTGGTTCCATATATTTTAGGATGAATACTTTCCTTTCTTTATATCTCTTGGTAGTCTACTAACGTCGACGGATAATTTTACTAACTCAGCTTTAGTGTTTCAGAAGTAAAGCTCGTGGTGAAATTCTTCATAACGGTTTAACCAATCTGTTTCTGCACGTGATAATGTCATTGGATTTATCTTTCAAAGAAATGATCTACTGCCATCCTAAACTTAGTCTGCGCTTGGGTCGTTTGACACTTTTACCTTTCTGAATAGTTTCCTTTATACGATCCACGTTTCTCTTCCATTTCTTTGATGTCTGTCATCTGCTGATAATCTTACCCAGTTTAGTTTTCTTTATTTCGTCCCTTTTGTTTCTTATTCTTTTTCTTTTTAATCACTGCTAATTTGTAGTATTCCTTTTCTCTAATGCATGTGATATGGGTAAATGGAAAATGGCTGTGTAAGGATGATACTATGATGCAAAGAAGAGAGTGGGTGGGGATAGATGGGGGTTTGGTTTGGGAGTGGTTATGTGTGAATGATACTTTGACGCAACCCGAAGGGATTTCTCCCCGTTTTCAATGTTTCTGCATGAGAGGACGGAGAAGAGAGTTCGCCGATTAAATGAAGCAGCCTTGCTGTGGATGTGCTGTGTTTTGTTGCATTGCTTCTGACTCAAGGCAATGGACGAGATGCAGGGATGACCCGGCATCCAGGTGGAGCCAAGATAAGAGGGAGTTGAGGCGAGTGGGAGTGGGTGGGAATGAAATGCGTGGGAATGGAATTATGCCTTCTGACTTTGGCTACCTCCCTTGCAAGGTGGAAAAAGCCCTAGGCATATCTATGTATGTATGTAATGTATGTGAATCTTAGACCCGCTCCGGAGGCTAAGCATAAGCCACATGGGACCACTACATCTCTGAGTTCATCTTTGTTTACAAATTTCATTGTGTGTATGAGCACTATACGTGTTCACCCACTACCCGGGCCTCCTTCGAGTGTATTCGTTCCTTTTGCAGAAGAGTGAGCCGTGCGAATTCCAAGGTGCAATTCGAGGCAGGGACAACTCATGGGCAGCACTCTCCCTCTGTGGCTCCGTCAGGTAGGTACAGTCAACTTTTGAGATATTGATTCCACACCTCTTTACTGAAAAGGTTTCTCAAGGTGAGCATTTTACGAACTTTAGTCAAACTCACACTTATTCCTTATCATAATGATTAATAAACATATAATAGTAATAATGTTAATAATGACGGTGATAATTATGATGATAAAAATGTTTATGATAATTATGATAATGATAGAAAAAATATAGTAATGATAATAATAATAATAATAATAATAATAATAATAATAATAATAATAATAATAATAATAATAATAATAATAATAATAATAATAATAATAATAATAATAATAATAATAATGATAATAGCAATAATATAGTGAAAGAAATGACAATTATGATAATAATAACAAAATAAAATGTGAATATCTGCGTGTGTATGTGTGTGTGTGTGTGTGTGTGTGTGTGTGTGTGTGTGTGTGTGTGTGTGTGTGTGTGTGTGTGTGTGTGTGTGTGTGTGTGTGTGTGTGTGTGTGTGTGTGTGTGTGTGTGTGTGTGTGTGTGTGTGTGTGTGTGTGTGTGCGTGTGTGTGTGTGTGTGTGTGCATGAGCGGAAAACACTTATTCATGCCTCACCTCTGCGGTTTCCTGCCACAGTGGCGTAGTCTGGGACGGACCCGAAACCTACTTCATCGAACCAGCTGAAGTCTTCTGGACTCACGGCTCACCGACCGACGCCAAAGCAGGTCCGGCTCTGAAGAAGAAGGCTCAGGAGGACACTGGAGGACACAGAAATAGGGACAACCCAAAGGACGAGAGACCTGGAGATTATGAAGATGGACGCGAGGTACCTGGTGAAATGCATTACTTCTTCAAGAGCACCGACCTCGAGGAAGCGTCTGCTCATCGTTGTGGTAAGAGACGATGTACAGTGGCTTTTACTCTCGTTCACAGTGGCTAACGTTATTCGAGGTCAAAGACGGAGCTGCCCTAGACAGACACGCAAACTAGGTCTCGGGATAATGAGATCGAGTGCCTAGTTTCCGCTGGAATAATTAGGTTAGTGTTACACACACACACACACACACACACACACACACACACACACACACACACACACACACACACACACACACACACACACACACACACATAAATATATATATATATATATATATATATATATATATATATATATATGTATATACATATTTATATACATATATATATGTATGTATGTATGTGTGTGTGTATGTTTGTATATGTATATATATATATATATATATATATATATATATATATATATACACTTAGGGCGCAGGTTTTCTTTAATACACATTGAATTGAATGCGACAGCGTTTTCACAATTATCAATCTTCTTTTTATTATTTTCAAGTTTCCTCACCAAGGTTCTAATCTTGGGAGAATGAGCAGAAACGAACTCTCCAACGCTCTCCATTTTAATTAAGACACTGTTCGACGTTTCGACTACAAGGAGTCATTATCAAGATACAAATACAGTTCAGACAACACAATTATACAGATACGTTACATGGTCACAGAATAAAGAAGAATGCTACACTCTTGGTGTCATGCGCGACATTTAAACCTACGAAGACCTCACTCTAGTTAAACTTCTCAGGGCTTGAGGAGGGGGAGGGGAAGGAGGAGGGGAAGGTGAGGGTGGGAGAGTTGGGGTCGGTGGTAGGTGAGGTGAGCTATTATGCCGAGGTAGGTTAGGTACCACATGTCGCGAAGAACTATTAAAAAGGGGGATAGCAGATACCATGTTGGACTGATTATTGATAACAGGAGACAATTCTCTTATACACACAGCCTCTAACATTTTCAGTTCTTTAATGTCGTTACATTGAGCTACAACTTCAGTGTTATGAACAACGGTTGCTCTATCCAACACAGACTTGTGATAATGTCCAAAATGGTTTTTAATGGCTCCCTGTTGGAGGTGGAGAGTTAAACGCCTGCTAAGGCTGCATGTCGTAAAACCAACATAGCTACGAGAAAAGACCTAAGAGCTCACAGTCTCTAAAGAGATAATTAAACTTGTAAACTACGTTGATTCTCGACAGCATCCCAGAGATGCCAGACAAAACATTTTTAAGAACTAGGGAACTAATGCATTTTTTTTTTTTTTCTAATAAAATATCACCGAAGGCAAGACATCATTTTCATCCACCGGTTATAGAAAATTATGTCTTACGTTTGGTGACATTTCATTAATTAAAACGCACTAGTTCCCTAGTTCTTATAAATGATTTGTCTGGCAACTCTGGGATGCTGTCGAGAACCAATGTAGTTTACAAGTTTTATTGTACCTTTGGGGACTGTGAGCTCTTAGGTCTTTACTCTTAGCTATGCTGGTTTTACGGCTGGCTCTTAAACCACTGGGCAAGAAGTGAGGAGGCTAAGGCAGGGAACGCGTAGCTACGGCCGAAGCCGTCTCCTTTGCCCCATTATGGGATTCAAACCCACAGATGAGCTAATGAGAGACCAGCTCGCTTCCAAGGACGCAAGTAGCGCAAATGGGAAATTAGGTCTTAAGGTCTCTTGTCTTGAGACTGAGAGTTGGGCTGCCAACTGAGATGAGAATGTGGAGATGAAAGATTTTCTTATCTTGGTAGCAAGATACGCATATCCGGAGAACTTCAACAGGGAGTCACGGGACGCCAATTATAGTCTTGATCAGAGCACCTAGCGCTTTAGGTACTTCTGCAGAAGAATTACCCCTGTGGGACCATGGCGTGCTTTGAAATATTTTGATCTGGTGAACATTTGATGATTTCATTCAACTTACAGAGGATCTCTAGACATTTGAAATAAAGGGAAGTTATGTCTCTATGGCTAAGCCCAGGAGGAGCGACCACACTTTTGTGACGATTGTACCGTTAGTAAAACAAGTTCATGGGATGCAGCCTTAGTATCTGGTGTCAAAGGGCGTGGTAGTAAATTGCCACGAATGAAGACAAAGTCCTTTACTCCTAAGTTGCCCTCTGCTACCAAGGACCCCACCGCCCCATTTCTTCTTCTTCTTCTTCTTCTTCTTCTTCTTCTTCTTCTTCTTCTTCTTCTTCTTCTTCTTCTTCTTCTTCTTCTTCTTCTTCTTCTTCTTCTTCTTCTTCTTCTTCTTCTTCTTCTTCTTCTTCTTCTTCGTCATCTTCTTCTTCTACTTCTTCTTCTTCTTCTTCTTCTTCTTCTTCTTCTTCTTCTTCTTCTTCTTCTTCTTCTTCTTCTTCTTCTTCTTCTTCTTCTTCTTCTTCTTCTTCTTCTTCTTCTTCTTCTTCTTCTTCTTCTTCTTCTTCTTCTTCTTCTTCTTCTTCTTCTGTAAGGACGTGTGAACCTAAACACGTGCCCTTTTGATAACACCAGATAGTTCTATTCAGTTTGGGTGTTCCGCCAGTCTCCGTTTGGTCTTTCTTAAGGCAAAGATCAGATAAGCTCCGTTTGGTCCTAACCGAGTAAAGGAAGTGAGATTAAACTTAGATAATGACGTCACAGAATGAGATAAGACATAAGATACATTGCAAAGCAATATGCCTGTTATGATGATGACGTCACAAAATTATATATATATATATATATATATATATATATATATATATATAGGTTCTGATGACGTCATATAGATGTACTGGTTTTGATGACGTCATAATATGACAGGAATTTATTGATGACGTCACAATAAGACAGTATATTATTGATGACGCCACAACGTGATTTGTAGGTGTTGATGACGTCACAAGATGATATGTAAGTGTTGATGACGTCACAAAATATCTATACTTTGATGACGTCATAGTGATGTTTATGACACCACAACGAGACAAGAATGTTTATTGATGACGTCACAATGGGGTCCGCATTTGCAGGGGTGACGCGGCGGGAAGAGGCGGCGGAGGCGGCGGCGGCCGCCAGGAGAACAACCTCGGGCAAGAGAGTCGTCGCGGCACCACAGGACCTCAAGCCCGGACCCAGGGAGAGGAGCCACGGATCCACTGAGAGGCGGGGAACCACACGCAGCGTCACCAAAAGAGTGAGCCAATCCTGTGTCGATCAAATGTTAAACCCATCGCTAGGTTACGGATCCTACTGCGCGCGCGCGTGTGTGTGTGTGTGTGTGTGTGTGTGTGTGTGTGTATGTGTGTGTGTGTGTGTGTGTGTGTGTGTGTGTGTGTGTGTGTGTGTGTGTGTGTGTGTGTGTGTGTGTGTGTGTATGTGTGTGTGTGCGTGCGTATGTATTTATGTATGCATATATGTATGCATGTATGTATGTATGTATGCATCTATGCATGTATGTATGCATGTATGTATGTATGTATGTATGTATGTACGTATGTATGTATGTATGTATGTATGTATGTATGTATGTATGTATGTATGTATGTATGTATGTATGTATGTATGTATGTATGTATGTATGTATGTATGTATGTATGTATGTATGTATGTATGTATGTATGTATGTATGTATGTACGTACGTACGTACGTATGTATGTATGTGCGTCCGTACGTACGTATGTATGTATGTATGTATGTATGTATGTATGTATGTATGTATGTATGTATGTATGTATGTATGTATGTATGCATGTATGTATGTATGTATGTATGTATTTATGTATGTATGTATGTGTGTATGTATATATGTATGTATGTATGTATGTATGTATGTATGTATGTATGTATGTATGTATGTATGTATGTATGTATGTATGTATGTATGTATGTATGTATGTATGTATGTATGTATGTATGTATGTATGTATGTGCGTCCGTACGTACGTATGTACGTATGTATGTATGTATGTATGTATGTATGTATGTATGTATGTATGTATGTATGTATGCATGTATGTATGTATGTATGTATGTATGTATGTATGTATGTATGTATGTATGAGTTCTATACAACGAATTCAAGGATAGAAACCCTTTGTGACTTATAGGGGACAAGATATGAATAGAAACTACATTCGCTGCCTAGTTTGGGCTCAAGCTTCGGGCAAATATGAATAGTACATATCATTTCACAAATGCATTATCTGAGCTTTCCTGCCACCAGATTTTGCGTTGCAAACTAACCATCCACTCCCATGCAGTGGGAAGTGAGAAACGCCTGGTAGGGCAAAGTCCTGTCAATCGCGGCAAGCCGCTGTTTTTTTTTTTTTTTTTTTTTTTTTTTTAAGGACGACGTTTGTTCACCTCCCCGAATAACCAGGACTACCAGGGATTAACGCAGCAAGCCTGTAGCAGATCCCTATAATCGAACTCACGCCCGCCAGCTAATGAATTCAAGATAGTATCAACTGTGCCATCGCGCGTTATATCTCATCGTATTCGTAGTGAATATTTTTTGATTCCAGGCGGCGAGATTCCGGCTGCGAGGGACCATCGAGATGTACATCGTGGCCAGCAAGGGACTGTACAAGAAGATAGGAACCCAAACGGGCGTCAAAAAGCGTTGTCATAAAATCGCCAATATTGTTGACGCGGTATGTATCGACAAGCTTCCTGCCTCCTCAGTTCCTGAAACTATTTCAGGTAATGCTCTTTGTCATTAGCTCTTCATCTAGTCAAAGTCCAGAACAGCGGCGAGATCGGAGTTACACTGTTGTCCAAGATACATGTGATTTACAGTATTTTTATCGTGATCTGTCCTAACATTACTTCTGTCCTAAACATATAATTGTATTCATGATTTATCGATAAAATCATTCATCACATAAAGCTGTAAGTAAGAAGTAATGCCTCAGCAGTAACTCTTAAGGACCCCACCCACGGTACGATCTGGTCTTGAGGCCGCCGCGCAGATCTGGTCGGATCCGATCAGATTGCATCGTGTAGGTCGGTCAGACAAACCAAAATCAGCACATACACAATCCAATCTGGTCGGATCTAACCGGATCTGTCTAGCGGCCTCAAGACTAGATCGTAGCGTGGATGAGGTTCCTTTCCTTCCTCAACAGTTCAGGCGAAGAGGGCGAAGGTGATAGACAGCTTTCACCACAGTTACGCGCATCCTGGCATAGGCATCTCACATTCTTCTCCAATTTGTATTTCTTTCCTCTCTTTCTAATGTACAAACCACGTGGTGCGGAGCGCACTTTGTTTCGCCCACGCGGCTAGACCTGACGCACTAGCCACGCACACTTGCCTAGGACAGTGCGACCCTTGTTGACCCAA
>NC_134795.1:15557902-15582902 GCF_046742065.1 Oratosquilla oratoria | reverse complement strand
CCCAATCCACCGGGACATATTATTTCCATAGACACACATTGAACAATCCGGCCAGCCACTCCACAATCACTACTTCAATTATTGTCAGACATTATCCCAATGGAGAAACTTTCCGAGGCATCACAACTGACTGGGCCACTAACCTACCTGGAGTATGGTGAGAAGGTGAGAAGATTGCAATTGACATACAATTAATCCAAGTGCCTTTTCAGCTTTCATTTCTTCTGAAATGGTTTTGTTCTTCTCCTTTCCCATCACAAACCTTTTCCTTGCATCTCCCATCGTCATAATCAAAGCTTTCTATCCAGTCAACAACTTTTTTTAAATTAATCACTTTATCGAAATATAAGTATAGATAACTAAATAGATAATCAAATAAGGACATCAGTCAATCAAGAAACCAATAAGAATATAGTTAAATGAAAAAATAAAATTATGTCTCTCTTCTTCCTAGACCTGCAGGCCAATGAAAGCGGCCACAGTGTGCAGGCCCAGACGGAATGAGTGCGACCTGCCGGAATATTGCAACGGCCTGTCTGAGTCCTGCCCTGCTGACCTGTATACATTCGATGGCACGCCCTGTGGCACTGAAACATATTACGTAAGTCTGTTTGACCAGGGAACTCCGAGACGAAGGGGAGGGCAATATTCATTGAAGGTTGTTGCGTTGTGGCAGACGGAAGGTGATTTTATTAAGAAGATGGCGTTCAATTATAAGTTCATGTTTAGCGTCTACACATAAATTCATATATATGATATGTATATATATATATATATATATATATATATGTGTGTGTGTGTGTGTGTGTGTGTGTGTGTGTGTGTGTGTGTGTGTGTGTGTGTGTGTGTGTGTGTGTGTGTGTGTGTGTGTGTGTGTGTGTGTGTGTGTGTCTCTTCTCGTTTGGGTTTGAAATTGATATAGTAACAAGTGCCACGCGAAACGAGGAGTTAAAGAAGATGAGGAGGGAGGCATCAGAAACCAGAATGAAATCGATTGGCGACAACCTCAATATTCAAACAAAACAACCCACGGTGATGGAAGGGGTGCTGGTTTCTTCCAGGTTACTCTAGTAACCAATAAAATCTCCCCGGCTGATGATGGAAGCACCTAAGGGAAGTCACAATAGTCGCTGAGGGCGGTCCTATGCGGCAGAGACGCAAAATCAGAGTGAATAGAATCGTTGGTATCTTCTACAGATGGACGAAGGCTACTGCATCAAGGGCAAGTGTGGCACTCACCACTCCCGGTGCCAGCTCCTCTGGGGTCCAAGCGCCGTGGCAGCCAACGAAGACTGCTACAGAAAGGGCAACAGGGGCGGAGACGAGTATGGCAACTGCGGCAAGGGATCTAACGGAGAGTACAAGCGTTGTACTAAAAGGTATGTCTATGTTTCACTGACACACACACACATACATACATACACACAAACGCACACACACACACATACACACACACATATACATACATATATATATATATATATATATGTGTGTGTGTGTGTGTGTGTGTGTGTGTGTGTGTGTGTGTGTGTGTGTGTGTGTGTGTGTGTGTGTGTGTGTGTGTGTGTGTGTGTGTGTGTGTGTGTAAGTATATATATAGTCTCTGGTTCGAGTCCTACACTCCTCGCCGGTTCCCTGCAATGCCTGCAATTACCTTCCCCAACAGCCCAAATGTCACTGGTGGCCATTTGGGCTGAGGCAACGCGTTTTCTGGGGTCTTCACCCCCACCCCCCTTCACCCTCACCCCCTTCACCCTCATCCCCCTTCACCCTCACCCCCCTTCACCCTCACCCCCTTCACCCTTCCACTCTTTTGCGACAGTAACGTCAAATGTGGGTTGGTCTTCTGCTTGCCGAAGCGACGAATGTCTTGGAACGGCTACAGCATGATGAGTTACGGGGACATCACGTGTTACGCCGCCTCCGCTGCGAATAACAACGTCGAGCTTGGCCTCGTTCCTGACGGTGCCAAGTGTGACGAAGGCAAGGTAGAGGAATGGAAATTTTGATCAGTTATTAATAACAATAGTACTTGATAACCATTGATGATAATTATTGCTACTGTTGTTATTGTTATCATGATCATTATGTTACTTATCTTAATAAAAAAAAAAGGGAAGGTAGGCAGAAAGTAAGAAATAATTAAGGAAAGAAAGAGAGAAAACGACACATGTTCCAAACGTCACACATGTGTAACCCTCGCCGACAGATGTGCCTGGGACAGGTGTGTCAGGCTGTGTCGGCCGTAGAAGCAAAGACGCCAGCGGAAGAGGATAGCAGGTGTCAGCAGGAGGGTTGCGGAGGCAGAGGTGTCTGCAACAACCTGAACCAGTGTCATTGTGAGAGAGGTTATGCACCTCCAGACTGCAAGTACCCCGGGTTAGGGGGCTCCATCCATAGTGGACCCGCGGACACTTCCCTTGGTAAGTACAACAGTGTTATCTAACCTCGCCAGTCGAGCAATAACATATAACCGTCTTTCTTCTCCATTTATTTTTCATGTCCCTGACCAGAGTATTTTCTAAAATCACCTGGCGGCTCTTAGAATAATGGTACATAAGAACATAAGAAAGAAGGAGCATGCAAGAGACCATAAGGCCTACACTAGGTAGTTCCTTGCCCATTACCACCTATCATCCCGATCCATAAAGTTATCTAATAATCTCTTAAAACGACTAATATTTTCAGCGCTCAATACATGATAACTAAGTCATGTACAAGCTGTTGTTAGTATGGAAAGGGTTGTATTAGGGATGTAAGTGTTTGAAAGATGAACAAGATTTTAAGGGCAAATGATTGGAAGGATTAGGGAGAGATTGTTAAAAGATCCATCACCCTTTCAACTTAGCTCCTCATAGATTACGGGTCACCCACTGCCTTAGGTCAGAAGCAATGCAGCAAGACACAGCACATCTACAGCAAGGCCGCTTTACTCAGTCAGCGACCCCACCCCCTTCCTCCCCGTCCCCTCGTGCAGAAAACGGAAAGATGAAGAGAAATCCTTTCGGGCTGAGTCAAAATATCATTCATACATAACCACTCCATATCCCCTATCCCCCACCCCTCTTCTTTGTATCATATTATCATCTATACACAACCATTCTCCACTCACCCCTATCTCCTGTCTTCTCCCTTCCTTGCTCAACAGGCATTCCCCTCTTGGTCAACGTCCTTTTGATCCCATCCATCCATCTTATCTTCGGTCGTCCCCTTGAGTTCACTCTCCCCACCTCTGCCTTCGACACCTATTTTACTAATCTCTCTTCCCTCATTCTTTCCATGTGTCCAAACCATCTACCCTATCTACCATCTCCACGCATCTACCTCCCGTACCACCATATCCATGTACACATTGAACAGCCATGGCGACATGACACATCCTTGTCGTAGTCCCACCTTTACCTCAAACCACTCGCTCTCTCCATTTCCAATTCTAACACAAGCTCAACTGCTCTAGTAAAAACTCTTGACTGCCCCTCAACAGCTTTCCCCTAATCCCATATATCTGCAAAACTTCCCACAGTACCTTCCTGTCTACCCTGCCATAAGCCTTTTCCAAATTCATAAAGGTGAGAAAACATCCTTACCTTTTCCTAAAGCCTTCTCACATATCTGCCTTACCACAAAAATGTATATATATATATATATATATATATATATATATATATATATATATATACATATATATAAACACATATATATATATATATATATATATATATATATATATATAGAAATAAATATATATTTATATATATATTAATATCCACTCAACCCCCACCTGACCTAAACCCACACTGTTCCTCACCAATTACTCCCTCTGTTCCTCTCCTAATCCTCTCAGTTAAGATTCTCCCATAAACCTTCCCAACAACATTCAACAAATGATCCCTTTGAAGATACTACACTCAGTTTTGTCCCCTTTTCCCTTGTAAACAAGAACTATACTGGCACTCCTCTAGTCTTTCGGCACTCCACCCCCTTTAGGCACACATTAAACAGCCTCACTAGCCAGTCCGTCATTACTTTATCTCCCTTATTCAGACACTCCGCATGACACCCATCCAACCCAGGTGCCTTACCTGTTCTCACCATTTTAATAACTATTTGCATCTCATCTTTTCTTATTTCTCCTCCATTTTCCTCTCCCATCACTTTCATTTTCTTAACCCCTCCCACTGCAACCACCAATCCCTCCCTATCCTCCTCTACGTTTAACAGTTCTGAAATACTGTGCCCTTAACTTCTTTTTATTAATTAAAAAAAAAAATCATACTCCTCCCCAACTTTATATCTGCTCTCCTTTTTGTCTCCTTTATCTCACGTTTTGCTTCTCTCTTTCTCTCTCTCTCTCTCTCTCTCTCTCTCTCTCTCTCTCTCTCTCTCTCTCTCTCTCTCTCTCTCTCTCTCTCTCTCTCTCATATGTTTCTCTCGTCCTACTTTGCAACCAGTCCCTGAATGCTCACTTCTCTTCTACTATCTCCACTTCAGCACCCCATTACTCAATACCCTTTCTTTTATTCCCTTCCGTCCTCCTTGTTCCACATACCATCATTACACACCTTGTCTCTCCCTGCTTGAAACACCCCTATTCCCCCTCCACTCTTACATCCACTCTATCCTCCATCAACTCCCACATTTCTTTTAGCCTGTCCTAGTACTCCTGCTACTTTTCATTCTAATTCAAATAGTTTGCTCTAAGCACCTCTCTACCTTCTATCCATTTCCTCTTTCTCCATCTATCCTCCACTCTCAACTTACCTTCCACCAAAGATTATTTGATACCCCCCCCCCCTCTACCCTAAAAACATGGACGTCCAAAATTCTTCCTACTCTTTTTCTGGATACCACTACATAGTACATTACTGCCTTATCAACCAGCCTTCCAACTTCACCCTTTCCCATGTGTACTTATGCTTGACCTTTTTTCTTAACACTGTGCTATTATCAACTCTCTAAACACATTTCCACCATTAGCTCTCCACTATGACTTTTACCTGGAATCCACACTTCCCAACCACTCCGTCTATTGGTTCACCCCTTACCCTTACATATTGAGATCTCTCAAAACCACTACGTTGACATTCCTAACAAAACTCTCTAAGCTCTCATTTAAATTTGTCCAAAAACCTTCCCTTTCCTCTACACTCTTCTTACTACTAGTCCCATATGCGCTTACAAAGACCCACATTTCCCTTCCCAGTTCCACTTTCATCCATATTAACCTTGGAGAGGCCTCCTTCCACTCCACCACACGATTACTTATCTTCTCACTTACTAGTAGAGCCACCACTTCCCTCCTTCGTCCTCTCCTCACTCCTACCACCCTCCCCACTACACCCCCAAACTCAAAATCACCCCTCCCTTCTAATACAATGTTTATCGTCATTCCTTCTTCGTGCCTACAGATCGTTTGTACTTTGCTTGAATAAATAAACTGTGTGTTCCAAACTGTCATTTGGCTTCAACTAACCAATTCTTATGTCCACAGACTCATTGGACTTCCCATGAACAAGTAAAATTTTGTGCTAAGAAATATCAATTGTCTTCAGCTAACCAACATTTGTCTCTATATTATCATTGAATTTCCCTTGAAAAATTAAAATTTGTGCTCAAAAAATCATTCAGCTCCATCTAACCAATTTTTTGTGTCCACAGATCAAGTGAGCTCCACAATTCTATTCATCATCTTCATGGCTGTGGTTCCCCTCCTCGCCCTGATCTTCTGCATCGCCTGCAACATGAGACATTTCTGGGAGACTAAGGGTCGTCAAGTGGTCCAGAGCCACTCGCCATGCTGCGCCTCCTTCTGTGACCAATGTTGTTGTTACCTTCTCTCCTGTCTTACCCTCTGGATAGTTACCGAGGGGCCCTTCAAGAAGAAGCGAGGCGAAATGGTTCAGGTCGACGCTACTGACGAAGGAGGAAGAACCATTTGCGAAGTCAACCTGGACGTGAAACCTCCGGCCCCTACGACGGATGTCATGGGCATCGCTGACGAACGGCTGGTCACAGTGATCACCTCCATCACGCCGAAGAACTCGCCCGACACGAGGAGAAAGGTCCTGCTTAAGTCGTCGTCGAATTCCCTCCACAAGATCTCCAACGAGAGCCTTGACCAACAGCGCCCACTTTACCACCAGAGTATCTCCAGAGATTCGGGGTGTGTCTCCGACGGCGAGCCCGACGTTATCACCAACACTAAGGACCCTTTGTCCTCGAAGATGTCCATGGGTAGTTTGATCAGCGTCTTCAAGAAGTACCAGGCCCCAAAATCCAAGCCCAACGGTGAAAATACTCCAGACCTGAGACGGTCCAAAGGCCAGGGTAGTATGAAGGTAATGCCTTTGAGTAGGTTCGTGGTTGATCCTCTCACTTCCAAACGATCTTCCCAACACGGTGCGCCTCCCACCGAGGCACTTCAGCCTCCACAGTACCGAAGGTCGTTCTCCATAGATCCCGCCTACAACAAGAACTCCAAGGAACCCCCGCCCTTGCCCTCCAATCCTCCCCGGCCAATGAAGGCAACAAAAAGTGAAGAGAACCTTCGCCACCTCAGAGTCCAAAACAACGCGTTCCTGCAGACCGACAAGGATCGCCCCCAGGCACTCAGACCTCCCCTAAAAAAGGCCTCTCCGATCGTGGACTCCCAGGAGAGGTTTCCCTCATCTTCGTCTATTTCCAACCAACCACCTCCGAAGAAGAAAGTGGCCCTCTTGCCACCGAGGAACTTAAGAACTCCACCTACTCCACCAGAAATAGATTCCCCTGATTCCAAGAAGACTCCGCTGTTACCTAGTCACATTAAAAACAGTTCGAGCGGAGGAAATACCCCAACCACGGAGGTTACGAAACGCCCATTGCTTCCGCCGTCGAAGCGTGCCCCCTCCAGCAACCCGGATGTCCCCTCACCCTCCGCCCCAAGTGCCAGGAGCAACGTTAAGAACTTGTCGAGTAAATTCGGGGGAAAACTGTGAGGTTCCTCTCCATATTTTTTTTTTCTCTTAATCTGAAAAATATTTACTACATTAGCGTTACTAAGTAATTGCTTTGCAAATCTCGTGCACCACAGAACTACAAGTGTTTCATTGTTGTTATTTGACCAAATCCTTACTTCAGCTGTGAATATGCTTTCTATTTCTAATAAGTCTCCACAAGTTGAAATGAACAAACGGGAACATTCATCTATCAGCACCTGTAAAATTTTGTTTTCTTGTGGTATTTATCACAACAGTTTAGCCCAGTAGATACCGTATCGAACTCATGACCAGATGGTCGTGAGTTCTATTCCCGGGACCCGCTTCGGGCTTCTTGCGTTGGTTCTCGATAGTCCTGTCTAGGCAGGGAGGCGACCCAAAAAAGTGGGATGGTGAGTGAGTTTACAATACGGCCATCTCAAATACGGAAATGTAAAATTGATACAAATGGATTTTGAAAAAGCCTGTGATACTGTCCTAGACAAAAGGCTACTAACTGAACTCGTACCATTGTAGGAGAGAGGCCAAATGCAGAGTATGGGATCCAATATATTTGACGTTTCGTCCAGCAGGGCTTCTTCATAAATAACACAGTTCAGAAACATTTTACTCCTTATATAGCCCGAGTTTACGGGGAGAAACAAACATAGAATTGGTGTACACACAATATGCGTCAATTGCTTGTTACTTGGTCATTAAAATTGCTAATGGTTTACGCAAATTGTGTGTACATCAATTTTATGTTTGTTTCTCCCCGCAAACTCGGGCTGTATAAGGAGTAAGATGTTTCTTAACCGTGTTATTTCTGAAGAAGCCCTCTTGGGCGAAACGTTAAATGTATTGGATCCCATACTCTGCGTTTGGCCTTTCTCCTACAGTGCTGTAACAGTCGTTGCCGCTTTTACTCATCTGTTCGTTGCTGCTTTTATTCAACTCGCACCATATTGAATGAAATGGAACCTACGAAGTTGGACCTATATCTGGTTAAACAATCCTATAGCTGGAAAGGTGTCATATGTAGAGTTCATCAGTGTTCCATTCTTGAACCACATCTAATCATAAACGACACAGGTCGGGAATTAAAATCTATTGTATTCAAATTGGCTGATGATACAAAATGTACGGGATATCAAATGATCACTAAAATCAACTGGAAATTCAAGAATATTCAAAGGTTGAACAATGTGGAAAAAAGCTCATGATGTGGAACTAAAGTATGTGTAATGTCATGCGCGCAAGTAAATGTATCCCTAGAATTGACAAGTTATTTGGAAAGAATTGTCCTGCTAAAGTGGAAAGTGAAAACGATTTTGGTGTAATTCTCAGTAATCTTCTAAGCACTATATTACTATACCTAGGGAATCAAACAAAATTTCAGAACTGATAGAACATTTCCAAGTTCAATTATTATCATTACCCAACCTGTATACGGTTTCGGTGTGATCCCAAAAGACAGCGACAGACAGAAAAATGTAGAACGACAAACTACTAAACTGATACCAAAGATGAGAAACAAATCATACGAAAACCACCTAAAGTACTTAAATGTTTTTCACCTGAGAAATGGGAAGAAAGGTGGGAAAGTGATTAGATACACAGAAACTATATCATTTTCACACCGAATACTAATATGACAAGAAACAAAGGCTTTAATATGTTAGGATGTGGATTTTATTTAGAAATAGAAATAAACTTTGTCAATCAGAGAAATGGAATAAAGTCGGAGTGCAATGGTATGTTATACAGTTCTAAGTTCAAAGACTTGGTTGCTTGTGTACGTGCTTGTTTGTGTACTTGTCTTCATATTTATTACATTCTATTTTTCTTTTCCTTTTGCATCCAGCCTCTTAATGAAGCAAACAATTTCCTGTCTTGTAATCCACCACCCGTAGTGATAATATCACTATTTGTATTGGTCACATGTAAAAAAAGAATGTCGTAATTTCTATGGTGATGACGATGGTGATGAAGATGATGAAGATGATGATGATGATGATGATGATGATGATGATGATGATGATGATGATGATGATGATGATGATGATGATGATGATGATGATGATGATGATGATGATGATGATGATGATGATGATGATGATGATGATGATGATGATGATGATGATGACAATTGTGGTTTTACTGCTACTGCTGATGATAATGATGGCAACGACGACATCAACACAACAACAACAAACACAACGAAAGACGATGATTAGAAAACGATGACATTAAGAGAAGGGATCAAAGTGAAGATAATGCTTATAATGAGGATAATGGTCCCATTAAGAGCGTTCTTGGCTGTGATTTGAGGCGCAACGACTAACACACACACACACACACACACACACACACACACACACACACACACACACACACACACACACACACACACACACAGATGAATAAAGAGAGAGAGGGAGCGAGAGAAAGAGAGTATATTACGAGACTGTAAATTCAAAGAAGACATTTTCATGTCAGTGTCTGCTTCGTGTTTTATTTAAATGTCAATTCGTTTCTCTATCATAGTACCTATTGTAATTTTTGCTTTTATCATTATTATTATTATTATTATTATTATTATTATTATTATTATTATTATTATTATTATTATTATTATTATTATTATTATTATTATTATTATTATTATTATTGTCATTGTTATTGTTATTGTTATTATTATTATTATTATTATTATTATTATTATTATTATTATTATTATTATTATTATTATTATTATTATTATTATTATTATTATTATTATTATTATTATTATTATTATTATTATTATTATTATTATTATTATTATTATTATTATTATTATTGTGGATAGGAGGTAAGGGAACACGGGATGAGGGAAATACTTTTATTCCTGACTAGTTTCGCCTGAGTGGCTTCTTCAGAGGAACATAGTTTGAAGTCAAGTTGGTCAATATATATAGCAAAAGAAGGAACGTGGCAAAGTGTCAGGTTGGTCCCCCACTCGACCTCATCTGTCGGTGTGGCGGACTGTCACAGCGGGTGGACCAAGTATCCTCCTGTTGTTCGCGTGGCTGAAACGTCCGACTGGATCAGGGGCTCTGTGTTTATTATTCATTACGACAAAGTGTGCTGCTGCTTTAGCCCATATTAAATCCCCAGTCCTCTTATTGATGTTATCATGGATGTTGATAAAAACGGACTCCATCGCCTTTCTTTCCTGCCGTGTAATGTTATCCATGAGAATTTTTGCCTGGTCCCATTTTGGTAGATGGCCTCTTTCGTCGACATGGTTAACTAATGCACTACTAACCCTGTGGTGCCTTACATCTGCTCGGTGTTCTTTCAATCTGGTGTCTAAGCCTCTGCCGGTTTCACCGATGTATTTTCTGTCACATCCACCACACGGGATTTCGTAAACTGCGCTGTTTGTATTTGTGGTTGGGTCTTTTTTCTTGATTAAAAGGTCCTTTACTTTCGTACCTGTGGAAGTCGCAAGACGAATGTTGGAGGACGATAAGATTTTGTCTAGGTCTCTCGTTAGATTGGAATTTGGGACCACCCAATATTTAGCGTTGGACTTTTCTCTTTTGTTGCGTAGTATACTACGAGCCTTCTCCTCCAGGGTGCAAAGTAACCCTCTAGGGTATTTGAGCTCTTCAAAAGTTGTTTTAATCATTTCAATTTCATCCTCATACACAAATTATTATTATTATTATCATCATTATTATCATTATTATCATCATTATTATCATTATCATCATCATTATTATCATTATTATTATCATTATTATTATTATTATTATTATTATTATCACCATCATTATTATTATTATTATTAATTATTATTATTATTATTATTATTATTATTATTATTATCAGTCATTCTTATTATTATTATTATTATTGTTATTATTATTATTATTATTAACTATTATTATTATTATCATTATTATTATTATTATTATTATTATTATTATTATTATTATTATTATTATTATTATTATTATTATTATTATTATTATTATTATTATTATTATTATTATTATTATTATTATTATTATTATTATTATTATTATTATTATTATTATTATTATTATAATTATTATTATTATTATTATTTCATGAGGGGAAAAATCTCCTCAGGCCTATAAAAGTCTTTAAAGAAGCTCCTTCAACAGAACAAAATCGGTTGCCACAAGCCATAAATGTGTTAATAAAGACTGTTGTCTTAACTTTTAAGTATATATTTTTTTTGAAAGATTAACTATGTTTAACTAAATCCTTATCCTGCCCACCATCAGCAAGAAAAGCAGAATAACTCGTTTAATGAATAAAATCGTCTGACGACGACAAGGCTATGAGGATAAAGGATTCCCCGTTCGGGAATATTGGGTCACCACGGGTACGAAGAACATGGTATCCGGTGCCAACTATAGTCAACGCAAGGAGAAATGGCCGATAAGGCGTGGCTAGGAGATCCCCCGGTGTTGCCACATATGGGCATCCATGGCGAGAACGTGCGTGTGGATGCAATGTTTTCTGAATGCAGTGTGAGGGGGGCGGGGCCAGAGATTAGATGTAGTGGCAACGTCGCTCTCGCATGCACATATGCCATATCTTCACTTAAAGAAACGAAACCTTTGTATAGAAAACATTGCTTTGATTTTTATCTCAGTGGTGGTGTGTGACAAAAAATTATAATATAATCGTATGAGGCAACATTATAAAATTATAAAATAGAATTATATAATAAAATAAAATTATAAAATAATTATATGTGGCACCACAGGGGAACTCCCAGTGCTCCGCCCTAACGGCCAGATCTCAGTGCATAGGGTATAGAACATGGCATGGCATCAGGCGCCAACTAGACTTAAAATGAAAATAAAAATACCTTCAGGTAAGGAAGGACACGGGGGAGGGGGGAGGGGCGTAATAGAATTGCCCTTGGTGGCTCCGGCCGTAGGAAGATTCCTCTTTGATATATTGTTTACCCTTACCCCTTGCCCCACCCACCCACTCTCACCATCCATTCCTTTCTATCACTGCCTTTGCTTCCACCCACACCGACCGTCTCTTCATCTCAACTAGGCAGTCTCCCCAAGTCTCCCCAAGTCTCCCCAAGTCCAATTTAGCCTCATGAGACTCAAGAAAGACCCTCGGCAGGACCAAGTCTCTCAGAATCTCGAAATGGACTTTCTCCTCTTTGGTGGACACTTTTTGAGTTATAAGGACAAGTCTCCCTCTCCCCCCCCCCACACACACACACACTCACAATGTCATTCTGTGGATTGGTTGATGGGGGATTGTTTATAGGAATGAGTCTGGGAAGGAATTGGTTAGGTTAGGTTAGGTTAGGTTAGGTTAGGCTAGGTTAGGCTGGGTTAGGCTAGGTTAGGCTAGGTTAGGCTAGGTTAGGCTAGGTTAGGCTAGGTTAGATTAGGTTAGGTTAGGTTAGGTTAGGTTAGGTTAGGTTAGATTAGATTAGATTAGATTAGATTAGGTTAGGTTAGGTTAGATTAGATTTGGTTAGGTTAGGTTAGGTTAGATTAGGTTAGGTTAGATTAGATTAGGTTAGGTTAGGTTGGGTTAGGTTAGGTTGGGTTAGGTTAGGTTAGGTTAGGCTAGGTTAGATTAGGCTAGGTTAGGTTAGGTTAGGCTAGGTTAGATTAGGCTAGGTTAGGTTAGATTAGGCTAGGTTAGGTTAGGTTAGGTTAGATTAGATTAGGTTAGGTTAGGTTAGGTTAGGCTAGATTAGATTAGGCTAATTTAGGTTAGGTTAGGTTAGGTTAGGCTAGGCTAGGTTAGGTTAGGTTAGGTTAGGTTAGATTAGATTATGTTAGGTTAGGCTAGGCTAGTCAAGGCTACGTTAGGTCAAGTTAGGTTAGGCTAAGTTAGGTTATGTTACGTTACGTTAGATTATGTTAGGTTAGGTTAAGCCAAGTTAGAATGGAATAGGATAGGATAGTGTGGGACAGATAAGGCAAGGTTAAAATATGATAGGTCAAGTAAGGTTAAAAGAGGTCAGGTTAGTTTAGAGATAAAAGAAAATGGAAATTAATAATTGCTTTCTTGAATTTCAATTACTGGACACCCGTGGCCTCATAGCGGCAGGCAACGCTTCACAGGGTAACCCATAGGGCACTGTACACACTAGCGGTTTGAATCGCGCGGAAACCGCGGCGGTACCGCATAATAAAGGAAAAACTGCGCGGCTGTGTGTGAACATCTCCATTGACTTACATTGTAATTGAACCGCCACGCTTCAAACCGTGAAAAGGGTCTAAATTTGTCTGGGAAAAGAATATTTTTGTTTCGGCTCTTATTGTGGGAAAAATAATAATAATAATGAAAAATAAAATAAAATAAAATAAAATAAAATAAAATAAAATTAAATGAAATAAAATAAAATAAAAAACAAAATAATATAAGATAAAATAAAATGAAATAAAATAAAATAAAATGAAATGAAATGAAATTAAATGAAGTAAAATAAAATAAAATAAAATAAAATAAACCAGGAAATATAATTAAAGCTGATAGAGAAAAGATCTTGGGCTCAGTCTAGGGACCGAGTGTCAACCACTCGGGGTTGCACCTCCAGATGAAGGTGAAGATATTAACGGGTTCTGAAGAAAGGTGGCTGGGAGATGATTCTATATGACGTCCCTCTTGCAGGTGAGGATAAGAATTTGTTTCAACTGAATATTTGGAAATATTCACCCGGCATCCTTGATGACTTCAACCAGTCTAATTGTTCGACAATACTATGTTTTCATTGGCTGAAGAATTGTGACGTCACTATCAAGACACCTTTCAGATGCAATAACTGTATAAGTAAAAATGTATATTTTATATGATCGTATTATAAAGCATATACGAAAATATTAAACACTTTTCTAAAAACGAGGAAATACTATTCTAATTAGGAAAATGGATATTTCTCGAATGAGAGAACGTCTATCTGATGACGTCATGTCGGTGATGAAACTCCATGGACCAATCAGAGCACAGCTCCGATCTACAATGCTCTTGCCAACAAGGCGTTGGCGATATTCTGGTAGTATTGTCAGCACAGGCAACATTCTTGCAGCGTTGGCAGGATTTTACTCGAATTTCGTGGTTGAGTTGATTCCAATCAGTTCAATCAGAGTTCCCCTTTTTGCTTCTCGTATCTTTCAATGTCCAAGGACATGCACAAGCTGGGGCGTCGCATGAACTAACCTAACCTGGCCTAACCTAACCTAACCTAACCAAACCTAACTTAACCTAACCTAACCTAACCTAACCTAACCTAACCTAACCTAACCTAACCTAACCAAATCTAATCTAACCTAACCTAATGTGCACAAGTTGGGGTGTCGCATGAACTAACCTAACCTAACCTAACCTAACGAGCGTCTCATGAGCTAACCTAACCCAACCTAACATAACCTAATCTAACCTAACCTAACCTAACCTAACCTAACCTAACCCTAGCCTAGCCTAGCCTAACCTAACCTAACCTAACCTAACCCTAGCCTAGCCTAACCAAACCTAACCTAACCTAACCTAACCTAACCTAACCTAGCCTAGCCTAACCTAACCTAATCTAACCTAACCTAACCTAACCAACCTAACCTAGTTGATCTTTCCTATCCTAACCTGAATTAAGTTAACCTAACCTAACCTAACCAAATTAGCTTATCCTATCCTTACCTAACCTAACCTAACCTGACCTGACCTAACCTAACTAAATTAACCTATCCTATCCTAATCTAACATAAGCCAACCCGGCCTAATCTAACCTAACCCAACCTAATCTAACCTAACCTAACCTAACTAAATTAACCTATCCTATCTTAATCTAACCTAAGCTAACCCGACCTAACCAAACCAAACCTAACCAAACCTAATCCAACCTAATCTAATTCAACCTAACCTAACTTAATTCAACCTAAACTAACATAAGCTAACCTAACTTAACCTAACCTAACTAAACCTGACCTAACCCAAACCATACTGGCCTAACCCAACTCAACCCAACCCAACCCAACCCAACCCAACCCAACCTAACCTAACCTGACCCAACCTAGCCTGACCCAACCTAGCCTAACCCAACCTAACCTAACCCAACCTAGCCTAACCTAACCCATCCTAGCATAACTTAACCTCACCTGGCCCCACCTAAGATAACCTAACCTAACCTAACCTAATCCAGCCTACTCAACCTAAGCCAGCCCAATCTAATTCAATCTAACCTAACCTAACCCACCCTAGCCTATCCCAACTTAACCTAATCTAACCAAACCTAACTTAACCCAACCTAACCTAACCTAACCCAATTTAACCTAAAATTAACCCAGCCCAACCTACCTTAACCCGAATATAATAACCCAACTACTATCTTGTCATCTAATCTAACCTAACTTTACTTAAGCCAAGAGAGAGAGAGAGAGAGAGAGAGAGAGAGAGAGAGAGAGAGAGAGAGAGAGAGAGAGAGAGAGAGAGAGAGAGAGAGAGAGAGAGAGAGAGAGAATCATAATAACAGATAGACAGAGAGACAGAGAGAGAGAGAGAGGGGAAGAGAGAGAGAGAGAGAGAAAGAGAGAAACATAGAGACAAATAAATAGCTAGAGACATATATGAAGAAACAGCAGATTAAACGAAGAAACACAAGAAACGACACACTGATATAAAAATGGACAGTCAGACAGACATGAACGTAGACAGACCATTTGACCCTTGAGAGAGAAAAGGACCCAAGAAGGATTTCAAAGGTCTTCGAGTTCAGCCAAGGAGGACCTTCTTCGTCGTCTCCGTCGACGAAGTCCAACACGCTCGGCAGGATCCCGTTCCGAAGTTCTCTAGTCTAAGGCGAAGCCTGAGGAGGGAGGTGGGATGGGTGGGTTTGCTGACGAGGTGGTGTTGGGGGGGGGGGGATGCTGAGGGGGGCTGAGGGGGGCTGAGGGGGGCTGAGGGGAGCTGAGGGAGGCTGCGAGTGACGGAGATGGGGGGGGGGTTGTTTCTAAACAGCCGCCAACCACACCGGTTATTACTCATGGTCGAGACAACTTTCGCCCTTACAGTACATTACGTAATCACGTTCATTAGTAATGCAATGTTAACGGGCGGAGGGGAGGGTATGGGGAAGGGTATGGGGAAGGGGAGGAGGAAGGTGTATGGGGGAAGAAGATGAGGGGAGGGGAGGGGAAGGGCAGGAGGAAGGTGTATGGGGGAAGGGAGGGGGAGGGGAGGGGAAGGGGAGGAGGAAGGTGTATGGGGGAAGAAGATGAGGGGAGGGGAGGGGAAGGGGAGGAGGAGGAAGGTGTATGGGGGAAGAAGATGAGGGGAGGGGAGGGGAAGGGGAGGAGGAAGGTGTATGGGGGAAGGGAGGGGGAGGGGAGGAGGGAGGGGAGGAGGGAGGTGTATGGGGGAAGGGAGGGGGAGGGGAGGAGGGAGGGGAGGAGGGAGGTGTATGGGGAAGAAAACGAGGGAAGTGTATGGGAAATGGGCCAAGAATGGGTGTATGGAAGAAAATACATTTATAGGGGGGGGGAAGTATGGAAGTGGTATGGGGGAGAGGAGGAATGAGAATGGGGAACAGGGGGGCGGAAGTGTGTTGGGAAACAGGAGGAAATGTATGTGAGAAAATGGGAGAAAATGATATTTGATCTTTCCATCTCTTTCTTGGTCTACCAGTTGGTCTTTGGGATTTTGGATTCCAGTTGTACTTTCTTCTTGTGGTCCTGGAGTCTGGCGTCCTAAGTAGTGAACGTACTTAAAATTTTGATGAAGCAGACTTACGTTGGTATTCTTAAAAAAAAAAATCTCTCCTTGTGTAAATCTTATATAAGTCCTTGGAAGGGAAAGATTTGTGTAAGGAAAGATTTTTTTAAGAATACTCCCTCACTCTTTTTTATTCCTTCTTCTTCTTCTTCTTCTTCTTCTTCTTCTTCTTCTTCTTCTTCTTCTTCTTCTTCTTCTTCTTCTTCTTCTTCTTCTTCTTCTTCTTCTTTTTCTTCTTCTTTTTCTTCTTCTTCTTCTTCTTCTTCTTCTTCTTCTTCTTCTTCGCGTTCTTCTTCTTCTTCTTCGCGTTCTTCTTCTTCTTCTTCTTCTTCTTCTTCTTCTTCGCGTTCCTCTTCTTCTTCTTCGCGTTCTTCTTCTTCTTCGCGTTCTTCTTCTTCTTCTTCTTCTTCTTCTTCTTCTTCTTCGCGTTCTTCTTCTTCTTCTTCGCGTTTTTCTTCTTCCTCGCGTTCTTCTTCTTCTTCTTCTTCTTCTTCTTCTTCTTCTTCTTCTTCTTCTTCTTCTTTTTCTTCTTCTTCTTCGCGTTCTTCTTCTTCTTCTTCTTCGTCCTTTTTTTTTTTTTTTTTTTTTTACCGAGCTGAAGGGTCAGGAACTTGTCCGAACAGAATCATGTTGGCTTCGATTGCATGAAATTGATAACGACTGGGATTGTATGATACGAGGTCAGTGTTATATTTCGTAATTGTATATTTAGTGAATTATAGTTTAGTGAATTATAGTCTCATCTTGCAGTTGCGTGCAATATTTATTGCACCAACTTGGACGAAGCCAAAGAAATTGCGATAAACAGATAGAGCGAAGGAGGGCGAGGAGGAAGGAATGTGTACTGAGAGTTGTATGAAGGAATGGAACGATGTGAATAAAAAATAATAAAAGAAAATATGAAACAATAGTTGTGTCGAATGTACCGGTGTATGGAAGCGAAATGTGGACGGTAAACACAAAGGGGAACGGTTCACTGAGTTGCGGCCAAAGAGACGAGTAGGTTGAGGTTTTTGTGAACAAATTTGAAAAGTGACAAGTGGAGAGAAGTGAATAAAACTGAAGAGAGAGAGAGAGAGAGAGAGAGAGAGAGAGAGAGAGAGAGAGAGAGAGAGAGAGAGAGAGAGAGAGAGAGAGAGATACGGAGCTGCCTAGTGTAGGCCTTATGGTCTCTTGCAGTCTCCTTCATTCTTATGTTCTTATGAGAGAGAGAGAGAGAGAGAGAGAGAGAGAGATACGGAGCTGCCTAGTGTAGGCCTTATGGTCTCTTGCAGTCTCCTTCATTCTTATGTTCTTATGAGAGAGAGAGAGAGAGAGAGAGAGAGAGAGAGAGAGAGAGAGAGAGAGAGAGAGAGAGAGAGAGAGAGAGAGAGAGAGAGAGATAGATACGGAGCTGACTAGTGTAGGCCTTATGGTCTCTTGCAGTCTCCTTTATTCTTATGTTCTTATGAGAGAGAGAGAGAGAGAGAGAGAGATGGTAGGGTGGAAGGAGGCGGCAAGCACCTGTAAATGGAGTATGAATATGTTGGAACAAAACTCTCGTTGTACCTAAAGTTGAAGATAAAAATGTGCGAAAGTTGATCTAAGAAAAAATGCGAGCCTCGTCATGCAGGAAACACTTCCCAAACTATACATTCCGTATCGTGTGTGTGTGTGTGTGTGTGTGTGTGTGTGTGTGTGTGTGTGTGTGTGTGTGTGTGTGTGTGTGTGTGTGTGTGTGTGTATGTGTGTGTATGTGTGTATGTGTGTATGTGTGTGTGTGTGTGTGTGTGTGTGTGTGTGTGTGTGTGTGTGTGTGTGTGTGTGTGTGTGTGTGTGTGTGTGTGTGTGTGTGCTGTTCATGTGTGTGTGCATATGTGCCCGTTCCTATGTGCGTGCGTGCTTTGATACATAAGGCTATGTCCCTGAGTTTACATGTGTATGATTTATGTGCATGCTTATGTACGTAATTGTGTTTATATATGTGTACATACACTTGGATATGTACGCGCGTGTTGGGGGAGAGGTCTCTTCGAATACTGGTCCTTTTTATTTATTTTTTTTTTCTTCCTCGTCAGATCGAAACCATGATAGACATCAACAACGAACGAAGATCTGAGGTACAATAACATAATCTACCGTTCGCTTTCCAGATATCTACCTCTGGCGGTTCTTCATTCCAGAGTTCTCAATGACTTTCCAAAGCTTTTCCATGACTTCTCTTTGCTTTTTTCATGACTTTTCCAGGACCCAAAAAAATGGCCCATTTTGATATCGCGGCAAAAATTTCATATTCCAGCGATACATCAACTGATTATATTTTCTATCTATTCACCATCAATCTCTAACCCCTTCCTTACCTGATGGTACTTTGTTTCATAATAGCTGCCGTCAATTGATTTCATTCATATCTGTATCCACCCCCAACCACCCCCCGTATCCCCTCTCAAAGTACAGCTAATTTCGATCAACTACTTCCGTTCCTGGTGGAACTTTTATTTCTGTTCTGTCTGTCGCTAGGCGATTTTATTAACACCCGTGACATCCCATGGTAACGAAAGAGCTACCGTATTTTGCTATGTCAGGTTTAATGCGAATTAATCATTCAGTTGCAGGTCATATGAGGTTAGATTAGGTCAGATTAAGTCAGATTAGGTTTGATTAGGCCTGAAAGTGGTGTCAATTGTCAAAGACAGACACCGGAAATAATCATCTCCCCCAACGTTCGTATACTTACCCATGATTGGAGGAACATCCCTGATGGGCTGGCATTCGGTATCCGGACAGACCCCTCCCCTCCCGCCCAAGATCAACTTCGACTGTCCTTATCAGATAAAGAGAGCCGACAACCGGCAACTACTCTTCTTTTACTTCTGCCAGCCGAGGACAACACAAAAACAGCCCAATATATCTTCCCTGGACAGATTTATGGAAGTGTCTGAGCAGCGGTGGTGACCATAGGGTTGCAGGTTTCCAGTCAATGAAACTCGTTGTGACAATTATCACTACTTGTGTGACTATTGTACAATACCCCGCTCTTTGGTGTTATAGAGTTGGTCAAACCTTTTGGGAGACGTGGCACCACTGTATATGTCCACAGAAAAGAGGCAACACTGTGTTTGTTTACATCCACGGTGTGATGCAAGAACGCTAGAAATGTAGCAATAGTGTGTGCATTTACATCCACGGTAAATCAAATGAACACAGAAAAAGTGGCAACATGTTTGTTTATATTAACAGCCGATCACGTGGACAATGGAAAAGTGGCAACAGTGTGTTTGTTTACATTCATGGCAATCATCATGGACCTCAAAATACTAATGAAAGAAAACTGGAATTTAATCTTAAGTTTAAACGTTGGCATTCCTTACCAAAATACTTTTGCAAGTGTGCAGGGAGCTATACAACTATATGGATACATTCCATGATATTGTCTTGGACTTTAGTAAGTTACATAACGTGGTTTATACATAAACTTTACTTGTACACGAATTAACCCCAACACAAAACACTCATATGAAACAAAGTAACTTTTTTACTAGATACTAAGCTTAAATCAATTCTATTAACATCAATTGTAATATAAAAACATTACATTTTTCTTTCTAAGACAAGACTTCACATAACATTTAAGGCATCATCTGGTGCCCCTGAAGAAGCATAACTTCTCTCATAGCATGACACAATGATATGAGTTAGAGTATGTTATCTCATTAATCTATGGGATGAAGCCTCAGTATATAGCATAGCATGAAGCATGAAGCATGAAATGACGCATCTGGTAATAGCATGACGTGATTTTTACCATCAAGTCGGGAAAATATGACTCGATCCACCTCACTCCGGACTTAAATCTCGCGGGCAGCAGCCAATGCCAGCCGTACGACGTGTCGTAATAATACTCGCATCATAAAATATAGTCACCGCTTATATCGATCGTTCTCTCTTTCACCCGCGAATTTTGAAAACCACAGAGAATGGGATTCAGGGCACATTTGAGAGAATGTAAAAACACAGGGGCGACTACAATAAATATAATCAAGACGCCGATATGGCAGCGTCGCGAATCCACTTGCTCCTCATGACGCCTACGTAGGCGGCACCGTATGGAAGGGGAAGACGTTATCATACTGGGCTAATTTTACTCCGACTGTTGAAGCAGATTTGTAGGTCATAGCTTTCGAGAAGAAATTTGATATACTTGAGGAAAATCATTTTCCTCCCGTATATCAAATGACACTCTACGTAAATCATTGAGAAGACAAAATAGTTTGCCATTGGGGTTTTACGTCGGAACAAGTTTTGGGGGTGGGCGCTACCGTCGATTAATTGGAGGTTGAAGGAAAAATAACCCAGTATGATAACCCCTCTAGAGTGTAATCTTAATCCTGTTACTTATACTCCAGCCAGGGATCAATGGCAGATACTTGCAAGTGATGGTCCTGTGAGACGGACGTGGAAGGGAATCATCTCCCTCCCGCCCGTCTTTAAAGGCCGCCAGCACCCCCATTTCCACCTAAGAATGCAACCCCAATAGGATGATATTCGGTCTCCGGAGCTGACCTGAGATCTCTTCCTAAAGCCCCGGTCACACATACGCGACTCAAGTGAATTCGTTTGAGTAGAGACGACTTCGTTTACATTTTTTTTTTTTTTTCATTCTCCAAATGTCAAATCACCTTTGCGTAATAAATTGAAAAGCTGAATGACGAACTGAGGGAAGTTAAACCTAAAATTCAAACATTAGACACAATGTTGAATTGTAGACTTGGGGAATTCTAGAATACTGTCAACGAAGTCGTCTTGTCGCTTTTCAAATTCACAACATTTGACGCGAATCGTGACAGCGTGACAGGGGCTCAAGTTCGACTGCATTTCCTCAACTTTACCTCCTCCTAATACATTCAATGCAGAGACTCTTCCCAGAGAGGTCTATGGGAGGGGTCGAGGACCGTTACCGAATACTGTGGGGCCTTGGGTCTCCTGTTAGTGAAATTCGAGGCAACAGCTATTACAACTTATAACTTCCTCATTCATTCTAAATACAAAAAAGGGTAAATTAAATATTGAAGCTTCAGTCTATACAACAAGACTGAGGACAAGAGGCCAAATGTCTCTTTTTCAACAAACTAATAAAAGAGAGAATATTATGATCTGTAACATTATTTCTTCATATGAAATTTAAAGAACAAATATAAAAGATACAATTACTCATATAACTACTACATATATACATCATTTCCTTGAATGTATTTATTACATCAATTTTTAATAATATTAATTTCATTAAATTTCAAAGATGAGACATTCATCTAAACAAGTATTTAGGCCCATGTTATTGTTTCCGATGCACAAGTAGGATTGGGAAAAAAAATTATATCAAATGTACGAATATCATCACCATAGAAATGGAACTCATGTACCATTAGCCAAGCAGGTTAGAGCGTCACTTCTTGCGTCGGAGGTCGAGGTGGCGGCAATTCGATTTCTGCCACCAGCGGGTTGAACCAAGGGCAAGGTTCATCAAATTCCATACTACAAATTCCTCTGTAATAGGCACCGTCATAGCTTCCTGATATGGGGAGCTCGCGACGTTAAACCGAATCCCATAGATAATATAAATATGTGTATATAATGACGTCCGGACTGACCGTGCATCTTGCCCCGTCACAGCCATCTGGGGCGGTCTCGTAAATGAACAATTGTCCTAAATACTTTCTCATCTTCTCAAAAATGGTTCTCCTGAAGTCCAGTACTAGAACCTTATTCGTACTATTTAATTCTTCCCATATGATATTAAATATTATTTCTAGACGTTCGCTAGAGCCTAGACTATCTCCCACTTTTATGTATCTTGTCAGGTGCTCATGATTATATGTTAAAAGTAAGTCTAGAGTATTCTCTCCTCTCGTAGGATCGGTAATCATTTGTTTTTAGGAAATTATCCTGCACCACTTTTAAGAAATTTTGCGTTTCCTGACCTACTAAATTTTCCCAGTCAATATTTCTATAACTTAAATATTCCATGAACACAACGTTTTTGTACTGGGACGCCCTGCGAATTTCATGAATCAGGGGATCAGTCTGCTCAATGCTGAGGTTAGGAGGTCCATATAGGACGCCAATAATAAGGTTACTAATCTTGCCTATAATCTCTACCCAAATAGATTCCGTACTTTCCTCTTCTTTAATCGAATTGTTGATAATACAATTAGTTGTATTTTTAACGAAAAGTGCTACTCCTCCCCCACTCCTTGTGAAAAAAGAATTTCTTCTTCTTCCTCGATTTCCAGGAGGAAATGTCTATCAGCCATATTGATCCAGGATTCAATAATAGCTTTACCTCTCAGCAAATGAAGTGTATTTATTACGCTTCTGCTGTTTGTTTAGTAAACCTTTAGTGTATTCTCCCTCCAACTGATTAAGTGGAGGGAGGATACACTAGGATCTCCCCCAAATCTCTCTGGAATGAGATTTTGGAATTGTTTTTGCGTCACCAGCTGAGAGTAGTATAAGGAGCAGTCTCCGGTTATCGGTTCTTCATGCGTTTAAAACGAGAGATCTTGAGTCAAGTTTCAAGACCGAGCGTCAGCCCCTTGGGGCTGCATTTCTAAATGGAAGTGATGAAGTTGATGGGGTTTGAAGACGGGTGGCACGAAGGTATTTCTCTCTGATGTCTTGGAAGATCACCTCGTCGATTCCGCACATATATACATACTTGCACATATACGTTCATACAAACATACATACACGTGTGCATGCACACATACATACACGCATATATACATACATAAATACATTCATACAAACATACATATACACATACATGCATACATATATACACACACATTCATATACATTTACATGCATACATACATACACACATATATACATACATACATACATACATACATACATAAATACATACATACATACATATACATACATACATACATACATATATACATATATATATATGAGATGGCAATGAAACGCTTAGACTAGAGTTTGGTGTTTTATTTTTTAATCCAAACGTTTCGACCATTTGGGTTTTCTTTAGTAGACTAGAATTAGGATTAGGATCAATGAAGTCAGTATATCCACCTTCACATGATTGAGTTTTGTGAAAAAAATTAGTCTACAAGAAATAAAAGAAAAGTTTATTTGTAAAAATGTTATTGGCGATGAGAGTGTTTAGCTTACCTGGGCAAAGCCATTTCCACCAAATATATTTTGATAAGTTGTACATAAAAATACATCACTTTAAGAGGAATATTGGAAAGCCATCGTTATGCCAAAATCACTAATAGCGATACATGGATGACGATTTGATGAAGGATCGTGATAGCGTCAGCCTGAGGCAGAAGTTGATAAGATTATATATAGTGAAACGAAGAATAAAGTTTATTATAGAAGAGGAAACAAATCATGAAACTGCATTTCTAGGCACATTTGTGAAAAAGACAGAGGCTGGGATGAAATTCAAGGTATACAGGAAACCAACGATTAAGGAGGACACATACATTTCTGCCCTGCACATAACGTCAAGGTGAAATCAGGATAAATTGATGGAGTCATGTTGAGGGTCTCAAGATATCGTGGTGAGGAATTTGTTTAAGAAAAGGTTTGTCATATTTTCGAGTCCTTCCAAGATCTAACTTAACCAAGGGGCCAGAACGATTAAGGAAAAAATGGACAAGAACTAGCTTACCAAGAGAATGGTTAACGAATGGGATAGATATAGTAATCATGTAGTAAGCGCTGAAACAATTGGTTGTTTAAATATATATATATATAGCTTTATGCATGGGGATGAAAGTTTGGTAAGGGACATGGGACTGCCTAATGTAAGTTATGGTCTCTCGCAGTCTCCTCCATTCGTATGTTCTTCTGTTCTTCCTCGTCGAACTACGGTGGATTAAGCTGTCGCAATGGATGTGAGGTCTTGATGGTTTGGACTTCTACCATATTCAGTCCACTGAAGAGGACCCAATGGCTCGAAACGTTTGGATTTAAATTAAACACTATATTTTAGCCTTTGTGTTTCATTGCTAACTCATGTTCAATATATATACATATGTATATGTATATATGTATAGTATATATGGGCAGGAGATTTTCTCTTATTCATACCTCATTGAAAGTGGTGGTTAGTTATGCACTTATTATTTTCTGAAGAGTATTTTCCATATGACTTACTATGGACTTGTCTTCCTTTGAAAGAGGGTTTATGACATCAGTATAGGTAGTCATTATAGCTATATTGCTATTTCGGATACATGAACCTTCTACAGTAG
>NC_134795.1:15550402-15552902 GCF_046742065.1 Oratosquilla oratoria | reverse complement strand
TACTACTACGTCCTACACGAATGAATGATTGAATGTCTCCTTCTGTTTACATTTGTAACTTGGACGGTCACTGAATGGCATTCTCTCGTTAATATATCATTAACACTATTTTGACACCATAATATGTGAGTAAGATGTCAAGGAACGTCTTCCCCCTCTCGTACCTTAATACAAAAAAGCCTTATTCTAAACTATTCCCACTGTTAACAATATTACAATGAATAGTTCCCTCTCGACCCCAGCCGGGAAGTGTAAGCCTAAGAGCAAGCTAAGACGAAGGTGCAACAGGCGACGCAGCACAGACCAGACTTCCTGTTGCTGAATTGAAGTACAGTTTGAACTTTGCTGGACTGAAGTACAGTTTGAACTTCTCTCTAGAAACATTTCTGGTGAGAGAGAACTTCAGCCTGAACTTCAATACAGCAACACGAAGTCTTCCTTTGCCCTGTGCTGCGTCGCCTGTGTCCCCTGCGTCTCAAATTGAGTTATACACTTATAGCTAACCTAACCTTATCTACCTTTACTTAACCTATCTCAACCTAATCTTTTTTCAGTTGACCTACCCTAACTTCACCTAACCTTATATGACCTGGCCTAAGTCCTGTTCAGCAAAATGATACAAAATTAATTAGTTCTATGCCGAGTAGGTCCGTGCATTTGACCTACTACTACCTTATTGTATTCTACTTTTAATCTATTTCTATTGATCTATTAACTTGTTTCTAATCTTATTTTCTCATATAAGATTGTATTATATTCTATCATACTTTATTTTATTGCATTCTATTCCATTTTATCTATTCTTTTTTATCTAATTTATTCTATTTATCTATTTCTGCTTATCCATTTATTTTGTACCCGGGTATCGATCTCATGACCCACAGGGTCACGGATACCACCTCCCTCCCACCCTTTTATGTCCCCCAGGAGGCGCTTACCTGTGACACGGTGTGGACACCGGGGGCGGCTACGTGGAATCCAGCACCAAGAGTCTTGACGACCAGAGTCGTCCCCTCAAGACCTTCTCTGAAACAGAATCCATTGGTCAGAATCTATGACTCCCTCAGTACTATGACAATACACTGTGTGTGTGTGTGTGTGTGTGTGTGTGTGTGTGTGTGTGTGTGTGTGTGTGTGTGTGTGTGTGTGTGTGTGTGTGTGTGTGTGTGTGTGTGTGTGTGTGTTTGTGTGTGTATGTGCATGTATGTACATGTGTATGCGTATATAATCAGACATATAAACATATATACATACATATACACTTATATACGTACAGGCACAAATACATATTTTACACACACACACACACACAGACACACACACACACACACACACACACACACACACACATATATATATATATATATATATATATAAATATATATATATATATATATATATATATAAACATATTCATTTTTCGTTTTAGTCTTGAATGGGGTTGGCCACTCTTCTAAAACTATGTTATAGCCTGTCGTATCTGTCCTCTGCGTTCTTTTCATCCAAACCCAACTGCCTCACGTCTCTTTCCATTCCGTCCCTTCTTCTTTGTCTCGATCTCGACTTTCTTGCCTCCGCCTGACTCCTACGTGGCACCTCGACAGGGTCGTGTTCCTCGATCCTGAGGACATGACCACACTACCTCATACGTGCCTCTCCTGCCTTGTCTACTATTAACACAATTTATACCTCTGCCCCGATGCTTTCCTCCGCATTTCTCTCTCTCTCTCTCCCTCTCTCTCTCTCTCTCTCTCTCTCTCTCTCTCTCTCTCTCTCTCTCTCTCTCTCTCTCTCTCTCTCTTTCTCTCAGGCTCTCAATCATCTCAGTAGCCTCCTCTCTGGCCTCTTCATCTCTTTCTCTTCTTTACTTTCCGGTGCCCTGGATTTTAAAATTGTCAAAAATTCACACACACACACACACACACACACACACACACACACACACACACACACACACACACACACACACACACACACACACACACACACACACACACACACACACACATACACACACACACACACTGGGTAAGAGAAACTAAACGAATAAAAGCGCTCTTGTATATTTTTGCACAGGAAAAGTAATATACGAAAGCGCTTTGCATCGTTTAGTTCCACCTTCCCAGTGGTCATTCTTGTATATATATATATACATAAATATACATATATATATATATATACATATAAATATGTATGTATTTATACATATTCATATATATATATTTGCAGAAGCCACTTGGAAAATAAAAGAAATGAATACCGAACGTTTTCGTCTATTCAAGACATCATCAGGGTACAAAACGTTCGGTATTCATTTCTTTTTTATTTTCCAAGTGGTTTCTGCAAGTATTGTTGTCACGTGTGCTTAGTGATTTATTTTGCATACATATATATATATATATACATATATATACATATATATATATATATATACATATATATATACATACATATTTAGAAACATATATATATATATATGTATATGTAGATATATATGGAG
>NC_134795.1:15505402-15535402 GCF_046742065.1 Oratosquilla oratoria | reverse complement strand
CAAATAGGACGACCATTCGCAGGTTCTCGTCATCGGTTCTCCTTCCGCTTCCTACTCAAATAAAGGAGATGGAGAAAAAAGGAGGATAAGAGAGGAAAACGCGAAGAAGTCGGCTGGCATATAACTTCGAACGACGGGCACGAGTTTTGTCGTATGCGCAATGGGTCGTGCAATTAGTGCCAAAGTATTGCTAATTAGGGGCTGGCACCGCGCCATGCCAAGTCACTAAAGACATTCTCGGAAATGTGGAGTAGAAACAATTCCACCCGTTTCTGGCGACTCTTGCATAATTAAGCGGCTCAGAGGACACAAAAAGTGGAACAGAAGAAATTTCAAGTAAATACAGCAAGGAAGGTGGATGGAAGATTTTGCAAAATTATAGGATGTAATTACATCTGTTGACAAATTGAACATAGAACGTGCACATAGATACAAGTGTACACACGTACACACATACACACACATATATCATACACACACGCATACACACATACAAACACATACATACATACATTATACATATATATATATATATATATATATATATACATATATATATATATATTACATATATATATATATAATATATATATATTATATACACGTACACAAACACACTAAATAGACACATGTACACATTCAAGTATGCGTGTATGTGTGTATTTGTATTCGTGCCTCTGTATGTGTGTATTTGTATTCGTGCCTCTGTATGTGTGTGTGTGTGTGTGTATGTGTGTGTGTGTGTGTGTGTGTGTGTGTGTGTGTGTGTGTGTGTGTGTGTGTGTGTGTGTGTGTGTGTGTGTGTGTGTGCGTGTATGTATATGTGTGCGCGTGCGTATCTGTGCGTGCGTGTATGTGCTCATAAAAACTGCATTAACTCTTTGTTTCATTGTGATCTGAAAACAGCCACTCCTTGGAGTTGAATCAACTTGTGTTTTACAAATTCACTCTTCGTAGCCTTGACTTTTTCTTCTTCAAGAAATCGAAATACTTTGTCAACTAATTCAATAAACGAAATAAAGCTTGAATGAGCGAAACTTTGTGCAAATAAAGACTGTTCACACGTAGTGTTTTTTTTTATTTATCGTCAGTTGCCTTTCGTTTTTGAACTGAAATACATGATCATAACTAAAATAAAAATAAAAACTAGAAACCTAAACATGGAGCGAAAATAACAGACACAGTATAAAGTCCTGAAACAGGAGAAAGAAAAATTCAAAATTCCAAAATTCTGAATTCCAAAATTTCGAGAAGAGGGGAAACAAAGGAAAGAACGACGAAACAAAAGCGCATGGAAGTCCTTAAAACAACAAGAGAAATAATCGACAGCCTCTGGACGCAACTTATCGGGTTAAAAAAAAAAAAAAAAAAAAAAAAAAAAAATTGTTTCCCTTTGATTTATTCTTCCGAAGTTATACTTCAGGGTTGCCAAGTGTTTGGTGATGGAGCCCTTTCCCATATACCCCCTTACCCCTCACCCCCCCTTCCGCCACCACCCACAAGAAACCCCTTTCATTAAGGACCGACCTGAGGTATTGCTGAAGTATATTTGAAAGTCCGCCGAGATATTTCATCGATACGTCTCTCCGGATGAAGTAAAACTCCAGAACTTTTCTGGTGCAGATTTGTGTGGCATTTAGCCTTCCGGGGGGGGAAGTGGGGGGTGGCGAAGAGTAGGGGGTTGGGGGGGGAAGTGGGGGGTGGCGAAGAGTAGGGGGTTGGGGGGGGGAGACTTTCTGTGCCCCATTCGTCTCTGCCTTTCGCTACGCCCTCTCCGCCACCCACCCACCCCCCGCCCTACCCGGAAACCTTCCTGCCCTATTCAAGTACAGAAACCGGGTGTGTTCCCCGGTTACCAACCCTAGCTAACTTCGAGGTCACAAAAGAACGCAATTTGTGGTGACCTTAGGTCGAGGTCACATCCCCTGACCTTCTCCTTCGTCTCTTCTTCCTGCGTCCTCGTCGTCGTCCTCCTCCTCCTTCTTCTTCTTCTTCTTTTTCTTCTTCTTCTTCTTCTTTTTCTTCTTCTTCTTTTTCTTTTTCTTCTTCTTTTTCTTCTTCTTCTTTTTCTTCTTCTTCTTCTTCGCGTTCTTCTTCTTCGCGTTCTTCTTCTTCGCGTTCTTCTTCTTCGCGTTCTTCTTCTTCGCGTTCTTCTTCGCGTTCTTCTTCTTCGCGTTCTTCTTCTTCTTCTTCTTCTTCTTCTTCTTCTTCTTCTTCTTCGCGCCATTTTACGACCACGCTGCCCACCTCAGGAAGGAGAAGACCTCAGGGGTGACTTATGATCCGGACATAAATTGTCCCTCCGGCTCGTGAAACCCCGAATCCCCACGGTTTCGAACGCCGCCTACCCCCTACAGCGTCGAACATTCGAATTTCCCGCTACGAGGCCATAAACAGGAGCAAGGCAGCTCCCTATTGGCCCAGCCCCAATGGGGCCATGTGTCGACCGCTCTGATTGGCTGAGTGATGGACCGGGCGCGATTGGCCGGCGAGTCGTCAAATCAGATTGGATACAAACCCCATTTTGTTGCGGGAACGACTGTGTAACATGATTAATACGAACGCCACGTTGGCTCACACACAGAAGAGGGATATTGATGCTCCCGTCTCGGCCAGCAGCCACGAGGGGGAAAGTCGACGAGAGGGGAACAGGAGGGGGGGAGGGGAGAGGGGGAGGTCGACTATCTGGCGCCGGACCTCGATTTCTCCCCCTTCTCTTTTCTTCCGTCCTCCCTCAACACCTCTTCCTCCTCCTCCTCCTCCTCCTCCTTCTCCTCTTTCTCCTCCTCCTTCTCCCCCTCCTCCTTCTCCCCCTCCTCCTTCTCCTTCTCCTCCTCCTCCTTCTCCTCCTCCTCCTCCTCCTTCTCCCCCTCCTCCTTCTCCTCCTTCTTCTTCTTCTCCTCCTCCTCCTCCTCCTCCTTCTTCTCATACTCTCCTTCTTCTCCTTTTCCTCTATCCACGTCTCCATTCCGTTTCGTTTGTTCCCTTCGCATTACCCTTCAGACATTTGTATTTGTCTTTAAGAATTTTTGGATTTTCCTTTTTTCTTTCCAAAATTTCTTCTTTGTCCCAACAAGAGTCTCCCTTCCCCCTTTTTCAGACCATAATAAACCCCTCAACATCTTCACCACCGAGGGAAAGGGTGCCACAGGGATGAATGAAACACGCCAGAAAAAAAGAGAAAGAGAGAGAGAGAGAGAGAGAGAGAGAGAGAGAGAGAGAGAGAGAGAGAGAGAGAGAGAGAGAGAGAGACCCAGTACCGAGGTGGTGCCGCAGAGAAGAATAGAATAGTCTGGATGTATTGAAAGAACTCCCCCGGTACTCAAGTTACTTTTGCTTTTGACTCAAGAAATTTGTATATACATACATATATATATATATATATATATATATATATATATATATATATATATATATATATATATATATATATACTTTCTTGAGCAACTCTGAAGGCTGTGTTTTATTCATTTATTTATTCATTCATTTGTTTATCTATTTATTTACTTATTTATCTTATGTATTTACTTATTATCTTATTTATTTATTTATCTATCATTTATTCATCTATCATTTATTTACCTATTTATTTGTTTATCTATTTACTTACTTATTTTATTTATTCATCTATTTATTCATCTTTTTTTTTAAGAACTGAGGACTTGGTATGCCTCAAGTGCCAATGGCTGAAAACCCGTAGCCCCACAGTGAGAGGCAACGCTCCTTACACCCTTCAATAGATCTTTCTGGAAAGGCTGTTGTCTCTGTTACATCCGTGTGTGGATCTTCTAGTAGTTAATAGAACATTCATCAGTAGTCAGTCCTCTTTAAGTATAAAGATACTGTAGACTGTAAAGGGTAGTCGAATCTTGGGCCAAGTCCGGTGATCGAGCGTCAGCCCCTCGGGGCTGCACCTCCGTGTGGAGGTGAGGGAATTTGGGTTTTGGGGACGAGTGGTAGGGAGACGATTCTCTCTGACGTCTGTCTTGTGGAAACTAACACTGGTAGGTATTCTTTGTTTGTCCCATATATGCACACGCACACACACACACACACACACACACACACACACACACACACACACACACACACACACACACACACACACACACAGTCATAAAACCCACACAGAGTGATAGATACCTGGAACAAATTAGACAAAGAAACAGTGTGGGCAAACACTATTTAAGAAAAAACTTGATGCTGAAAGATACAAAGACGGGTCTCCACGAGCATAGCTCCCTTCCCGTATAATACAACTAGGTAAATGCACACACACACACATGTATGGAACTCCCGGGATTTTTTTTTTTTTTCCCTCCTAAGAAGTCCCGTTGTTCCATCACGCCCTACCAGAATCCGGCTTAACGCTTTTCCCTCATCCTTCCATGATGATCGGTTTTTTTTTTTTTTTTTTTTTTTTTTTTTTTTTTTTTTTTTTCTGATGTGGGAGGGATTTATCTATTTATTTATTTATTCATTTGTTCATTTTCGTCTTCCCTGACAGATCTTTCCCCTCGGCGAAAGGACCCTCCTGCAAGACTTTCTCTTCCTTCCCTTTCCCCTCCTCACTTTCCCCTCTTAGAATCTCTCTCTCTCTCTCTCTCTCTCTCTCTCTCTCTCTCTCTCTCTCTCTCTCTCTCTCTCTCTCTCTCTCTCTCTCTCTCTCTCTCTCTCTCTCTCTCTCTCTCTCTCTCTCTCTAACTCTCTCTCTCTCTAACTCTCTCTCTCTAACTCTCTCTCTCCATCTATCTCTATCTCTCTAACTCTCTCTCTCTCTCTCTCTCTCTCTCTCTCTCTCTCTCTCTCTCTCTCTCCAGCTCTCTCTCCAGCTCTCTCTCTCCCCAGCTCTCTCTCTCTTGCTCTTTCTCTTTCCCTCTTTCTCTCTCTTTCTCTCCAGCTCTCTCTCCAGCTCTCTCTCCCGCTCTTTCTCTTTCTCTCTCTTTCTCTCATTCTCTCAAGCTCCACAAATGTCTATTTTTTCCTCTTCTCTTCAGACATCCCACTTCATATGGCACTCTTTGTTCCTGCTCGTCTCTCCCCTCTCTCTTTTTGGCCCCAAAATCAAAATCACTCCTCTCTTTATATCTTTCAGTACGTTTGGTCACCACCTTAGCGTTTATTGTGCCAGACGTCAAGTAACTTAATAGTTGAGGGTAATGAGGCCCCTCCCTTCTCCACTCCCCCCAACCCCGTCCCATCACCCCCCCACCACCACCTCCCGGAAAAAAAATTACAAGATTCGAACCCTTCTTGGACCTCACTGAACCTTTACCCTTCACCTTACGACATCCACTCTTCACCTTACGACATCCGCCCTTCACCTTACGACCTCCACCCTTCACCTTACGACATCCACCCTACACCTTACGACCTCCACTCTTCACCTTACGACCTCCACCTTTCACCTTACGACCTCCACCCTTCACCTTACCACCTCTTCCCTTCACCTTACGACCTCAACCCTTCACCTTACGACATCCACCCTTCACCTTACGATATCCACCCTTCACCTTACGACACCCACCCTTCACCTTATGACATCCATTCTTCACCTTACGACCTCCACCCTTCACCTTACGACCTCCACCCTTCACCTTACGACCTCCACCCTTCACCTTACGACCTCCACCCTTCACCTTACGACATCCACCCTTCACCTTACGACATCTACCCTTCACCTTACGACCTCCACCCTTCACCTTACGACCTCTTCCCTTCACCTTAAAACCTCTTCCCTTCACCTTACTACCTCCACCCTTTACCTTACGACATCCACCCTTCACCTTACGACATCCACCCTTCACCTTACGACATCCACCCTTCACCTTACGACATCTACCCTTCACCTTACGACATCCACCCTTCACCTTACATCTACCCTTCACCTTACGACCTCCACCCTTCACCTTACATCCACCCTTCACCTTACGACTTCTACCTTTCATCTAACGACACCCACCCCTCGCCTTACGACATCCACCCTTCACCTTACGACCTCCACCCTTCACCTTACGACATCTACCCTTCACCTTACGACCTCCACCCTTCACCTTACGACATCCATCCTTCACCTTACGACCTCAGTATTCACCGTACTTGCCGCCACGCGATATCATTCCCATGACGGGGAACCTTTGCGTCTAAATCGCGGTTTCCCTCACTTGTCCTCTTGACGACTGCCACGGCAATAATGTATTCTTCCATAACCTTTGCCATTCTTGTCTTGTCCTCAGGCGTACCCTCTGACCCCTACTTCGTCTCCCTTCCTCCCTACCTCCCTCCCCCTCTCTGCCACCCTTCCTCCCCTCCCTCCCTCCCTAGTCTCCCTCGCCCCTGTGTAGTCAACCTTGACGCTCTCGCTCTTCGTCTTCACCTCGTTCTCATTCCAGGTCCTCCTCGAGCATCCTCGCCTCCCGTCCTTCTTCTTCTTTCTTCTTTCCAGAGTTTTCCTCTTCGCGTTGGTTGTCCACAATTTTCCGTTTGCGCGATTTTGACGTCCTTTCCGCCGGACGTCGAGATCGCTTCTGTGCATTTCGTTCTTTCTGCCGCCAAACTGTTCTGTTCAAACGAAATCTAGAAAATCTCGGATGCTACAGGCACTTTATAATGTTGGGGCATCGTTTCGAATGTTAGAGATGCCCAATAAAGAGAACTCTCTCTCTCTCTCTTTCTCTCTCTCTCTCTCTCTCTCTCTCTCTCTCTCTCTCTCTCTCTCTCTCTCTCTCTCTCTCTCTCCTTCTCCTTCTTCTTCTTCTTCTTCTTCTTTTTTAGATTTCTCCTTTGTCGAGTAAGCCATGGGCCAGCCTGACTGACCGTGGGAGGATACATCAGGGCCGGGGATTTGAAGCTACACAATGATTTTTTTTATTATTATTAATTATTATTATTATTATTATTATTATTATTATTATTATTATCATTATTATTATTATTATTATTATTATTATTATTATTATTCTTACATTCTCCTTTTCTGACGTCAGCCTCTTCCTTTCTTATCTTCCTCTTTTTCCCCTCTTCCTCTTCATTTCCCTCTTCCTCTTTCTCCTGCTTCTGTACCTCTCTCCTTCCTCTCTTTTTCTTCCTCTTCTTTCCTTTCCTCCTCCCTCTTCTTTCATTTCCTTCCTTTCCCTTTCTTCCTCCTCTTCTTCCCTTTCTTCTTCCTCCTTTCTATGCTCCACTTCCTCGAACCTCGCTTCCTCTTTTTCTTCCTCTTCTTCCTTTTCCTTTCCTTTTCATCATCAATCGGGGGGCACAATACGCCAGGGGGCGCGTTGCTTCACCCACACGCCGGTGCCAGTCCCAACCACGATCTCCCCTCCGAGCAAGCTTCCATGCAGACACCCTCCCATCCCACTCCAAACAACTCTCGGCAGGTTCGATCAACTTGTCCCAGCCACGGTTTCTTTGGGCGTCGTCCCCTTCTTCGTCTCCTCCATCGAGGGTTGTGTCTCTTGTGGAGACAACGCTGAATAGGATCAACATCATGAGGGAAGCGTGCCACATGATGCCCATACAGCCGGAGTCGACGTTCAGAAATTATGCTGAAGGTACATACATATACCAAGGCTTTTTCCCCCTTACAAGGGAGGTAGCCAAAAAGGAAAAGGCATAAAATCATTCCCACCCATTCCATCCCTGAATACACTCTACACCCCTCCACCCTCCCTCTCATCTTAGCACCTCCTGGATGACGGGTCATCCCTGCACCTTGTCCACTGCCCTGGGTCAGAAGCAGTGCTCGCAAGACACAGCACATTCACAGCAAGGCCGCTTCATTAAATCGGTGACCCCCCTCTCCGTCCCCCCCATTGCATAAGAGGAGAAGACGGGGAGAAATCCCTTCGGGCTGCCTTAACTGAGTCTCACAGTACAGTCTCTGGTCTGATATGAAATCATTCCAACGACACCCCACGAATCTCCGAAGGCACTTAGTACCAAAGACATCGAGACGCCTCTTCAAGTCAACATTCAATGTCCATGTCTCACAGCCATACAGCAAGACAGGGAGCACAGGTGACTTGAAGATTCAAATATTAGTCCTGCGTAAATAACAACAATGCCATATACCCTGGTTAAGCGTGTCCAAAACATATGGGCGTTGCCAATCCTTCGAAGTAAATGACATGAACCACCATTGTTATGCGCTACATTACCAAGGTATGCAAAGCTTTCCGAGGCTTCAGCGTCCTCGTTACATGCATGGGCAGACTGAAACTGCGTCATCCTGTAAGCCCCCCAAACTCCTGGTCCTTGGTCTTGGTCTAGGAGACCTCAACTCCAAGCAGTCTCGCCTCCCTGAGTAGTGACTGGAGGGCCTCAATCAAGACCTCCAACGACTTCGCAAGAAGGACAACGTCTTCACCTTACGACCTCCACCCTTCACCTTACCTCTTCCCTTCACCTTACGACCTCCACCCTTCACCTTACGACACCCACCCTTCACCTTACGACCTCTACCCTTCACCTTACGACATCCACCCTTCACCTTACGACATCCACCCTTCCGCAACGACATTGGTCGACAGTCCATGAAGGTGTTGAAAAGTGTTGGGCTGAGGACATACCCTTGCCTCACTCCTGATTTAACAGGAAAGAAGCTGGACACGCATCCTTCGTACTTTACAGTATGGAGGTTTTCGTCATCCTTCTTCCATTTTCCTCCTTCTTCTTTCTTCCTTCCCCCCCTCCTCTTCAGCTTTCTCTTTAATTTCTTCTTCACCTTTCCTCCTCTCTTTTTCCTTTATCAAATGCTTCTTATTTCTCTCTTCGACCTCAGCTGAATAAAGTCACCAGTCGACGTCCAGGGCAAAATATATAAAGAGTTTCATCTCAGGTCTTGCATTAGGCTTTAGGTTTAAGAATGACACAGGCAAGAACTGTTTTACCAAAAGAGTATCGAACGAATGGAATAGACTTAGTGACCATTTAGTAGTGAGCGCTGAAAGAATTGGTTGTTTTATGAGAAGATGAGGTAACTTTATGGATAGGAATGATAGGTGGTAAGGTACATGGAACTTCCTAGTGTAGGCCTTATGGTCTCTTACAAAATCCTCCATTCTTATGTTCTTTGGAAGGCCTCTCGACCCATGGAGGTGGGATGGGGGTGGGGTTTTGCCTCTCACGTGAATAAAGTCAACTAGCGGTAAATAAATTACATGTACAAGAAAGCAAAATGGATTAAAGGTATAAGATTTACAACCATCTCCTCCTCACTCCTCATCTCCTTCTTCCTCTTTCCTCTCCCCTCCTTTATCCTCCCTCTCCACCCTCCTCTTCTCTCCGTTCTCCTTCTGTCCTTTTCTCTCTCTTCTTTTTCATCCGTTTTTTTTTTTTTGTTTTTTTTACTATTCTTTTCAGGTATCTTTCACCCTATTGATAATTTTTCTATTTTTTCTTTACTTCTTCTTCCCTCCTTCCTCTCCTCCCTTCCCTTACCTTCCCTCCACTTCCCCTTCCCTCCATTTCCCCTTCCCTCCCCTCCCCTCCCCTCCCCTTTCCTTCCCTTCTCTTCCTCTCCCTCTCCTTTCCTTTTCTCTCTCTGTCTCTCTCTTTTATATTCCTCTTTACTTCTCTCTTCTCCTCCTTCGCTGTCTTATCCATCCTCCCACTTCTTCCCCTCTTCTTTCCTCTCTCTCTCCCTCTCTCTCTCTCTCTCTATATATATATATATATATATATATATATATATATATATATATATATATGCATATATATATATATATATTTCTCTGTTCTCCCTTCCCCATTGGTTCTCTCTTCTTTCGCCTCCTCCTACCCTCTCTAGCCTTTATGTTTTTCTCGCCCTCCTCCTCCCCTCCTCTCCTCCTCCCCTCTTCCTTCTTCTTCAGTTTGTCCACACATGGGATATTGATTAAATAACTTCGGTACAGTCAACAGTCCAGGGATTTCAATGGCACCCTTATGGACCAGAGTTACACTGCAGTTTTTTTATGACTGGAGAAAAAAAAATAATGTACTCCCACCTTTCTACTGCCCTCCTTAAATCTCTCCTTCGCCACTCCATATAACTCCACCTCTTCGAAGCGTTATTGTCACCAAGGATAGAATCAAAGGTTATCTACAACGAGATAAAATATAATACAGTACAATACAGTCCTCTACTTAGCCCACCTCTCGCGCTCTTTACATCTCTCTTCCCCCATGCTGACATTTCCTTCCCCTCTTTCTGTTCTTCCTCCTCCACCTGCCCCTCCTCCTCCTCCTCTTCCTCCTCCTCCTCCTCCCCTCTTTCATTCTCATCTGGTTCTCTCTCCTTTATTCGTTCCTCCTCGCTGTTAGCCAGCGCATTCCCCTCACTTATGAATTGCTGTCGAGTTCCTTACCGATTTCTTCTTTCTACTTCGTTCTCCATCTTCCTTTCTCTCTCTTTCTCTTCTTCTTCTCCTCTACCTATTCGTTTTTATTCGTTTTTCTATCATCTCTCCTTGTTCCACCTCCTCCTCCTCCAGCTCCACTTCCTCCTCCTCCTCCTCCTCCTCCTCCTCTTCTGTCTTCTTCTTATTCTCATTCTCATTCCCCTCTCCTCGTTTATCCTCTTTCTCCTCCTCCTCCTCCTCCTTGTTTTACTCCGTCTTCTCTTTCTCCTTCTATTCTTTCATCACCTCCACCTCTACCTCCACCTCCACCTCCTCCTCCACCTTCACCTCCTTCCCCTCCTCCACCTCCTCCCCCTCCTCCTCCACCTCCACCTCCTCCTCCTCCTCCCCCTCCTCCACCTCCACCTCCTCCTCCTCCTTCTCAACTTCTCTTTCTCCTCTTCTTCATCTTCCTTCTCTTCTGTCTCTTCTTACCTCGGCCATATTCCTTACAGAAGAAGGAGGGAGAAGAGGACAGGAGGAAGGATAACAATGTTGGCAGCATTAATGTTATTAACATAATTTTCACATCATTTGTGCTGACAACGTCAGCGTTGTCTGCCTGTGGTCATATCAACTTAACATGATGTTGTCGATGTTGGCAATATTCGGTGTTAAGTTGTCCGGCTATTGACTTAATAACCTTACACAACTCCCAAACAAAAAGAAAGTTGATTTCTCATTTACAATATTGCCCTTAAAGAATTCTGCTTCTCAAATACTAAAATCTAATCATATTTTATTTCTCTTCCTTTTCCCACTTTCTTTGTTTCATTTTACGTTTTCTTTCATCTACTCCTTATTCACTTTTATCTAATATTCAATATTTCCCATTCTTTCTTCCTCTGCGTGTCCCTCAATTTCCCTTTTCATTTCACTCTGAGTCCCCCTTCCCCTTCTCGTTCTTCTCCCTTCCTCTTCCTCCCTCTCTTTCCTCCTCCTCTTCCTCTTCCCGTCACCCCTCCATGACGGAACCTCCCCTTCTTCATATGCCATCTAATCCCACTCGTATTTCTCTTCCCCGCTAATCACTCCGACCCTAAATCGTTGCTTTCGAGTCCCGCGCCATGCCGCTTGGACGTCTCACAAAAATTCATATGTGACACATTGTCTATTCATTCATCTATTCATTTACCTACCTATTTATTCATTCTATATATCTATCTCAATTAATCAACTTATCATTGTACTTATCTATTCGTCTAGTTATCTATTCAGTCAGTTGTTTGTCTATTTATATATTCATTTTTCATAGCACGAAATGACAATTTTCTTATAGGTAAATCTTCAGACATGTTTGGGGAGTCGACATGACGTCACGAATTTCTCAGACGTTTTGTGATTACGGTAATGTGACGTCACTAGCCTCGTCCCCATTCTTATGAGAACGCTATGTTCTCTCCGTCGTTCTATAAATGTCTTGGTACAACAGTATTATCCTATATTCAACTGCAGGAAAAGACATCTGAAGTTTAAGAGCATTGAATAAACGGTATTTCTAAACTTGTTTGCCAGCCTCTCATAGATGCAGTTCTAATCTGTATCATTGGATAGCTCTTCTCATTCTAAATATTTTGAGCCTTACAAATAAGTACCGCAGATTAATAGTAACGTTTGCAGTTGTTATTTTTTTGGGGGGGAGGCAAAGAGACGTTAAGGAAAGGATGAAGCGGACTGGTATACGAGGGAAATTCCTCTTTCAGTTTTCTACCACGCTTCGATCGACGAGGAAGCTGGCGACGAATAGAAAACGATTGGACTTTTTTTTTTCTTCTTCTAAGAAACATGTTTGTAATTATCAGGTTACGTTGGGTCAGGTTAGGCTTGGTTATTAGGTTAGGATAGGTTATGCTAGGTTATGGTAGGTTTCGTTAGGTTAGATTAGATTAGGTTAGGTTAGGTGCGGTTGTGCTATTCTCTATCGCAGCCCCCGTCAAAAAATAGATAAAATAAAAAATTAATTATAAAAAAAAAAATCGCTACTGACGTTGCTATCAATTTGTGTAACATATTTATGGGGTTCAAAATACTCAAAATGATAAGAGCTATCCAATGATATAGACAAGAATAGCATCTGTGAAACTAGCAAACAACTTTATATTTATGGACGCATTCTGAAGACGATATGACGTCATGTCGACTCCGGGAACATTTGGAAATAGAAAATGTGGACATTTTGGTCTTCGTATCGTTCAACGATGGTTCCTTTACGTTTATCTGTTTTCTTTTTATTTGTTTGTTTACTTGTTTGTTTTCATTCATTTATCTATTCATTTACTTATCTATTTATCTACTTATTTGATTATCTATTTTTCATCTATTTATTCATTTCTTACATAAAAAACGTAGGTCTTTCTCTCACTGGTGGTCCTGCAGTATGGACAGCAAAGCTGCCCATTTTCAAAATCCGTCAAAACCTCACCTCCATCAGCAGGTGCAGCCCTGAGAGGCTGGCACTCGGTCTCCGGACTGGGCCTAAGATCTCTTTCTATCAACTTCATCTGTTCACACATGAAGAGCTGACTACTACTACTACTACTACTACTATTATCATTACTATTATTATTACTATTATTATTACTATTATTATTACTATCATTATTATTATTAATTATTATTATTATTAATTATCATTATTATTATTATCATTTATTATCATTATTATTATTTATTATTATCATTATTATCATTATTACTATTATTACTATTATTATTATTATCATTATTACTATCAATGCTATTAATATCATCATCATAATCAACATAATCATCATCATCATCATTATTATTATTATTACTATATCATCATTATTACTATCATTATTTTTCATTATTATTATCATGATCATCATTATCATTATTGTCACGCCCTATCGTGAATATGATAGGATGTTTTGTGTCTGCAAACAAGTATTGTAATAATGTCACATCATGTATATGTGTATGTACCTTGTACTGTGTTTCGGTTGTACTGACAAATTGTTGCTAATGTATAGATTGGGACAATTTATGATGCTACGCAAATTGTGTAGAAGAGTGAGAGTGAAGGGACGAGATACCCATCAGGGAATCACGTGCCGGACATTCGAGACATTTACATAAGGACTACCCGGCGCTCCGCATAACTGCGTAGTTGTGACGTCATCAGCGGTTATAAAAGAGGATGAAAAGGACGCGTTCGCCAGAGAGAGAGAGGATAAAGCAATCTATCTACGAGTAGAGACAGACGGATCATCCTCTCCTTCTTCAAGACTTCAGGACAAGTAGGATGTCCTTCAGCAGCCCCTCGGCTGAATAAAGACAACTGTCTCTCTTCAAGGCTTCACGATAACTTGTAAATCCTTCTCCAGCTCCCGGATGAATAGTCAACCGATTCTATTCAAGAATACGAGACGCCAGAGTATGTTCCCCTCCTCCCTCATGCCTCATATTTAGGTTACTTAATTCCATGTCTTAACTTTATGTGATATGAAAAATGTAATATGTAGTATTTTGTGTGTAGGAGAGTTAGTAATACAATGTCTGTTCAGGGTTTTTCTCCTCCCTCTGACTTTGATAAAATATCAAGGCATAAATTTCTTGTCATTCTCTTTTGGTGTTGGATAAGGTTTTCTCATCAAATACTGGAAACAGGCGTTTAGTACCGAAGGAAGAATATGATATCATCATCATAATCAATCTGAAGAAGAAGAAGAAGGAGAAGGAGAAGGAGAAGAAGAAGAAGAAGAAGAAGAAGAAGAAGAAGAAGAAGAAGAAGAAGAAGAAGAAGAAGAAGAAGAAGAAGAAGAAGAAGAAGAAGAAGATGAAAAAGAAGAAGAAGAAGAAGAAGAAGAAGAAGATGATGAAAAAGATGATGAAAAAGAAGATGAAAAAGAAGATGAAAAAGAAGATGAAAAAGAAGATGAAAAAGAAGAAGAAGAAGAAGAAGAAGAAGAAGAAGAAGAAGAAGAAGAAGAAGAAGAAGAAGAAGAAGGAGAAGGAGAAGGAGAAGGAGAAGAAGAAGAAGAAGAAGAAGAAGAAGAAGGTGGTTAGATAAGGAGAAGGAAGATGAAGGATGAAATAGAGAGAAAGAAAACGAATTAGAGGGTAAAAAAATAAATAGAAGAGGAAGAGAGAAGAAAGAGGAGAAAGAAAAGGAAGAGGAGGAGGAGGGTCACCCGACCCAAGTGGACACCCTCAAGTGACGTGATGGGGGGGGGGGGATGAGAACATTACAAAAGGGCGGGGCAGTGACCGGAGGGGGAAGGGGGTAGGGGGAAGGGGAAGGGGAGGGGGAAGTGGGAAAGGGATGAGTGTAATAGTGTTCCTTGCTGATTCAGCATTTGGCAGGGGGGAAGGGGGAGGGAGGAATCATTCCCTCTCTTTTACAAATATATATATATATATATGTATATATATATATATTATATCTATATATATATATATATATATATATATATATATATATATATATATATATAGAGAGTGAGAGAGAGAGAGAGAGAGAGAGAGAGAGAGAGAGAGAGAGAGAGAGAGAGAGAGAGAGAGAGAGAGAGAGGAGACGGCATATAGGAAGACATATACAACAAAGGAAGTATAGGCCGATTAAAAGAACTTAAGCCCACAATAGGAATAAGGTAACAAGATTAAATTAAATGAGTCGAAATATACTTATTTGATTAAATTATCCAACTCAAGTTCTTGTTTGTTATTACTATGATAAGGGAGTAGAGAAAGTGAAAATAATATCGAAAATATATATATAATATTTTTATATCAATTATGCCCATCAAGGGTCTATTTCGATTGTGCTTTTGGTCTCTCCTACACCAGATGATTTCATTCAGACAGAAAATAGCCCTTTGTCATGATTGGGTAAAAAGAAATATATTCAAATTGGTTATATTCAACACAAACGAACAATTATGACCAAATCGCCACACAAAAAGAAAAATTATTGAAGAAAAAAATCTTCGATGTTGGAGGGTGAATTTTTTTTTTTTTTTTTTTTTCCTTTCAGTTCTATTAATAACCTATGTATTTCTTTTAGAAAATCTTTGATGTTGGATGGTGGTTTTTTTTTTTTTTTTTTTTTTTTTTTTTTTTTTACACCCAATGTATTCCAGCCGCCACCGGGATATCTTATTCTGTTGAGGAAAGCGTCCTCAGAAGCTGTGAAAGAGATAAAGCCATCACGATTAAGCTTTTCACTGATATGAACACTTTCCGCGTTTGTTCTGGCTACTCCGTGCTGGGTACCGACAGCATAGGTTTTAGGAAGTCATTATTTTAATCATTTTAATGACCCCCCACCCCACCACTACGGACCATATGTCTTCTTCTTCATCTTCATCTTCATCTTCATCTTCATCTTCATCTTCATCTTCTTCTTCATCTTCTTCTTCTTCTTCATCATCTTCTTCATCTTCTTCTTCATCTTCTTCATCTTCTTCATCTTCTTCTTCTTCTTCTTTTCTTTTTACTAATACTGTATTTACTCATAGTAGAAATACCGATTACTCTCACTTTCTACTTTCCCTCTTGAAATCTTCCTCTACCATCTCCATGACTCTACTTTTTTGGTAGGACATTTTCCTCAAGGACAGAATCCCTGGTTATCGACAGTGACATACAATACTTTTTTCCTTCCACTAGACATCTTCATTCGGACGAATAAAATCCCCTATGTAGCTAAAAAAAAATACAGACGAACCTCACCTTACGAACATTCGACATACGAGCTTTCTGACATACGAACGACGACTCAATTCTGCTTTACCAGTTTCAAAGGTAAGATATCCAACATCAGAATATCAGTATTACAATTAATTTTGTTTTGTGTATCATTAGTGTGCTTATAATAAGAAAACATATACTGACTTTACATCATACTTCCCTATGCATATAGATTTGAGTACTTTTAAAACGATACTCAAAAACTTCTTACGAGCATTTCAAGTTACGAGCGCCCGTTCGGAACGTAACTCGTTCGAAGATTGAGAAGTGTCTGTAGAGGCAACAGCGCGACCCAGCGAACAGATACAAAGCTGCAAGAACCCAAATAAGACAAACGACAACAGAGACAGAACTCAGCGAAAGAGTCGAGAAATGTGTAAACAAAGAATAGGAAAATGACCCCTAAAGGGTAACAACACCCAGGAGGGGAGAACACTCCCCCCTGCTCGCTGGATCAGCCAAGTGGTACTTACCAGTGACGTCTGGAAATGACAGAACACCCCTCCCCCTATTCTACCCCCCACCCCCTTCCCCCTTGTCCCTCCCTCTCCCACCTCCTCCTTTAGGGGACTGATACAACAAAGACGACTTACTCCTTACTTGACGCCAATATCTGGTTGTACTTTACAACCACCGAACATTTCCAAATCCAAAAAAATATTCATACCTTCTTAATGACGTGTTGATGACGTCATACCCACTTCTATTACGTCATACCTTTACAAAGTCTCTAGGCCTGATGGATTTCTTAAAGAATCTCCGTAACTTTTCTGGATTCGCCATCAGACCCTTTGGGACACTGCCGCGCGGGTCTCTCGAATTCGGAAACCAAAATTTGACTTCAAGGTGAAGCGAAGAGGTTTTGCCCAAACTCGCTTAACCTGTTCCGTACCTGGTGCCACTTTTCCATTCATACATATACATATATATATATATATACATACATACATACACACATACATACATACATACATATACATACATACACATATATACAAATGTGTGTGTGTGTGTGTGTGTGTGTGCGTGTGTGTGTGTGTGTGTATACATACACTGTACATATACAAATACTTGTACAGTACATATACAGTATGTACACATATATGTATACATATCAGGTTGTCGGCGACTAACCTGGATCCCCCAATTATTTCCTGCCAGTGAGAAGGATGTATTGGACACTCAGATGAAAAAAAAAAAAAAAAAAAAAAAAAAAATCCATCGAAAGGGCAGACAAACTTTTTATGAGTCAATGGGCGTCCAATTCCATTATGGGTCACTAACCCACGTTTTTGCCACTCGTGGCATCCAAGTAGGGCCGGGAGACGGGAGTCCTAAAGACTGATTGATATCCTAGTACTGTGGTTACGCTGAGGTGGCCCCCTGGGGCTAGCAACGCTCCCCTGGGGCTAGCAACGCCCCTCTTTGGGCCTTTTTTCACCCCAGGACTAGTGGTTTATCTTTGCTCATAGAGGCAAATCGGTTCGGCTGCTTTACTTGAATCTTTGAGTCAGGTACGCCCTTATTCATGCAGCTACCACATGGGCCGACACCGTATGGTCCACGGTTGGCTCCCCTAGTGCAAAGGTGGTGAATGCGTGTAGTCTCCCACAAACCATCGACTCTTACGTTAAAGATGTATGCTCAAAGCTTATTCTCTCCTCCTTGAGGTTGACAGTGGGTGGGACCGTAGAAGGCCGAATCTTAAAATATATTAGGCATCCATACACGACGCTTATTGTGAGAGTAGGCTTGCGAGCTGCACTTGTTACAACCACTCAACCCACTGTGCATTGCCGGGGTGTCGCAAAAGAGGAACAAGAACACATCGAGCTAGGCTTGGTCCCTCCGTGTGGGGGCTTATAAACATTCTCTCCCTGGATGACCGACTAGTTTTTTCTAGCCTAGGAGGCCTAGCATGGATACCGTGGCGCTTAAACCTTCTCTCCCTCTCCCAGGATGACCGACTAGTTTTTTTCTAGCCTAGGAGGCCTAGCATGGATACCGTGGCGCTTATAAACATTCTCTCCCTCTCCCAGGATGACCGACTAGTTTTTCTAGCTTAGGAGGCCTAGAATGGATACCGTGGCGCTTAAACATTCTCTCCCTCTCCCAGGATGACCGACTAGTTTTTTCTAGCTCAGGAGTTCTAGAATGGATATCGTGGTTCTCTCTGAGGTGAGGAGACCAGGCACCGGCGAGATCAGTGGCAAGGGCTACACCTACTCCTGGTTGGGCCTGAGAGACGGATCTCTCTTTGCAGAAGTACCTGTAGACATATCTAACGAACTGCAGCATAGAATTTACTTTGGTTAATGAGCGTATGATGTTGGTGAATCTGTACCACACCTTAGGTTTCATCTCTCTTATAGCTGTATATGCTCCTATCGAGGCGTAAGATACTTGAAGAAATGTTCTCCGTCATGCTTGACTATTGTCAACCGTTGTTTGTTAAGATTTGCTTGGCCCGAGTGAGTTCTTGGTGTAGGAGGGGCCAGTTCGAGCATACGGGGAGAGTTTTTAATAGGGGAGGTACTTCTACTTCCTTCTGGAATGTATCCCCACTAAAAACTCACCACCCCACTCCCACACAGTGGTAAGTGAGAAACCCCTAGTAGGAAAAAGCGCTGTCAGTTGCAGCAGTAGCCTTTTTTTTTTTTTTTTTTTAAGACCGACGTCAGGTCGCCTCCCCGCCTGGTCAGGGGGGGGCTGTCGGGCTATCCAATTAGTTGCTTCACTCCTTGATGTACTAACCGAGGAACGGCCATCGGCCCGCTTGATTAATTCCGACCAGAAATCACGTTCGGTCGTGTCCTTCCATCCGTCTTCCACGTCCCCTTGCTCCATTCATGCATATTCACCAAAACCCCCGACGCTCTTCCCGGTCAGCTGATGAATGGAAGAGATATTCCACGGCGAGTCAGCTGAGGCCAGCGGATGCTCCGTGGGGTGATGGGTTTGATGGATGGACGGCCGACGGGTTGATGTGAGGTGCGAGATAGATGGAGGAAGGCACGGGCACTTGGATAGAGAGGTGATAGATAATCTCAGGGACGACTGGAGACGATAGGTTGTCCAGAAGCTGGAGAGGAGGTATGGGATCTCAGGGAGGGAATGTCGAGTGGGGGAAATAGAAAACGGAAGAAACTGGAGAAGGTTGAAGAAAATGTTTGAGAAGGGGATCGAAAGAAAAGAGGAAGCATAGCTACACTCCCAAGTAGAACCATATCTGTGCGAGTATGAGTGAGTGAGTGAGTGAGTGTGTGTGTGTGTGTGTGTGTGTGTGTGTGTGTGTGTGTGTGTGTGTGTGTGTGTGTGTGTGTGTGTGTGTGTGTGTGTGTACACACACACACACACACACACACACACACATATAAAAATATATATATATGTGTATTATATATATATAATATATATATATATATATATGTACATATATGTGTGTATGATATTCTCAAAATGGGTTTGTGTATTCTGATAAAATTAATACACCAACAGTTCCGACTTGCTTACTGTCGATTGAGTAGACTGATTAAGATTTCTGTTGTCGCCTCCCAACTTTGTAGAATTGACCCAACAGGTCAAACGGATCCTTTAATACAGCGTCTCTTAGCCTGTGAAGCTATGTTTACATATATATGTATGCATACATATCTTTCTAGTAATAAGATTTTAGTTAGGAGGTGCTGGACTGCTTAGACCTGACTGCAGGGTGTGGTCGAATTCAAAGTGACGATATTTTTTTTCACTGACACTGAAGCACTGAGCGGACGCGTCACTGATACGGCACTGACGTGTGTGAATAAGCCTTTAGGGGGTCGGAAAAGTTTGTGGAATCTTGCTCTGATATGTATGTAGTTCCGACAGCCGCCAGCCTATTCAATTCACCTGCATGGTGAGGGGTTGAATAAAATGAGTAAATCCCCTTGAGGAAAATCACTCAAAGTGACTACTAGTGTTAATGTCACAGGACCTTCTCAAATTTCCCTGTTGAAGAAAACCCGATGCATTTTGATACAGATCTTTCTCAAAAACTCTATCGAGTCACTCTAAACAAGAGGTTCTCAATTTTTTTTTCAAGTACCCCCATTCATCTGCCACCGAATATAGAACAACAATATATGAAGACTAATTCAACATGCACTGGTACTACAGTGGATACTATAAAATGGTACAAATTATAATGACTTCCTTGAGAAGAAGCATTACCATCCAAAGCGATTCACAATGATACTACACATGCACGAATGAAAGTTTAGTTAGTTTACTGATAAACAGTATTAAACTTCAGTCATATAAGTACCCTAGGGAAAACTTATTATAAACCCCAGTTTGAGAACATCTGTAGTCTAGATTATATACGAACCTCCTGTCTAAGTTAAGTTAGAATATGGTTATTCGTCCTGCCCTGCGACAGGACAACGCCTGGAATGCCCATCCTATTACCAACGTCACACCTTCCTGTGATCTTTCCCAGTTCCCTTAAGCTTTCGTTATCAATTCTCAACCCTTCCAAGGCCGGGTCTCCGCGCCGCAAAGCCCCGGAAAGGACCACGGCGTGGGAAGGGACGTCCAAATTAATTAGCGGAGAGTTGTCGAACCTTTCTTGCGGGGCCACCCAAGGCCTCATCCATCGCGGACGCTCCGGGTGACTCCTCACACCTCTATGTGGGCGTGGCCAACGCCATTACGTCATTGTCTCCCGGCCACACCCCTTTCTCACCCCGCCACACCTCTATCGGTCACAGGATGACAACGTTGGCTGTCACACGTCTCTCAACGTTCGAATGACGATGGACTGCACGGGTCAGGTCATCGAGGTGGTTAAGCCTTTTAACACAATAATATAAACTGAATAAAGTCGTTTGGCATTAGCCAGAATAAAATCTATATATGGTGCCGATGTCCGTATATATATATGTATATATATATATATATATATATATATAGTCAATATATATATATATATATATATATATATATATATATATATATAGATGGATAGATAGATAGATATAGATCTAGGTGTAGATATAGATATTAATGGTGTATATAGGGAGGATATTTTCTCTTATGCATATTTTACTGAAAGTGATGACTAGTTGTGCGATCATTATTCTTTAAAGGTATTTTTCATATGCCTTATTGTGGTCTTATTCTTCTTGAAAGGGAAGTTTATGATCTCATTATAAGTAGTAATTTTTACTAGATCGGGATTTCGGGTACAAGACCCTTCTTCAGTAGCCTTGGATATGCTTTCTCTATGGTCACTGTAAGAATGTTCCCGGTTAATTGTGTGACGATATTTTATTTCATATGTTTGTGTTCATACTTGCTCTTCACTGGGGGAGGTCACCTGGTAACTAGGGTAGTGGCGAATTGTCGCATGGTTGGGAAAGCCTTAGGCTTCAGGTTGTGACGTAATGTCGCGTGCTTAGATTTGTGGCGTTTTGTCCCATACTTGGGTTTCTAGTGTTTTTTGTCGTATGTTTGGGTTTGTGGCGTTTTGTCGCATGCTTGAGAGTGCCTTGAGGTCATCTGCTTGTATGTTTAGGTTTGGGCTTAACTCTATGATATACAATGCTTCTAAGATGGAATGGCGCCTATCTTTTGTACATATTTCCAAAATCTCGGTGTTTTCATCTTGGATGTTTCTTGCCATGGCTACTGTTATTCTCTGAATTTTTTTTTTTTTTTTTTTTGGGGGGAGGGGTGTCTCCTGATGTAAGGTGATATGGAAGGCGACGGTATAACTTCATTGTCGTCATGCCAGTATAGGTGGTAACTAGGGCTTGGCAGTTCCCTCGGGTACATTTGAACCTATAGATAACAAAGTGACTTCTGAAGTTTCTTACTATCTTTGTCGTGGCTGTTCTTAAGCAGGAGGTGGCTTTTTTTTCTAATACATTACTATGTTATGCATTTTCTCTGGGTTGATTGGCTTGATGTTCCTCTTGATAATTTGTTTAATTTTGCGTTTTTCCTCTTTAGAGGCTGACGAATATACAAACACACACACACACACACACACACACACACACATACAAATACACACACACGCACATACACATACACACACACATATATATATATATATATATATATATATATATATATATACATATATATAAAGATATATATAACTGTGTGTGTGTGTGTGTGTATTTGTGTGTGTGTGTGTGTGTGTGTGTGTGTGTGTGTGTGTGTGTGTGTGTGTGTGTGTGTGTGTGTGTGTGTGTGTGTGTGTGTGTGTGTGTGTACATATATGGTATACCAGAATTGTTGTAATCCCTCCAGGCATTACAGTGGCCTTCCTCTATGTAAACCTAGCCAGAATAGCCAGAATAAAATATATCAAGGGCGCCTCCGTCACAGGAGGGGCCGAAACCGCCTCCATCACTTGTTACGGCCAACCTAAATGTGTCATTTGATCTTATCATACACTCGAGGTTAAAATGATTTACGACTGACAATTAACCCTTCCTTTTTTATGACGTTGATCTAAACAGCCACTTACCACCTCTCTCCTATCTTCGTCAACGATTATCTGATGATAATAAGACACATGTTATCTATATTTCCTTTGAATTGATAGATGTTGTCACCAATATAAAAGTTCTCTTTGCCGCCTCTCTCTGGACAGTTAGGGGAAATATGATACTGTGGCCAAACCCACTAAAGAATGTGAAAATTATACAAAAAAAAAAAAAAAAAAAAAAAAACGAAGAACGGTCCGACAGACCTTATAAAACTAAAGAGGAACTGGTTTACCAACAGAGTGGATAAGGAATGGAATAGACTTAGTAACCATGTACCGACCGCTGAAACAATTGGTTGTTTTTTAATAGATTAGATAACTTTATGGATAGGGATTACAGGTGGTAAGCGACATGGAACTGCCTAGCTTAGGCCTTATGGTCTCTTGCAGTCTCCCCCGTTCTTGTGTTTTTATGTTCTTAAGAAGAATAACTGTTGCTTCGAGTTTCCTTGATTGGAAATCCTCAAACTCACAGTACCTAGTGACGGTCCTCAGCCTCTTCCATAGAACTTTCCAGGAAGAAACGTTAGACGGTTGTCTATGATATGTTAATATGGAACCGTTTCCATGTTATCAATTGAAGAAAGAATGGGAGTTGTCGCCGGTTGCCAGTTCTCGTGATGTAAAAAAAAAATAAGAGGAAAAGTAGTCATGGTTAACAGAAAACGGTCTTAGAGATACGGGGAGATGATTCACTCCGACGTTTGTCTCACAAGAGCATTGCAAGCAGGTAATATCTCTGGTTCAAAAGAAAGTATTTGACTTGTTTAGTGAAGAACAACGCAAATGACCAAAGAAAAGACTGTTAAAAGGAGACTCAATAAATGTGGGAGAGTATATTGGTCTCCTGTGAGGCGTGATTAAACAAATAGGAATGTTCTGTTTTCGGTGCCGTGCGAACGCGAGACCGTTTCTCGAGTCACCTGCTAGGAGAAGGAGGAGCACCAGCAGGTGAGCAGTCGCTGATTGCCTGCCATTTTAATATGAAAAAAGTAAAAAATAAAAATTAAAAAAAAAGTGATGAAAACGGAAATCTTAAACTCCTTCCGGAGAGTAGGTACCGACCCTCACCCCCCGGGTCGCATTTCCAGATGGAAGTACGTTGATGGTGTATAGAGACGGGCGAGGGGGTGCCCATCGTCAGCCAGTACCCCCAAACAAAACAAGCAACTGTAACACTCACTTCAGGAGTAGCCTGTAGAAGGTGTTGTCGAAGACGGGTCTCTGGTTGGACGGGAGCCAGAACTTGGGATAGTAGGCGAAGGCGAAGGACGTCGAGTCGCGGTTCACATTGGGAAGGACGCGGAGGTCGTGGGTCTTGTCCCACTGAGTCAAGGAGGACCCGTTGACACGCCGAAGGAGCTCGTAGAGCATCCCCCTGTTGGTACTATCCCCGATGAACAGGAGCTGGAAGTAGTTCGTTGGTTAGTTTTTGTTAGCTAGTTAGTGAGTTGGTTAGGGAGGTAGTTGCAGTCTGTCACACTGTGTTGTGGGTAACCCAGACCTAGGTGGGAACCCAGGGCTGAGGGGGTAATTTTTCTACCACACAAGGCTTTAGTATATTAGAGTCGGGGTGTACATACAATAGGAGAAGGGCTGGCTTTGTTTGTGTGTTTGTTACCGTGGCGGTCGTAGTTGTTGTTGTTGTTGTTATTGGTGGCAGTCGTAGTTGTTGTTGTTGTTATTGATGGTGATGGTGATGGTGGTGATGGTGGTGGTGGTGGTGGTGGTGGTGGTGGTGGTGGTGGTGGTGGTGGTGGTGGTGGTGGTGGTGGTGGTGGTGGTGGTGGTGGTGGTGGTGGTCGTCGTCTTCGTGGACGTGGTGGTAATAGCTGGCGGTAGTGGTAGTGGTTGTGAAGGTGAAGGTGATGGTGATGGTGATGGTGATGGTGATGGTGGTGGTGGTGGTGATGGTGGTGGTGGTGGTGGTGGTGGTGGTGGTGGTGGTGGTGGTGGTGGTGGTGGTGGTGGTGGTGGTGGTGGTGGTGGTTGTGGTCGTCGTCTTCGTGGACGTGGTGGTAATAGCTGGCGGTAGTGGTAGTGGTTGTGAAGGTGAAGGTGATGGTGATGGTGATGGTGGTGGTGATGGTGGTGATGATGGTTATGGTCGCCGTCGTGGACGTGGTGGTGATGCCTGGCAGTGGTGGTAATGGTTGTGAACAATGATGATGACTGATGATTGTGATGATGACAACGGTAGAAGACCGAGAACCTGCAGCCGAGGGAAATAGAGTGGAGCAAACAGCAGAGGAGGATTAGATTTCGAAGATTAATTGGGGATTCGAGGATCAGACCTTGGGCGGCAGGAGACCTCGATGTCAAATCTAGAAAGGATTAATCCCCTCATCGTCTATATTCAACTCGTCTGTCCATTGCCCCTGTCACCAGGCGATTTCATTCAGATAAGACAAACACCCTCTAGACGTCAAGGGACTGATGCAAAGTGCGGTGCGTAGTGTCCACTTAATCCTATAGCTATCTCAACACCTTCCCCTCTGTCTTCCTGCTGCTAACATTTGGCTATACGTATGCCCTATAATTGGTGCTTTATTTTCATGAATTTATCTATTTCATTATTCACTTATTCATTTACTTTTACCTTAAAGGAAACGTTAGTGTTTAGGGTTCCGAGCCTTCCCCTGTGTTTATGTTCTCCATCATCATCATCATCATCAATATATATATATGTATGTATGTATGTATGTATGTATGTATGTATGTATGTATATAGGGATGCTCTCTGGCTGAGCGGCTTAGAGCGTCGCTACTTGCGGTAGGCCAAGATGACGGCAGTTCGAACTCTACCGCCAGCTAGTTGGACCAAGGACATGGTTGATTAATTTCCACGCTAAAAAGTTTGTCCTAGACTCCTGACAGCGAGAGTTCGCGATCGTTAACCCGAATCATGATTGTATATACAAGACACAACGCTACCGACAGACCATATTCATACCAACACTTAGAAATGGGCTAGTGTCTACCAGATAGCTGCAACAAACGTGTTTATGTTGTATATTTATTATACCAATGAGTATTATGTCATAAGTAATTTATATCCTAGGTTCTCAATGTAAACAAATGCGTTTAGTTCTCCTCTCGAGAGCCGCACCGACCAGTTTGTCCACATCGTAGATCTACGATATGAATGAGTCTATCTGGCCATAAAAGCGCCATTCAGGTCGTGAATCTACGACATTAAAACGCATGTTTGTCTTCTAGATAGCTCTAGTAGCTCTAGTAAGTGTCTAGGTATGCGTAGTAGATTTAGCATACGTGTCTTTTAAAGTGAAAACAAATTTAACAAATAAATAAAAAAGGTTAAATGTGAAGTTGTAACAAATGTCTCTGTTTACATAGTAAATTTACGACATAAACAACTTTACCTAGTAAATGTGTAGAAATTATCTAGCGACCTAAATATATTTCCAGATTTTTTGGTTGGTTGGTCAGCTTGTGTTAAGCGGCCCATACACGATCAATTATATTGCGCAATTTCATTGTCAATACTCTGAATTGACAATTAAATTGACCGTGTATGGACGATATATCGCTCATACACGGTCAATTTAATTGTCAATTCAGAGTATTGACAATGAAATTGCGCAATATAATTGATCGTATATGGGCCGCTTTAGATGTATTATGTTTGTCGTCAAATGATTTAATTCAGCTGTATACCAGGATAAGGACGAACCGTTCATGACTCACCTTCCTGTTTCTGAGGCAAGTGCCGAGAACAGCTGGGGACAAGACAGCGTGTGTGCAGCTGTAGGGTTGCCAAGCTGCAACGCTCCAGTCACAGCTGCTCCTAATGCTGCAGTTCCGACAAGGCATGACCCATCGTCCTGTTATGAAAAAGAAAACAGACAAATGAGTGGATAGATTAACGATAGATAAATATGCAAATAGATAAGTTAATTAAACAAATAAATGGGTAACTAAATTAAACTAATTAGTGATAATTAAATAAACTAACTAATAAATGAAAATATCATCCAGAAAACACTTGTATTTTCATTATAAAGTTTTTACCGGACAAATAATCTTTTCACCAACACAGATTAATTATTTTATAGCACTCCCTTTCTTATTACAAAATCGAGATAATTATTTGACTTTAAGATCTTATTACATAACTCGCTCCCTGGATCAAAAAGGATTTGGTGGCTGTAAGCTACAAGTAGATGGTGACGTCAGCCAAGCTGTAAGTCTTTATTGGATCCGGTTTGAAGAAAATAGAGCCGTCCATTGGCCCGGGACACGGCGTCTGCCTGAAGGAGGCGCAGATGGGGGAACCTGTCCGCTGACAGCTACGAGGAGCGCGGCGACAGCGACGGACGACGACGACGGCGAGTGGCTCCAGGAGGAGGAGGAGGAGGAGGAGGAGGAGGAGGAGGAGGAGGAGGAGGAGGAAGAGGAGGTTGAGGAGGAGGAGGAGGAGGAGGAGGAGGAGGAGGAGGAGGAGGAGGAGGAGGAGGAGGAGGAGGAGGAGGAGGAGGAGGAGGAGGAGGAGGAGAAGAAGGAGGTGGAGGGGTAGGAGTAGAACGAACAGGAGGAGGACGAGAAAGAAAAATAAAAGGAGGAGAATGAGGACAAGAGGAAGAGGAAGAGGAGGTGAAAGAGGAGAAAAAGAGGGAAGAGGAGGAGGAGGAAGAGGAGTAGAAGAAGGTGTAGAAGGAGGAGTAGGAGGAGGAGCGGTAGGAGTAGGAGTAGAACGAACAGAAGGAGGACGAGAAAGAAGAATAAAAGAAGGAGAATGAGGAAAAAAGGAGGAGGAAGAGGAGGTGAAAGAGGAGAAAATGAAGGAAGAGGAGTAGAAGATGATGTAGGAGGAGAAAGAGGAGGAAAAGGAAGGGGAGAAGCAGGAAGAAGAAGAGTATGAGAAAGAGAAACAAGACGAGGAGAAATAGACGGATATAAAAGAAGAGCAGAACGAGCAGATGGAAGAGAGGAGGACGAGGAGGAAGAGCAGGAGGAGGAATAGGAGGAGATAAAGGAAGAGTAGGAGATAATGGATGACGAGGAGATTAAGGAGGAGGAAGGGCCAAAATGACGAGAAGGACAAGGAATATGAGAGTGGAGGAGGAGGAGGGAAAGAAGAAAGAGGAGGAGTGAGAGGAAAAGAAGGGGTGAGTGGGAAAGAGGAGGAAGAAGAAGGAAGAGGAAGGAGAAGGACGAGGATGAAGAAGGGACGAGGGGAAGGAGGATAAGGAAGAGGAAAATGAGGACAAAGATGAGGAGGAGGAGGACCAACAGCAACATGAGGACAAAGAGAATGAAGAGGAGGAGGGGGAGGAGGAGGAGGAGGAGAAGGAGGAGGAGGAGGAGGAGGAGGAGGAAGGGGAGGAGGAGGGGGAGGAGGAGGAGGAGGAGGAGGAGGAGGAGGAGGAGGAGAAGGAGAAGAGGAGAGGAGGAGGAGGAGGAGGAGGAGGAGGAGGAGGAGGAGGAGGAGGAGGAGGGGGAGGAGGAGGAAGAGGAGGAGGAAGAGGAGGAGGAGGAGGAGGAGGAGGAGGAGGAGTCTTTATGGTCTTAAGCTGGACGCTGATGGTACAGACATGTTATCAGTTCTTATGGTGACAGTCGAAAGGATTACCAGCCCTGGTCAGTGGACGTATCCAGATGCGATAACAAATAACTGTTGAGTGGATACTTGGATTAAGACGTGGACATCCAGGTCCCCGGGCCCTAAACCAACTCCCCCCCTCCTCCTCCTCCCCCACACCTCCATCAGGAAGGTGGTGGGGAGGACCTCCTCAGCGTATGTTGACAAGCGCTTCCATCCTTGTGGACAATGCAACGAAGGCGGAAAAGAAGAGATTTAATGTGTGGGTAAGTGAACGGGGTTCTTTCAGTGATGTGCAACTCTGGTCCGTAGGGGTGTTTCGCTGCTGATAGGCGTTCCTGTTCAGTTCTTTAACTGTAGATGGTAGAGATTGTTTTATGTTTCTTTCTCAGTCTGCCGTCAGATGATTTCATTAAGCCCTACGAGCCCCCACCCCCCCCACCCCCTCTCCTTACATTGTTGAAGAGTTACAAGATATCTCGATGAACGGGAGTGAATGAGGGACGCAGGGAGTGAATGAGGGACGGAGGGAGTGAATGAGGGAGTGAGTGAGTGAGTGAATGAGAGAGGGAGTGAGTGAGTGAATGAGGGAGTGAGTGAGTGAATGAGGGAGTGAGTGAATGAGGGAGGTATTGAATGAGGAAGTGAGTGAATGAGAGAGGGATTGAGTGAATGAGAGAGTGAATGAGTGAATGAGGGAGGGCGTGAGTGAGTGAATGAGGGAGGGTGTGAGTGAGTGAATGAGGGAGGGCGTGAGTGAGTGAATGAGGGAGTGAATGAATGAGGGAGTGAGGGAGTGAATGAGGGAGTGAGTGAGGGAGTGAATGAGGGAGGGAGTGAATGAGTGAATGAGGGAGTGAGTGAATGAGTGAATGAATGAGTGAGTGAATGAGGGAGGGAGGGAGGAAGGATCCCGCTGTGTGACTTTCATTCTTGGGCAATGGGATCGATCGGCCGTCTGAAAAGGTCAAGATCAGTTCAAGAATTCCAAGGATTACACGAGCTTGAAAACAATAGCTTTAGGAATGATCTGTTTTTAGGTTCACTTACATGTGTGTATACACACACATACACACACAAACACACACACACACACACACACACACACACACACACACACACACACACACACACACACACACACACACACATATATGTATATATATATACATTTCTAGGGCACAGGTTCTCACGGAGACAATTTTGATTAAAATCAACTGCGCTAATAGATTTAACTATTTTCAGTTGTATCTTCTTAAGTTTAAGGAAGGACTTCCTATCAACTTCATTCAGCTTATGAACGAAATCATCCATGGTGAATGTGAAAAGAAAGGCGCTGGAGAATGCCGATGGTTTCTATTAAATATGTAACAGCATGTAAAAAACTGTTGACAACGACACCTAAAACTTCGGAGTTTTTTCACCTCGATAAGAGGCTTCCTCAGGGTGAGAAGGACTTCATTGGTGTAGAGGCGATGTTCTGGTCTTGAAGGTCTAGAGGCAAGTTAAGAAGGTTGCTAAGCGGGAGGCTTTTTATACTCGGTCGAATGGTTCAGTCGACCCAGAGCGGGTGGAATGCCGGGCTCTGATTGGCTCATAGGACGTTTCGCCTGATCTCGGGCGGCGGGGGTGACCTCTGTCTGCTACGCGGCTCAAGCGGCTAGGCCCGGGCAGAATGCTAGCTTGTGATTGGCTGCGGGGGTTCTCCCGTGATCTTGTGCTTACCCCGGGCAGAATGCTAGCTTCCGATTGGCTGCGGTGATTCTCTCGTGATCTGGAGGAGGCTCTGGTTTTTGGCTGGA
>NC_134795.1:15490402-15492902 GCF_046742065.1 Oratosquilla oratoria | reverse complement strand
TATATCAGATTATTTCATGACCGTCGCGTACAGGACTCGAACCTACCGCTCAGGGGCCAGTAAGGCTACTGTACAACGCTTTAACTCTCTCAGCTATTGAGACTACATAAGTCTCAGACCTCGAAACTTTACCGGTTCCCGAGATTAGGAAAGATCACTCTCTGCGATCCCATTTCCTTTTTCACCCGAGACTTGAGTCCGCCCGTAGGAAGGGGTAAAGACTAGAACAAATCCTTTTCACGATTCGCCTTTATCTGAAAATGGTACAAGGATGATAGGTGGTAATGGACATAGTACTGCTTAGTGTAGGCCTTATGGTCCCTTGTAGTCTACCCCATTTTCATGTTCTTCTAATAAGATAATTAGATAACTTCATGGATAGGAATGATAGGTGTTAATGAACATGGAACTGCCTAGTATAGGCTTTATGGCCTCTTGCGGTCTCATCTATTCTTATGTTCTTGTACAAGATGGAATTCTAGAGGATTCATCTGACAGATGCATTCAATTGCGTGTCTTCCCCTCCCCCATTAACCTTTCCAGTGATGAGGTAGTCAGTGATGGATCGGGCGTGGCTCTGGGAGAGCGGGAATGGTCATTATAACGAAATTATACTCTCCTACTCTGATCCTGTCTCTCCCATTTTGGTGAAAGAAAAAATGTAATTTGGAGCACGAAGTCTGCAAGTGAGGAATTGTGTAGTTTAAATTGGTACTTGGAAACTCTACCAAAACAAAGTACCATTTTTTTTTTCCTTTGGTATATAAAGATGACGTTCATGGTAGTTAAATGTTTTTGATATGTCAATTTAAGTTTATTATACGATAGACAAGTCTCGTTCTATTCTATTTCATTTTGCTTCATCTTTGTTTTATTGATTCCATATTTTTTTCGCAAAATCAAAACAGGACATTGCCAATAAGTTCTATTGCCAAAAGAAGAGACAAAGAGTTTAAGGACTCTAGAAAAGAAAAAAATATTACATCTACAATGAGTCTCCAAACTTCCCGAACAAAAAGACGGAATTAAAATAAATAAATAAATAAATAAATGGCATCAAAATACTCAACAAAAACAGTAACATAATGAAAGGATCTTCAGCGAAGCATTGAATGCCCAAGGAGACAACGAGACGTTTGTAAAAGAGAGAGAGAGAGAGAGAGAGAGAGAGAGAGAGAGAGAGAGAGAGAGAGAGAGAGAGAGAGAGAGAGAGAGAGAGAGAGAGAGAGAGAGGGGGGGGGACGGAGAGATGTAAAGACTTACAAGGAGAAGTTGACAGCAAGCGAGACTTCTCGTCAGGACAACTATGAGATGTCAACTCAGAAATTGTAACCACTGGATTTCTCTCAAGAAAATTATAATGATAATACTAATAACTGTTGCTTTGAGTTCTACTAACTAAAACCTCGTGTGTGTTTGCATGTGTGTGTGTGTGTGTGTGTGTGTGTGTGTGTGTTGTATCTGGAATATGTGTACAAACGGGCTGTGTGTGTGATGGGGTGGTGGATGTGTTTACAATTAAAGTATTGTGTTTGCAACAAATAATATTTATAAGAAAATGTAACAATAGTATATATTAATATATATATATATATATATAAAAATTATAATAAAACAGAGGGACATTTGCCTAACTGGAGGGTTCCACCATTCTAGCTAAAGGACTACACAAGAAACAACGGAAAATAATTGAATCACTTTACATTGCCAACCACAAAAACACAAACAAGAGAACTGGTGACTCGAAATGGACAAAATCTACCGCGACACTTGCCCTCCAAGAATGGCTTCCCAGACCCCCCGACCCTAAGTAGATACCTTTTTCCCACTTCGGCCTACCCTCTCCAGCTTTCTTCCTTTCACTCTGAAGTTCCTCCCCGCTACCTTGCCCCAACTTTTTTTTTCATGATTTATTCTTTTAATGCTATTTGTTACTGTTTCTTTTCAACACTATTATTATTATCATTGTTATTATAACTATTATTTATTTATTATTTCTATCATTATATATTTATAATTTTACCATCTTTATTATTATTACTTTCATCATCTTTATTATTATTATTGTTATTACTATTGTTACTATTTAAATATTTAATTAATTTTTCGTTTTTATTATCATTGTTTTCACCATTATTGTCATAATTAATATTAATAATTTTCATTTCTTGGTTATTAGTATTATAATTTTTATATATATATATATATATTATTTTCATTGTTATTATTTCCTGAATTGCTACTATCATCTTTGTTATTATTGTTAATATTATCATTTAAATTATTTATCTTCATCGTTATCATTACTATTGTTACATTTTCTATTAATAATTTATTTGGTATTAGTGTTATCATATTTAATTGTAAAAATGTCTTCATTGTTACGTGAGCCACAATGTGATGTTCACATTCGCCGCTTACATCAACCTGTCAGAATGTCTCAATATATATATATATATATATATATATATATATATATATATATATATATATGGGTGCA
>NC_134795.1:15477902-15485402 GCF_046742065.1 Oratosquilla oratoria | reverse complement strand
TCCCACCCATTCCATCCCTAAATACACTCCACATCCCTCCACCCTCCCTCTTTTCTTATCACCTCCTGGATGACGACTAAAGTATATAAAAAATAATAAAAATCGACAACATGGTTATGTCTTCTGTCTTCAAAGCAAAAAGTGAATTAGTAGATTGCAAGGCACAGGGAAAGAAAAATCGAAAAACTATTAAATATATGATGTCTTAAGGACCATGAAGCGAGAATTTTTCGTAATGAAGGTTCGATTTCGTCTTATCCGTGGATAAGAAAAAACCCGAAATAGTTATCGCTCTTATAAAGTCGAGAGATCTCGTTAAAGTGAACGTTTCCTGTTTTAGACATTTTATTTTCTGTCATTAATGTCTTGTGATTCTCAAATGTTATTTCTAAACAAGAATAAGATTAATGTCTTATATTTTGTAGATGTTAATTTCTAAATAAGAAAAGAAAACAAAAATCAATGAAAATGAAGAAGGTGATGAGCATACGCCAGGAGGCTCGTAGCTGCGGCCGAAGCCGTCACCTTGGCCCTATACGCTCGGACTGTTGGGGCAAGTAACAGACACTGCTGGGAATCAGAAAGGAGTGCGGGATTCGAACCCACACCTAAGTGAATGAAAGACAAGCACGTTCCGATTACGCCATCAGCGCAACTGTTGACATAGTATCAAAGACTCATTAAAATTAGTCATTTTCATTTTACATAGTATTCTTTTACCTCTAAGACAACTAATTTAACTATATATTTGTCGCTAATTAACCACTTATCCAATTTCTATTAACAAAGATAATGATAACTAGAAATGTTTCCCATAATTTGCTATCTCTATCCCCTCATCAAAACACATCTCGATCAACTCTTCTACTGTTGCTGTTTTTTTTTTGTTTTGTTTTTTTATCTTTAGTACTTATGAATCCTGCCGCCAAACGACTCTGTTCTGCCGAAAGATCACTCCATCTCTAGCGAAACGACTACAGAATGCGAAGAACGTATTTTTTCCAATACACAGGCTTCAGGAAAATACTAATGTGAAATCGACTCCCAATCCATTCTTGGAACGTCTCAGCTCTGACAAGCGTCCATACATTATCTGTACCAAGGATGTCCATCCACCTCGTACATTCAGAGGTCCCGCTTATGAGTGTGCCGAGTGTCAGGTTGTTTTCACTCATCCTTGGGAGTCGCTGGCAGCCGTTGGGGATCGAGCTAGTGCTTTCGTTCTTTGGTAACGACTCGATGATAATTCACCATCTCATCATCCTATTCCCGTGAAATGAGAAGTGAGTAACCCTTGGTAGGGCAAAGCTCTGTCGGTTGCGGTAAGCCGCTGTTTCATTTTAGGCCACCGTTGGGTCACCTCCCCGCCTGCCCACGGGGTTACCACAGCCCACAGGTCAATGATACATCATATACTTTCTCCTGGTGAACGTCAGGTGATGTAATTCAGCTTCGGACAAGAGAGTGTTAAGACTGAGTCAGTGAATCTTGGTATTGTGGTGATGGACTTTGTTGACTATGTTAACCCTTTCCCAACATTTAAAAAGTTGAACACATTATCGTAAGACCCGCCAGTTGATTTCATTCTTCTGAGAGGAAACCCCGCTCTCTTAAACTACCCGATCCCGGGCGATTTTATTCAGCAGAGGGAAACCGTACTCCTTCTTGGGAACAAAAGGTCTTGGAACCGTCTTTTGTCCCAAGTTCCCGCATCATCTGAGGAAGAGGAAGTGGGACGGAGGTGGGGAGGTGATATATATATATATATATATATATACATATATATATATATTTTTTTTTTTTTTTTTTTTTTTTAATAAACGCCTTAGTCTTGATGATGTGTCCTGGATCCGCTACTTGACTGAATAAAGTCGTGTGTCCTTTCCTTGGCGTCTTCGGAATCCCAGCCCATACCGAGAGGCGTTTCATTTTCATTCTAGCTAGCGCCAGGCGATTTTATTCATCTCTCCAGCAAGCCCTCTATACCAAAGGACTGTTTACGAATAAGCCTCACTTATACACCCTTCCTTACCGGGTGATACTTTTACTTTTAAGTCTTTGCCGTCAGACGATTTTATTCGTTCCTGTGAGAGTAAAGGGATTTACGGCACGTCTTGACCTTAAAGGGAGAACTATTGCTTCTTCCCTTCAGGGAAATGAATAAAATAGGCTGGCGACGGCTAGAATGAGGGGAAAGGTACCACCCTGTACGGAAGGAGATAATATCTAATCACCATATCGAAGTAGAAAGGTAGATTAAGATACAGAAAAAAATATATAGAAGCTGCGCTGTCTGCCACGGGGATAGGCAGGTCCTTTCGTGGATCACTAAAGCAAATCATTAGTTTTCGACCTCTGTTTTATGCGACGATTATGAGATCTATTGTACAGTATATATAATCCTGCATGGTCTCGGATCACGTGCTGAGCTCGTGATCAACAGCTATTACCTTCCCTGATGAGAGTCTAGAGCTCATATATGACCGATCTATGGGTAATATGTGACCTTTCACGGGGGACATTAATGGCTTGCAATGTTGCATTTATCTTGCACGCATGATGAACCGCCGTGGAATTAATAATTGCTTGCAATTATACCGTTTCTGCAAGGTTTTTTTTTGCGTTTTTCAGCGTCAGCCTAGGATTTACTGGCCATATATACATTCCAAACAGTCACACGCACACACGTACGCACGCATATACGCGGGCGCGCACACGCACGCACACACACACACATACACACGCACACGCGCGCGCGCACACACACACACACACACACACACACACACACACACACACACACACACACACACACACACACACCTCGTGGCGCTGTGGTTAGAATTCTTGCCTGCCACTGCGGCGGTCCGGGTTCGACTCCCGCCCAGGGCTGAAATAATTTCAGAATCGCTTCGCTGCGGGGTGTTACTCCAACTCTTGTGGGCGGTGAGTTGGGTGTGTGTGTGCGTGTAAGGTCACAGTATTACCCATAGATTGGTCATGCGAACTCTGAGCTCTCTTCCGGGAGGGAAATAGCTGTCGATCACGAGTCCAACACGTGATTCAAAGACCATGGTGAATACACACACACACACACACACACACACACACACACACACACACACAAGTGGTGTTTGTATATTCGAACCCTACTCCCGGCTCGTGGTAGGTCAGCTACAATGACCAACTGCCTGATTTTGCCCAGTTTAACATAGTCACTTCACCCACAATCCCGGTGAGGTGACCAAGCACATTCTTGCAAAAACGGGTCAATATATAGATATCTCGCTAAAGGACCCGTGAAGATAAAGCGAAAGATAGGCAAGCTGGGGAGCACCCGGGTACTAGGGAAGAGGAGGGAAGACAGACAGAAGGGAGGAGGAGGAGGAGAAGGAGAAGGAGGAGGAGGAGGAGGAGGAGGAAGGAAGACTGAAGGGAGGAACACAAAGGAACACAAAGGAAGAACAAACAACAGCAAGCCTACTGGCCCTAACGAGGCTGTTTGTGTTTACTAAACTAAGCTACAGTTAGGAAAACAGGGCAGAAGATGAACTAACACTACTGCTACCACTATCCTATCCAATTGCAATTAAATGCCGGGTTGTCAGATCTTTTATTGCAAGGGATAATATTTAGGAGGAGAAGGAGGAGGAGGAGAAGGAGGAGGAGGAGGAGAAGGAGGAGGAGGAGGAGCAGGAGGAGGAGCAGGAGGAGGAGGAGGTAAAGGTAGGGTATGTGGGCTCTGGTCATCTGCATACGATTGAGGTCGACCAAGGAACGTAGGGGCAGCTCTGGAAGGGGGAGAGGGGAGGAAGAGAAGACAAGGAGAAGGAAAGAAAGAAGGGAGGGAGAAGGGAAGAGAGAAGGGAGGGAGAAGGGAAGAGAGAAGGGAGGGAGAAGGGAAGAAATGGGGAGAGAAGGAAAGGGAGAAGAAGGGAGAAAAAGAGAGGGGAAGATGAAGGAGAACGTGGGAGAGGAAGGTAGATAGAGAAAAAGAGGAGAAAATGTAAAAAAGAATTGAGGGCTGTGGGTAGAGATTTGGGAAAGGGAGAAAAGGAGAAAGAATGAGATAGCTACGGGAATTAAGAAGATGAGGAACATTAGAAAGGGAGCGAAGAGGGAGAAGGGATGGAGAAAGGGATGGAGAAAGGGATGGATAAAGGGAAAGGAGAAGGAAAGGGTAAAGAAAAAGGAAAGGAAAAGAGAAATTAACGGAAATGGAAAGGAAGACACGGAGGGGAAGAAGAGATGGATAAAGGGAAAGGAGAAGGAAAGGGAGAAGGGAAAGGAGAGGAAAGGAGAAAGGGACGGAGATGGAAAGGAAGACACGGAGGGGAAGAAGAGATGGATAAAGGGAAAGGAGAAGGAAAGGGAGAAGGGAAAGGAGAGGAAAGGAGAAAGGGACGGAGATGGAAAGGAAGACACGGAGGGGAAGAAGAGATGGATAAAGGGAAAGGAGAAGGAAAGGGAGAAGGGAAAGGAGAGAGGAAAGGAGAAAGGGACGGAGATGGAAAGGAAGACACGGAGGGGAAGAAGAGATGGATAAAGGGAAAGGAGAAGGAAAGGGAGAAGGGAAAGGAGAGGAAAGGAGAAAGGGACGGAGATGGAAAGGAAGACTGGAAGGGGCATGTAGGGGCATATGGGAAGGAAGAAGGGAAAGAAGAAATGGAAAGGTGTGGAGAGGAATATGAGGAGGGCGAAGAGCAAGAAGACAAGGAGGGAGAGGAGAGGGAAAGAGAGGGAGCGGGAGAAAGAAGGGAGCAAGAAGGGGAGGAAAAATGGGAGGGGTGTAGGGAGGGAGAAGGGGAAGGATAGGAGAAGGGAAAGGGGAAGAGAGAGGGGAGGAAGAATGGAAGGGGTAAGGACTGTTACAGACATGGGAGAGGAGACGGGGAGAGTGAAAGGGAAGAAGAGAGGAAAGAGAGGGAAGGGAAAGAGAGTGGGACAGGAGGAAGGAGAAGAGTTGATTGGTGGGAAAGAGGAATAGGATTAGGAATGGTTGCTTGGGGTGGGATAAAGGGAGGGAGAAATGGAAGACGTTAATGAAGGACGGAAGGAGGAAGGTGAAGAATGGGTGACGGGCAGAGGAGGGTGAGGAAGAGGCAAGGGAGAAGAGTAGGAGGAAGAGTAGGAGGAGAGGGGAGAGGGGGAGTGGGGGAAGGAAGAAGGTGGAGGGGGAGGGAGGGAGGGAGGGAGGGAGGGAGAAGGATAGGGAATAGAAAAAGGAGGGAAAGGGAGAAAATGACGGAGAGACAAGGGAGAAGAGGAGGAGGAAGAGTAGGAGGGGAGAGGGGAATGGGGGAGTGGGGGAAGGAAGGAGGTGGAGAGGGAGAGGAGATAGGGAATAGAGAAAAAAGGAAGAGGAAGGACAGTTAAAACCCTTAGTTTTCAGATCTTAACTAAGGCCAAACAGTATCTGAAGGCAGGACTTTGCGCTGATGGGTCTAAGAAATACACAGGGCGAAGCTGACGGCTTCGGCCGCAGCTCAGTGCCTCCCGAAGTGTGTTGTGTGTTCTCCATGAAACATAATGTGTGTGTGTGTGTGTGTGTGTGTGTGTGTGTGTGTGTGTGTGTGTGTGTGTGTGTGTGTGTGTGTGTGTGTGTGTGTGTGTGTGTGTGTGTGTGTGTGTGTGTGTGTGTGTGTGTGTGTGTGTGTGTGTGTGTGTGTGTGTGTGTGTGTGTGTGTGTGTGTGTGTGTGTGTGTGTGTGTGGCTGTGCGCGCGTTTGCATGCTTGCCTATGCGTGTGCGTGCATGTGCGCGTGCGTGCGTGCGTGCGTGCGTGCGTGCACATCAGAGAGTTAGAGCCTGGTATTCAATCCAGAAGAGGTATGGAATGCGGAGAGGCAGATGGAAGTGGCGGGGCAGAATCAAGCGGGGCGGGGCAGGCCGGGCCGGGCCGGGGCAGGATCAAGCGAGTTGTGGGGTGCCCGCGCACGGGTGCGTGCGCGCGCGCGTGTGCTCGAAGAAGACACCTGGTGCGTGGGGAGACGGAATCCGAACACCTCCTCCTCCTCCACCTCCTCCTCCTCCTCCTCCTCCTCCTCCTCCTCCTCCTCCTCCTCCTCCTCCTCCTCCTCCTCCTCCTCCTCCTCCTCCTCCTCCTCCTCCTCCTCCTCCTCCTCCTCCTCCTTCTCCTCCTCCTCCTCCTTCTCCTCCACCCGGCATCGACACCATCGCCGGCTTTATATCTACATCTATATCATTATCATTATTATTTTTTTCATTAATATTATATCATTATACCAATCACTACCGCCATCGTCACATAATAATATTATCACCTCCATCATCATCAGTCAATATAATTCATCAATATCACCAATCAGTATCATCGACACCACCATTATCATCGTCATCATCATCATCATCATCTTCATCATCATCATGATCGTCATCATCATCATCATCATCATCATCACCATCATCATCATCATCATCATCATCACCATCATCATCATCATCATCATCACCATCATAGATACCTTACATACTCTTGCTTCCGCCTAGTTATTCCATTCGTCTCCGTAGCACCTTCCCCTTCCTCCTCCCCCTTCTCCCTTCTCCTCCTCTCTCCTCCTCCTCCTCCTCCTCCTCCTCTCCCCTTCCCCCAACTCGGTAGCGAAGGAATTAAGTATGAGGATGTTGAAAACCTACTCAGGGAAGAGGAGCGTCCACAAAATATACAACAATTTGATCATTTGTTATCACAATGAAATTTGATCAGTTGTTATCACAGTGAACTACGATTCCATTTCGCTACAAAGACGCACTTTTGATACTCTATTCTGGCTAGCACTAGGCGATTCTATTCGTCTGTCACTTATCGCTTTTGCATAATCCCTTCGATGTGAGATTGGACTTTAGGGTATTTGTTTTAGCTGATTTAGGTGATGTTATGTTCTTCTCAGCCGATTGGAAACCCTCAGCCCGAAATGGCGGGCCTTTTTTTTTTTTTTTTTTTTTTTTTTTTTTTTTTTTTTCAAAAGAGCGTCGTCGAGTCAAAGAGGTTCTTCGAGATCATCGAGGTCCCCCTCCCGTGTCCGAAACGACCTGTTCCTCCTGTTGTTCCTCCTCCTACTCCTCCTCCCCTTCCTCCCCTTCCTCCCCTTCCTCCTCCTCCTCCTCCTCCACCTCCCCCTCCTCCTCCTCCTCCTCCTCCTCCTCCTCCTCCTCCTCCTCCTCCTCCTCCTCCTCGACCTTGAGGGCGATGTGGGCTTTAAGTCGTGTCCTTCAGGAGTGGAGACCTCTTGTAAAAAATACAAATGAATAAGAAACAAAAAAAAAATAATAATAATAACATTAAATCAAATTAAGTATAAAAAAAAATCCTTTACGCCGTTGACACCAAGTCCTGTCTTCAACTGAATAAAATCATTTGACCTCAGAATGAATAAAGTTCCCCGAGTAGTCAGATTCCAAAGTTCGACAACAGATGACGTTTAAGTCTCACCTTTGGAATGAAACTCAAATATCAAAGAAGATAAATAGATAACAGATA
>NC_134795.1:15447902-15450402 GCF_046742065.1 Oratosquilla oratoria | reverse complement strand
ATCTGGTCGGATCAGACCAGATCTGTCCGGCGGCCCCAAGACCAGATTGCACCGTGGATGGGGGTCCCTAAGATCTATTGATTAAAGCCGCTTTCCATTCGTTTGTGATGTCTCATCGTTGTGTCTCAAGTGTTGTAGTCGTAACGTTTAACTAAAACATTGATGAAAAATGACGCTGCGGTCTCTTTAAGGCCGTTTGTCCCCTTTACCCTACGTGCTACGGTGATGCTCCTAATACACGTTATTCTAGCTAGCCTAGCATGAAGACAAATTTTATTTAGTTAACATTTCCCCTTGTTTTCTAGTGTGACTTTGATGCTTTATTCTGGCTGCCGTCAGGCGATTTTATTCAGTCGAGGAAAACTCATTCTGCAGTGAAAAGGTCAAGACCACAGTGATTAGAATGACAAATCTTCTTCTTCAAAGAAATCTCACTGACCCAATACACACACAGCCACACACACGCAAACACACAAACACACACACACATACACACACGCGCGCGCTAAAAATGGTAATATGAGGTGATGTGAGAGAGATGAGAGGAGAGACAGGGGAGGAGAGAGGGAGAGAGTGAAAAGGAGGGGGAACGAGGAAGAGGGAGAGAAGGAGGGAGAGAGGGAAGGAGAGAGAGAGAGAGAGACAGAGACAGAGAGACAGAGAGACAGAGAGACAGAGAGACAGAGACAGGGACAGGGACAGGGAGAGGGAGAGGGAGAGGGAGAGGGACAGGGACAGAGACAGGGACAGGGACAGGGAGAGGGAGAGGGAGAGGGAGAGGGAGAGGGAGAGAGAGAGAGTGTGTGTGGGGGGGGATAGTTCGATTTAGATCTTCATACAAAATGCGCGTTTCCTTAACTTTTATCGTAAATTAGCCAAGTTTTTGTTTCAACTTAGCGTACCTTCCATCAGTGTAATCACATCATATTAGATGATAAGATGATTGCCGTAGTTTGGAAAGAATTCTTAACTTTGGTCACTCATCACATCGGTTTTTTTATTTTTTTTTATAATCCTCTGCTTCCTCTCTGGCGAAACAGACATCAAGTACTCGCAGATCGTTGCGTTGAAAGACAGCGTTGGGCTCAGCATCCAGATAAAATACATTGAAAATAAATTTGTACGTCATCCTTGCACGTCCAAAGCAGAGCTTGGACGAGTATAAGAAAAAAAAAATAATAATCTCCCACCCAGGAAACCTCCAGGGCTTTCCAGAAACGTCACGAATCCTGTAGTTTATGTATTCTGCCACCCCCCTCCCCCCACCCCCCTCCCCCCTCCCCCCCAACACTCCCACGACCCAAGTTCGAATCCCCTTTGCTACGATGCGGCTACTGAGTACCATTTTCCTCAACTCCAATGATTTGCTTGGATACATCTCCTCCTCCTCCTCCTCCTCCTCCCTTCCCCTTCCTTCCCTCCCTGCCTCCCCATCCTTCCCCCCTCTCTCCCCCTCCTTCCCTCCCCTCCTCCCTCCTTCCCTCCCTTCCCTCTTTTCTTCCTTCCCTTTCTCCCTTTCCTTTCTTCTTTATCTTCGTTTCTCCCTATCGTCTTCCTTCCTTATCTTCATTCGCCCTCCTTCGTTTATCTTCCCTCCCTCCCTCCTTTCCTCTCTACCTAACTTCCCTCCCTCTCTTCCTCCCTCCCTCCGTCTCTCCCTATCTTCTCTCCTTCCTCCCCTCCCTCTCCTCAACCATATCTCCTTTTCCTCCCTCCCTACCTACTCCCCGCCCTCCCTCCCTCTTTCCCTCCCTTCCTCCCTCCTCCCCTCCCTCCCTACCTCTCTCCGTGCCTCTTTCTACCTTTCTACCTTCCACCCACCCATCCACCCTCCCCTTCCTCCCTCCCTCTCTCCCTCACTCCTCCCTCTTTACCCCCTCAGAGGCCATACACTAAAGACAGGAAACTGAACATTAACAAGGCAAGTACTTTAAGGACGTTAGATTTCCTGGGTTTAAGAGATGCCAGTGATTACTCTACTTCTCTTTTTTTGTGTATTTTTACGCTTTACTTTTTACGATATTTAACTGATACGAAATTCATTTGGTGTCAACATGGCTGACAATATATATTGTTATTCTTTGTCCTATAAAAAATCACAATGAGTATACATTCTAAAAATATATATATAAAAAAATAAATGAAAATACGAGTATGTGTGTGGAATTGTATCTATGATTATTGTCAATTCTATTTGTATTTATTTAGTCATTTATGCACTTATTTATCTATCTATTTATCTATTTATTAATCTATTTACTTATCTATTCATCTTGATATATCTCTACTGAAGGGTGCTTCCCTATACGTACTTATAGTGTTTGATTCCTTTCGATTGGTATTTCTTGATCTTTGATAATTAAATAATACACTTTGTGTCTGTGCCGTACTCTATAAGTTTTATGCTAGCTAACACCAGGTGATTTTATTCAGCTGTGGAGGAAACTCAGAATACGAATGGGCGAGGGACACGATGGGCTGACTTGCTGATTTGTGGTGA
>NC_134795.1:15420402-15437902 GCF_046742065.1 Oratosquilla oratoria | reverse complement strand
AAAAAGAAAAAAGGCTTCCTAGCTTATCTACTCCCAATGAATGCCATCCTCTTCTATTCATTACACACTGTCCTCCCTAGTAAGAAAAGAACACGAACACCAGACTGTGTCCCTATCCTGACTTATTTAACTCTTTCCTAGTAAGAAAGGAACAACAGTAATGACAATATTGAAAAATTGAGTAGATAAAAAAACAGATAAATAATAATAACCCAAGAGTTAACAGCCATTGCCTTGACCACCCACGATTAGTACCTTTTACCTCTTATCGGAGGACTCTCCAAGCCCCCCAAGGACTCTTCAAGAACCTGAAGGACCCCTCCGTCCTCACCTCTCCTTTATCTCCTCCGTATAAAATGACCAATCAGCCCTCGATGGCCGCGGGATGCCTCACAGCTCGTACCCCTTCCAATTTACATCATCTTCACAGGTGCGGCTTGCATGGTAAAATGGTCTTTGTGGCCGATGATCACAAAGATTCGTTCCGCGAGTTCCTGCTTTTGTTTATGTTTGTGGTCGGGGGCATTGGGACGAGGTATCTGATGGTTTAGTTGGATTTACTGGACAGAAGCGCTTGTTCCCGAAGGACATAAGTCAAAGATCCTCTTATTGTAAACCTCCAGGGGTATTGACATGTCGTCCGGAGCATCTACATTCAATATTATGGCAAAAGAAACAATAAAAAAAAAAAATGCCAAGAATGACTATACCAAACCGTGGGTGATACTGACTTGTCTTTAGCTCTCTCTGCTTTCAATATTATGAAAAAATAAATAAAAAGAAAAATGCCACATATTACTTTGTTATTCTGGTGATATATCCTCTACATTCGATATCATGAGGACAACAGTAAATATAAAAATCGTATATCATCCCTTTTCCATTCCGAGCCTTAAATGGTACTGACATATCCCAAGCAGCGTCTAAATCCTGCACTATCTTATTCCAAACCTCAGCTGGCAGAGTGATATGTCCTCAACAGAATTCAGTGTCAAAATTTATAATTATGGTAAAAAATAATAAAATAAACAAACATTACATATCAATACTTTATCACAAAATTGTAATGGAACTGACAAACCCACAGAAGTGTCTAAACTCAAAAGTGAACAAAACTGAATGAAATAAGAACAGCAGACCCTGTATTACTGAAAACCCATCTGCAGTGAACGAGACTAGTATGCAACAAACAACAACCCAAGAAAAGACGTCACAGAGCAACAGTAACCTTATTCCAAACCTCTAATAATACTGACAAGTCCTTAGCATCGTGTGAAACTAAATTTACTGTGTAACGAGAAACAAACCAATAAGAAAAACAGTGAAATATTACCCAATTATGGACGGTTTCTTATAACCAAAATTAAATCAACTAAGTCAATGAGCAGAATATTATTGAGCGAAAACCCGCAGCCCCATAGCTGCCGGCACTGGTCCTCAAGTTCTCCCGTAGATCTCTCTTGGAAGAAACGTTAGTCTGCTGTTTGCATTGTCCCAGTATGGGACACCCCAAGTGAGTAGTCGCCGGTTGCCTGCTCTCCTTTTGTAAAATATAAGAACATAAGCATGGAGAAAATTGCAAGAGACCTTAAGGCCTACACTAGGCAGTTCCATGCCCCATACTACCTGTTATCCCTATCCATGAAGTTATTCAATCTTCACTGAAAACAACCAATTGTTTCAGCGCTCATCACGTGATTACTAAGCCTATTCCATCAGTTAACCAATCTGTTGGTAAACCATCTCTGGCCTATTTCCTTCTTAAACCTAAATTTTTCCAATTTAAATCCATTACTGCGAATCCTACCCTGCCGTCTTAATATGATGACCTTGCCTGCATCACCCTTGTTAAAGCCCTTGACCCATTTGAATACCTCTATGCGATCACCCCGCTGAAGAAAATACAGCTGAAGTTCACACGAGAGAGATCTTGGGACACCGAGTATCAGCCACTCGGGGTTGCAAGTCCACATGGCGTTGAGGTTGTCGACGGGTTTGAAGACAAGTGACAAGGAGATAATTTTTTCTGAGGTTTCTTTCGTAGGACCTAGGTGGTGGTCCTTAGATCATTTACTAATGGAGATGACAAACCACTCATGATATTGACAAGCCTTCAGAAGAGACTGAAGTGAATATAGAATAAGTAAATAAAGAAACAAATGAATGAATATATCAATAAATAAATATATAACTAAATAAGTAAAACAGAAAAGAATAAACAAATAGATGATAAATAGACAAACTAATAAATAACCAAATTAACAATATATATATATATATATATATATATATATATATACATATATACATATATATATATATATATATATATATATATATATCTGTATATAGATATAGATATACACACTCATATAACTAACATATATATATATATATATATATATATATATATATATATATACATATATACATATGATAAAATGGCCTTAATAATCCATTTCATTTTCGAGCACTTTTATCTAAGTTACCAAATAGATAGAATGAAATATGAAAGTAATATATAAAATAATTGATAAAACTTTGATTATCCATTTCATTTTTTGTCTACAATTCATGTGTATATTATTGACTTTCTGCCAAACCCTACGATGTATATTATATATATATATATATGTATATATGCATATATACTCCATCCCCATCCTTGCTGAATAAAATCATCAAGCGACAACAAAAGATAAAACTTTGTAATGTGAATGAAAAAGGTTCGAGAGAACTGGTTCTCCTATTACAGCGAGGCAATTATCTACTTTTTCCTCTCTCTTCCTGTAGAGCGATTTTAAGTGAGATTTTCTGCTGAAATTCGACCGGACAAAATGCCTCGCCACTGTCAGGGCGCCTTAAGATAACGATGTTGCAACCAAGAAAGCGAGAGAAAAACAACAAGAGAGATTATATACATATATATACATATATATATATATATATATATATATATATATATATATATATATATATATATATATATATATATATATACATATACCAAAGGGATTTTTCCCCTTACAAGGGAGGTAGCAAAAAAAAAAAAAAAAAAAAATCCACTCCCACCCATTACACTCCCATATACTTCACTCCCATACACCCCCTTCCCTCCGTTTTATCTTGGCTCTTCCTGGATGATGGATCATTCTTGCGTCTCGCCCACTGCCCTGGGTCAGAGGCAGTGTCGCAGGACACAGCACATCCACAGCAGCAAGCCCGCTTCATTAAATCGGTGACCCTCCCTCTCCTTTCCTTGAAGCAGAAATGGAGAAGACGGGGAGAACTCCCTTCAGGCTGCGTCAATCTATTTTCCACTCATAGTCCCTCACCCCCATCCCCCACCCACTCCCTTTCATACATCACAGCGTCATCTATACACAACCATTCTCCATTAACCCATATCTTCGGTCTTCTCCCATCCCTCCTCGACAGACATTCCCCTCTTTCCCAATGCCACTTTTACCACATCCATTCATTTCATTCTTGGTCGCCCCCTCATGTTCACTTCTTCCACCTCTGCCTTCCACACTTTACTTACCTTCGTTTTAATGATTATAATCATTTCCAGTAGCTGGCAACGTTCTTCGAATATATATATATATATATATATATATATATATATATATATATATATATATATATATATATATATATATATATATATATATATATATATTCGAAGAACGTTGCCAGCTACTGTGGGGCTGCGGGTTTCCAGCCAATGAAACACGAATAAATTATTATAATATTTAAAACGAAGGTAAGTAAATTACTTTACTAAAGAAAATATACATAAACACAATGGAAATTATCTAATTTGCCAAAGTAAACAAAAAGAATTCATCTTATAATTAATAAACAAATAATTGTAGAACTTATCAATCAATAAAAACAAAAGAAAAGGGAAAGAGACAGATACACGAATATAAAAAGTAATATCGTATAAATCAATACCATGAACACAAAGATGAAATTTGATAATAAGAAATAGAAAAAAAAACAGGAGATAGTTCAAGACTAATAGACAGCGCTTCTATCCATGATGACAACATTGCAACAAAGAGAAAAAGGATATTTAAGGAGGATAGATCAAAGAGCGGCTTGCAGCAACTGACAGAGCTTTGCCTTACCATGGGTTCCTCTCTTCCCACTTCGCGGAAGTGGGAGATTTATGGTGAGAGAGAGATTAAAGAGAGACAGTAGGAGTTGAAAGTGATAAACATTCTTCTTTCTTAGTGGAGATTAATTTCCAACGAAAAAATAAGTAAATGAAAATGATACGTGTATCTGGACCATAGGGGTGTCATAAAAGTTTCTAATGCATTGAATGCACAAAAATCATACAGCTAATATTCCGTGGAGAGTAGAGAGTGGAGAAAAATAAATTAACGTAAAAATAAGCAAATGTGAAATTGAATATAATCATAATATAAAAAATATGACAAAATATATAAGATGAGAAATAATAAACTAAAAATTTTTGACATTTTATTTATCCGTAGAAAAAATATAGAGAATTAAGATCAATCATTCAATCAATCAATCAAACGATCAATAAAGGGAGGATGAAGAGATTACTAAACAAAAAATAAATAAATTCTCGTAAAATGAATTGATTGATCAAAATAAACGTGCGGCATGAAATGAATTAATCTTGCCTTGCTCAAGGCTGCTTCCGCATATATTACGTCCGCGCAGGAGACAATGTCTTTCCTCGATCGTAATTACACGACAAGAATATTTTAGCGATATTGAAAAGGGCGGACGTCCCAGTTGAACGCGTGAGGAAAGGAGTTCGACAGATTTATAGTAATAACACTTAAGGAAAAATATGATACTTATAAATGCATATATATATATATATATATATATATATATATATATATATATACATATATATATATATATATATATATATATGCATATATATATATATATATATATATATATGTATATATTGTTTCATTTTTTCATTTTTATTAATTAATTAATGAGCTGAAGTACTGTGTAATAGAATGCATCAATCAATAACAATAATAAATGAGTAAATGAGTAAATAAATATTAAATGAGTGAATAAATAAATCAACTGATGAATAATATATAAACGAATCAAGTAAATTTATAAATAAAAATACCATTAAATAGATGAACAAATAACTGGATACATAATCAAACAAACAAACAAGTAAATAACCAAATCAATAAATAACATCTATCATATAATTATATGATCAAGTAATTGATGATTTAATTAACGATAAACAAATAGTTGATTAATAGACAAAGAAATAAATCGGGGAAGACCACGATTCGTGAAATATCCGGAAGAAAACTCGCCCAGAAGGGGAGAACGGAGGGGAAAACCCTACATTTCCCCCCCCCTCCCCCAAACCCCCCCCAAACCCCCCACCCCACCCTTCCCCCCGCTGGCTGCCAAGACGGGGAAACTTGTTAAGCTAATGGCAACAATATTAGTTGCTATATCACAGCATCCTCGAAAGGAAGGGGGAAGCGAGGTGAGGTGAGGGGAAGGAGAAGGAACAGGAGGAGAATAAAGTTAAAGAAAAAGAGGAGGAAAGAGAGAAGAAGAAGGAGAGTAGGAATAATATGAGAAAGAGAGAGGAAAGGAGGGAGAGAGAGGGGGAGAGAGAGAGAGGGAGAGAGAGAGAGAGAGAGAGAGAGAGAGAGAGAGAGAGAGAGAGAGAGAGAGAGAGAGAGAGAGAGAGAGAGAGAGAGAGAGAGAGAGAGAGAGAGAGAGAGAGAGAGAGAGAGAGAGAGAGAGAGAGAGGGAGGGAGAGAGAGAGAGAGAGAGATCAACGAGGACAAAAAGAGGGAAAGGAAGAGCAAGAAATCAAGGACGAAAAAAAGAGAGAAAAAGGACGAGGAAGAGGACAGAGGCAAGGATAAAGAGAAGATAAAAGAAGAGTTAAAAAAGATGAACAAGAATAGAAAAGAGAAGAAGAAAAGAAGAGAGAGGAGACGAGTAAGAGGCGAGAAAGAGGATGAGGCGAAGAGAAGTACAGCAATAATGAAAACGAAAAAGAAGAGGATGAAAAAGAGAAAGAGGAAAAGGAGAAAGTAAAAAGAGAAACAAACAGGAGGAAGAGGAAGAGAAAGAGAGCGAGATCAAGAATAAGAAAAAAAAATTGAGAAAAATAAATTGAGCAAAAGAGAGAGAGAGAGAGAGAGAGAGAGAGAGAGAGAGAGAGAGAGAGAGAGAGAGAGAGAGAGAGAGAGAGAGAGAGAGAGAGAGAGAATAACGAAAAAGAGAAAGGCAACAAGGACGAGGAAAGGGAGATAGAAGAAGATGATATGGGAAAGAGAGAAAATAAAAAGAAAAAGAGCGCAAGGGGAATATAGAAACAAGAGAAAAAAAGAGAAAGAGAGGGAGTTTGAAGAAGAAAAGACAAATGAAAAAGAAAACAAAAAGAGAAAAAAAAGCGAGAAAAGAAAAGAGAACAAGAAAGGAAAAAGAGAAAGACGATGGACGAGAATGAAGAGCTGGGAGACTGAGAGGAAGAGGACGAGGAAAAGAAAGAGGATGATTAAAATAAAGGAGCGAGGAAGATAGAAATAAAGAAGACGAGGACAAGAAAGCGAACGAGAAAGGAGAAAGAAGACCAAAAAGAAGAAGAAAAAAGGACAAGGGGGGATGACGAGGAAGAGGAGGAAGAAGAGGAGGAAGAAGAGGACGAGAAAGAGGACGAGGAAGAGGACGAGGAAGAGAGACGAGGAAGAGAAACAAGGAAGAGAGACGAGGAAGAGGACGAGGAAGAGGACGAAGAAGAGGACGAGGAAGAGGGCAAGGAAGAGGACGAGGAAGGGGACAATGGAGGAGGGAGGAAGAGGAGGAGGAGGAGGAGGAGGGAGGAACAAGGAGGAATGAGAAGGTAGGAAGAGGAATGAGGAGAGATGAGGAGCAGGGAGAGGAAGGGAAGGGAAGGGAGAGGAGAGAGAAAGAGATACGAGTAGAGAGAAGATAGGAGGAGGAAGAAGAAAGACGAGGAAAGAGGAGAAAGAAGAAGGGAGAAGGAGGAAGGAGGAGGAAAAGAATGGAAGATGGGAAAAATAGAAAAAGAAAACGAGGCAAATGATCGTAACCGGAGTCAAAGAAAATGAACTCCAACGTTTCTTCCTGAAGAGATCTATGGAGAGCACGGGGGACCGTTGACGTCATCTGTAGGGCAGCGGGTTTCCAGACACTTCTCCATCTCCCCCTACGGAGATAGGTTTTACATCCCCATTCTCTATCTCCATAAAAACACACAAACATACACGCACACACACATACATACACGTACACACACACACACACACACACACATACACACACACACACACACACACACACATACACGCACACACACACACACACACACACACACACACATTCTCTCTCTCTCTCTCTCTCTCTCTCTCTCTCTCTCTCTCTCTCTCTCTCTCTCTCTCTCTCTCTCTCTCTCTCTCTCTCTCAGAAACTTCCCCAGATGACAAATCCTCCGCTGTCCACCCATTACGAAACTCGCTCCCTCACTAAAGAATCCCTTTGTTTGCATAACTCCCACTACCATCCCCATCCACACTCCCTCTCCTTAAAAACAGATGACGTCACACTAGACCTATCCAATCCCCCATAGAAATAAATTAACTCCCATTTCTTCCACGAAATATCCCACTCTCTCTCTCTCTCCTTGCACCAACGTAATATCCTCACGTTTGCCTCCCCCCCCTCCACCTCTCATCCTGTATCATAATACCAAAGCTTGTTGTAACCGACCTTATGAGCTCTGACCATAAGTACGAAATTCCCTTACCCGGCCTCGTCCCCCCCCTTTCTCTCTCTCTCTCTCTCTCTCTCTCTCTCTCTCTCTCTCTCTCTCTCTCTCTCTCTCTCTCTCTCTCTCTCTCTCTCTCTCTCTCTCTCAGGCACTTCTAGTCCGCCCGGTCTATTTGTCCGGAGGGGCTTCTTGTCTGTCGTTAGGCTGACGTCAGGCGATTTTATTCAACCAAAGAAAAGCTCTACAGGCGCTTAAAGACTTAAAGACTCCAGTAACCCTTTAGTATCTAAATTCGCCTCTTAGAATTATCTAGATTACCGTCAGGCAATTTTATTCAGCCGAGGGAAACCTCTACAGGCCATAAGAGTCTTCTTAATTGGAACAGAAAATTAATCCTTTTATCCTCTTACTTTTTTTTTTTTTTTTTTTTTACTTCTAAGCAGGTATCAGTGAAAACTTTGCGGACTGAAAGTTATAACAAGGTAAGAAAAAAAAAGATGAAAAAAATCTCAATCTAAAAAGTATTTTCAGCAAAAGATAAAAAAAAAAATAATAATAATAATAAAGCAACCTTTGAAGCCAATTATTTATTTTATTTATTTATTTGTTATCATTATTTTCTTTTTCTTTTTCACTGAAGAAAACTCAAAACTGACCTCAAAGAACTTGAAGTCTTCATTAGCCCCCCCCCCCCTTTTTTTTTTTTTTCTACACTATCCTTCACTCACTCTGGAACACAATACAGAACCACTTCATTCAGTGGATTATGGGCTGAACCTTTGGCCGTAGCCGGTTACCTGGGGACAGCGATTCTCCTCCAAGAGATTACCGGAGTGACGTAGTCACACGATTTGTTCTATTGAACATCAAGTGATTCTATTCAGCTGAGAGAAACGCCCAATCCACAGTGAATAAAAAAAAAAAAAAAAAAAGTCATGGTCTAAAAAATAAAAAAAAGGTCATTAAGGTAATAAAGGTAAAAAAAAAAGGTAAAAATGTCAAAAAGGTCAATAGGTCTTTTTTACGGTTTACATAATAACAACTTTAATAATACCTTTTGATAACGATATTACTATATCATATGATAATAAAATAAGAATATAATGAATAACTAATAATAACCGATAATACGAGTAACAACAGGGTTATATAATAAGAAACTTGTTATTTTTTTGTTTGGCGCCAGACTATTTTATTCAGCTGTGGGAGAGGGACATCCTCTGCCTGCTAGTACTGGCACCGGTGGAAATATACAAGAGAATTCCTTCCGTGCCACGAGGTACTTTTCCTTTGGTCGAGGTTGCCGCCAGACGATTTAATTTATCTCTGTGACCCTAGGAAGAGGCTATGGTCTATTTCGATTTGTCTCGGACGTACCGGTTGGCACTTTACCTTCTGTTCCAGTGCCGTCAGGCGATTTCATTCACCTCAATGTCAACCCACAAATATCAGATTTGACCAACCCTGCCCTTAAAAAAAAAAAAAAAAAAAAAAAAAAATCCCTTGATCGATCTCCTTAAAACCCCTAAAAATAACCTCGCCATTCCAGGTCGAACGACCTTAATCCCTTGATCGATCTAAACCCCGAAGAATAACCTCGCCATTCCAGGTCGAACGACCTTAATCCCTTGTCAAGGTCCGCGATGCCCCGCCTTTCAACTTCACCATAAAAGCTAATTAATGATGATAAGGTCTTTCTTGAGACTCGGCAACGTCGAGAAACGCTCCCAAGGTCCCAGTGGGTGGCGGCAATGATCCTAAGCCGACACCCAAATGAGAGGTTGTGGTCCCGAGGACCACCTTCAGGAGGTTGCGGAGGTGTGGTTAAGTACAACTTCGGTGTAATGGATGATACCAGGTCCTGAGCGTGGTATAACGTGGTATAATAAGAGCCCAAGCGCTGGTTGGAAAGTCTTACCGATCTCACTTAAGGTTTCGTCACACCAGACACACGCAGGAGTGATAAACGAAACGATACGATTTGAAACAATTATAGTTCTTTCTCTTAGCTTAGTGTTCGGGTTCTAAGTACGATGTGATTAATGAAAAGGTCGGGTGATAACGATTGAGCTGGGATGTGGATACGTGGTCTACAATTGAACATATCTTGGTGTTTGTATGCAAATGAAGAAGAAATCTTCACAGTAGCTCAACAGACACGCGTGCACGGGTAATCAGATAAACACCCATGCACGCACACACACGCACACACACACACACACACACACACACACATATATATATATATATATATATATATATATATATATATATATTATGCATACAGCGCATATGCACAGATGTCTGAACTATATGCTCATATATAGGTACGTGAGGCACATATCAAGATATATGCAACACAAACACACAGACGCAAATACAAACACACACACAAGCACACACACACACACACACACACACACACACATATATATATATATATATATGTATATATATATATACATACATACATATACATTCATGCAGCAATATTTCATGTACCTTCAAATCACATATTCTATCTGCCATCCCTCCGGTAGTCATTCCTTTCATTCACAATCCTTCTCTACCTTAACCTCAGTTCATCTTTCACTCCCATAAAAATCCCATTCTTTTTACCGAGACAGGAGAGAGAGAGAGAGGGAGAGAGAGAGAGAGAGAGAGAGAGAGAGAGAGAGAGAGAGAGAGAGAGAGAGAGAGAGAGAGAGAGAGAGAGAGAGAGAGAGAGAGAGAGAGAGAGAGAGAGAGAGAGAGAGAGAGAGAGAGAGAGAGAGAATGATGATACTCAGGAGAGCAGCTCAGTCAGAGTGAAAAGCCGCCGATGATGAGCCGGAGGCGAGATGACCTGAAGGCGGGTTCTGTCACACGAAGAAGGTAGACACGCCAAGCCAACACCCTTACATCTGAGACCCACTGCCCTCCACTCCTATTCCACGAGTCCTCCGCCTTTATTCAAAAGTAAAAGAAAAGACGAAAGACGTAAAAGGCAAAGAAGTCGACGATTAGGAAGATGGAGAAAAATTCGGATGAAGGAGACCAGAAGGAAGATGAAAGAAATGAATACTATGAAGAAGAAGACGGCGAAGTAGAAGATTGAGGAGGAAAACCATGAAAATGACGAAGAAGACAAATAAGACGACGAATACGAAGACGATGAGGACAAAGAAGACGAAGAAGACGAAGAAGACGAAGAAGACGAAGAAGACGATGAAGACGAAGAAGACGAAGAAGACGAAGAAGACGAAGAAGACGAAGAAGACGATGAAGACGATGAAGACAAGGATATGCTACTTCCTTTCCTACTCATTATCCTCTCATTTTACTTCATTGGGCATTTTTCTACATCGTCAGTCCACATATCATTCCAGAGTCTACACATTCTATTTTCTCAATGGAAAATTTTCTTCTATTGTGTTGTATGTAATATCTTGAGCAGACTCCAGACTGCCGTACTAAATTTCTTTGCTTATCAGTATTGTATGAATTAGATAAAAACTGTATATACACATACATACATTTGCATATACACAATACATACACACATGCATGCGTATCTACATTCACACATACGTACATATCCACACGCACATATATACATACACCCATATATCCATAAAGACATTATAAATACCCACATATACATACACATACAATTTGTGTATAACATACGTTTCTACATTCACGTACACACATCCCCACGTACACATAAAGCACATATGTATACATACACCATACATATAAACATATATATACTGACACATACAATTTGTGTATACATTCATAGCCTGCGCACAGAGCCATAACGATGGCAAAATGGAAGATGGAGATGGAAGGGAGAAATGGGGGAAGGCAAAATGGAAATGCAAATTGAAAAAGTGACAGTAATAGGGAAGCAACAAAATAATAATAAATAGATATGTAAATAAATGAAAATAAGCGGATAAATAAACTGAAAGATGGATTAACTCTTCACTCATAATATACAATGAAGATCCCACGACAAATTCGGAAATCATCACATCAAAAATCACATGTGCGTGTCACCCAGCCCCCCACGCCTCCACCCTTTCCTCTACCCCATTCCCTTCCCTCCCCCCTCCCCATCAATCCATCTCGCACGCATCAACCCCATAATCGACCTCCTCCCTGTCCTTCTGATGAAAATTTAATCAATCCATCAACTGCGAGTCGCGCAATCTATCAAATCTTCATAATTACTCAATCTTAATTGATTCCGTCACTATTACGGGGTGCTGTGTCCCCGTCGACTCATCCTGTGATCTTCTTCAGTTGATCAAATCCAAAATCACCTCCCGACGACCAAAGGAAGGTTCATAGAATCGTCTCGTGTTAGGATGATTAGAATAATAATAAAGATGACAATGATAATACCAATAATGATGATGAAATTGTTATTATTGTTGTTGTTGTTGCTGTTGTTGTTATTGTTGCTGTTGTTATTGTTAGTTATTGTTATTGTTATTATTATTGTTGCTATTGTTGTTATTGTTGCTATTGTTATCATCATCATCATCATCGTTATTATTATTATTATCAATTATTAAGGAATGCAAGTATGACCAGTCATCCAGAAGGTGCTAAGATAAAAGGGGGGAAGGGGGTGGAAGGGAGTGGAGTATGTTGGGAATGGAATGGGTGGGAGAGATTTTTATGCCTTTTTTTCTTTGGCTACCTCCCTTGTAAGGGGGAAAAAAGCCTTTGATATACGTGCATTATTATTACTATCATTATCATTATTACCATTTGTATTACTATTATCATTATTATTATTAGTACTACTTTTATCATTATCTGCACAAACCCGCAGCCCCATAGTGGCTGGCAACGGTCCTTGGGGTCTCCCATAGATCTCTCTGGGTAAAAACTTTGAAGAGTTGTCTGTATTAGTCTGGAATTATTCCTATGTCGGCCATTTATAGGAATGAGACGAGGGGAGCAGTCGGCGGTTGCCATTCTTGTGAAAAGGTGGCGGAAATGCACTCGAAGTTGTTAGATAACTCAACCCCACCCCAGAGATCGAGTGTCAGCCCCTCAAGGTTGCACCTCCAGATGGAAGCGTGTTGATGGGTTTTTGAAGATGAGAGGTGGGGAGATGATGCTATCTGATGTCTACCTTATAGGAGTAGAATGAAATTTCCTAAAGAATGCCACCTTGTTGAAGAGGGCGACTGAACAATGGACGGTGGGGCACCGATCCTCTACGACGCCCGAATGACAACAAAAAAAAAAAAAAAAAAAAAATCTGCAGGGCTATTTGCTCTGTGCTTTCGCTTTGTCGTGATGTTTATAAATCTTGCTTGACTTCTCACAGTCCTGCTGAAACAGAAGTCTTCAATTATGCATAGATTTATAACTCTTTGTGTGCGGCACCTTATAATCATACTACCCCCCCTTCGCCCCTCCCCCTTTACTTCCGTCAAGTGACTACGAGCTACGATAACCTCAACAAGTTAAAATGAAAAAAGATGAAAAAAAAAATTACGTCAAAAACTGGCACCTTGTAATTTTCCTTTCCCTCGGCCCTGCAATGAATGGCTGCAACATCAAGTCCAATCCACTGCAAATGAATTAAGAAAAAAAAATTTAGTAAGAAACTCGGATTGGTGTACCTATCAGGCCCCACGAAGCATTTATATTTTGCTTTGACTCCTCCAAGAAAAATAGAAATTAATTTTTCATTTCCGTCACACTGACAAAAAATTGAATTGATATTGGTCTACAGTTGGAGTAAATAATGACTGAAATCCACAAAATACACACACAAAAATCCACAATAAAGCACAGTAAAATAAGATAGAGCACGAGACATTATGAGCGCAGGCTACTATTATAGGAACATATAGCTAAACAATTGAATTAGTAGTGTATGGTATTAATGACTTTCTGAATCTTGATTTACGTTTCAGAGAAAGTGATGGCTTCTTCCTTGATCTCTTATACTCTTCATGAAACGAGTTTCATGATTATCCTTGAGTTTCAGGGACTAGACACCCTCAGCCCCACAGCGTTTGGCAACGATCCTTGGGCCTTCCCGCAGATTTCCCTTGAAAGAAAGGTTGGACTGTCTGCGATGTGGGAGGGCGTCACCGCTGGAGGGAACCAGTTGCCAATTGTCGGTTCTTCTCATGTGAAGAGACGAAGGATACACGACCCAAGAGGCCTTGGCTCCGATTCGGAGACAGAGTGCCAGCCCCTTAGGGCTGCATCTTCGGATTGAGGTGAGGGTGTATACGGGTTCTGAAATCGGGGAGATGATTCTCTCGGACGTCTGTCTCGGAGGACCAACAGCTACCGGCACCCGTCGTCGGGCCCCTCTGTGTGTGAGTCACCCGTATGCAGATTTCTGTTCCTTTGTATTTCGTGTGTATGTGCGCGCGCGCGCGCGCGCGTGTGTGTGTGTGTGTGTGTGTGTGTGTGTGTGTGTGTGTGTGTGTGTGTGTGTGTGTGTGTGTGTGTGTGTGTGTGTGTGTGTGTGTGTCTGCAGTATGTGTATACATATACATATACATATACGCATACATATACACATACATATTCATATACATATACGTATACGTAAACGTATACATATACATATACCTACACATATACATATACATATACATATACCTACACATATACATATATGAATATGCGTATACATATAGAGAATACCGTGGCAGTTGATACTGCGGGCGACCATTGGGTACTCATCGAACGACCCCCCGACTTGGATTCTCGAACGGAAGTGAGGACGAGGACGTAAGCAGCAAGAGTAACAACAACAACAACAACAACAAAAACAACGAGAAGAAAGAAGAGTAATAGAAAAAGTAGGAGTAGAAGGAAGAGAAGAAATAGAAAAAGGAAGAGTAGGAGGAGAATTTAGAAGAGAAAGAGGAAAAGGAAGAGGAAGAGGATAAGGGTAAAAGAGTGAAAGGAAGTTGAAGGACAAGAAGAACAAGAAGAACAATAAGAGAAAGAATAGGAGGTACAAGAAGAGGAAGAGGAAGAAGAGGAAGAGGAAGAGGAAAAGGAGGAGGAAAAGAGAAGAAAAGAAGGCGGAAGAGAAGCAGGAGGGAGGAGAGGAAGTATAGAAAGAGTACGATGAAGAAGAAAGATGATGAATAGGAACAGGTGGAAGAGAAGAAGTACAAAAAGGAGGAGGAATGGAAAAAGAACAACAACAACAAAACGATGACAACATCAACAAAACAACAACAAGATAAGAACCGCAACAAGACAACAAGAAAACAAAAACAACAACAAGACAACACCAAGACTAGAACGGCAACAAGACAACAACATAACAAAGCAACAAGACAACAACAACAACAACAACAATAACAACAAACAGGACTGACACCAGTGTCCAGGACGAGTTGTGGCCCCAGCATCGTCGGCGGCCAACAACGCGCCGCTAACTAGAGGGAGAGCGCAAGTGACAACATAAACTTGAGAGGGAAACGCAAAAAAAGGAACGTAAATATCAACTCGAGATGACCAACCTGAAGGCGGCAGAGGCAACGGTGGTGGCAGAGGTAGCAGCAAGAAAGATGACGTCTTTAGAATATATATATATATATGTATATATATATATATATATATATATACATATATATATATACATATATGTATACATAAATATATATGTATATATATATATATGTATATATGTATATATATATATGTATATATATATATATATATATATATATATATATATATATATATATATATAGTAGGGGTAGCATGGAACATGACGCCTTAAAAAAAAGGAGTCGATTCAAAAGGCATAAGAATGGAGCAAAGAAAAAACAAATGAAAGAAGAGAAAAACGGAAAACGAAGAAGAAGAAGAAGAGGCAGACGATTAGGAAAATGAGAGAAAGGCGATAGAAAATGACGAGGAGGACGAAAAGGAAGTCGAATGAAATGAATAACAAAAAGATGACGAAGAAGTTGACTGAAGAGAAAGACCATAACGAAGAATAAGAAGACGAATAAGACGACGACGAGGACGAAGAGGACGACGAGGACGAAGAAGAGGAAGAAGTCGTCGAAGAAGAAAGCTAGGACGACGAAGACGAAGACGAAGAAGAAACCGAAGACAAAGAAGAAAACGAAGACATTTTCCCACGCATTCGAACCGCCGTGGACAGGACGGTGGTCATTCTGAGGTTTTCGAACGAGTTGACTTAATGAAGGCTGGAGCACCCCAAGACGGTCGAATCCTAATCCTTGCCCTTGACCTTGACTTGGGCTTCCGTTTTTAGTCAGGAGAGGGATCGGTTCGTTAGGACACCAGTCTTCTTCTTTCTTAGAGTGTCTTATGTTTACGTTTTCTGCAAACAAGCTAGAAAAGCTCTCGAAGCCCGTGTCTACGTAAATCTCAAGCGCATATATTTATTCGTTCATGAACATATGTATGTAAATAGAGAGAACGAAGGCACAATTATGTATATACGCACGTATATATTCACTCACATCCACAGTGCAATTTTACATGCGTTCGCATACAATTACATGCAAACGCAGGCACACACACACACACACACACACACACACACACACACACACACACACACACACACACACACTCAAACACACACAGTGTTTAAAGCAATAGTCCTCAACCCGTTCTCTAAAGTCTAATGTGCATATATATATATATATATATATATATATATATATATATATATATATATATATATATATATATATATATATATGCTGGCTCATTGTGACTAGTTGATGAAGGTGGAAAAAGAAGTCACGGGTCTAGTTCCGAGTTCCTGAGTTTATTCCTGACCGGTTTCGCTCTATGCTTCTTCCGAGGAAGCATAGAGCGAAACCGGGCAGGAATAAACGCGGGGACTCGGAACTCGACCCGTGTCTTCTTTTTCCACCTTCATCATATATATACAAAAAGGGAAATTCATTAATAGATAAATGAATATAATCAAATCAAGGCACATAATGAAAAATAGTGATACAACTCTAGTGCTAAGGCTCTGCATTAAATAAACTTAAGACTGAAAATATTCGTTTTTCGTATTTGGCGCATAAAATGGGAAGAAGGGGCAGATATTGACACCAAATTCTCAGTTGCGATATATTTACCCTGTGTCTCATCTTTCATCTAAATATATTAATTTTATTTATCTAATCATTTTACCTATTTGTTAATCTATATATCTACTTATCTATTTATTTATTCATTTATTTATCAAATTTTGTTTATTTATCTATTTATTTATTCATTTATCTAATTTTCTGTTTATTTATCTATTTATTTACTTATGTATTCTTTATTTATTTGTTTATTAAATATTTAGTTATTTAGTTATTTTTACCTCTACAGTGTGTATGAGCTTGTGTTCCTTGTCTTACTGTACGGTTGTTAGATATGAACACTGAATGGTGATTGAAGAATCGTCGCGATGTCTTTGGTACTAAGCGCCTTCGGAGAATCATGGGGAATCGCTGGAACTTCTTCGCATCAAACATCAAACCTGGAGACTGTACTGTGAGGCTCAGTTTAGGCCAGTTACCTTCAGCATAATCCGTGAACACCATCTACATGGACGTGTGGCACGTTTCAAAGGATTACAAAGGCGGAGCATACCGACAGAAGACCTTTTCATCCATATCTAGGTCGGATGCGAAAAAAAAAATCATATTAATAATCATATTAATAATCATATTAATAATG
>NC_134795.1:15410402-15412902 GCF_046742065.1 Oratosquilla oratoria | reverse complement strand
ACTATACCAGAATTGCTGATTAGCCCTTTGGAGGCCAAAGCTGATTATGTTTGTATTTCCTCCTTTTTTATATAAATTCTTAACATTTGTGTGTCTCCCTCTCGATTTTCTTCCCCAAATCTTGCCCCGCCAAGAAAGACGAAAAATAAATAAATGATGAAGAAAAACCCCTTTTATTTATTTAAAGTTGACGGTCATAATTATCTCATATTTCTTCTACCAGGTCATCGTGATGATTTTTCACATATTCATATTCCTCACATTATATAGAAATGTATAATTTGCATCACCGCAGGTCATGGCCCCTCTCAATTCTTGTCATGGATCCTTTAGGTTGAAAATCAATGGGGCAGTCCTTCTGAAGGCCCAGAACTCCTCTCGTAACTGAATGAAATCATTTATCGGTACTCAGGTTAGATGTGCAAGACGATATCTCTATCATGAATAGGTTAAACGAGATTAAGATAACCCTCTTAACATCTTAGTTACTGGGAGAAAGTCAGTTATCGTTTAATTAACCCTCTTAACATCTTAGTTACTGGGAGAAAGTAATTTTATTATTTAATTAACCCTCTTAACTTCTTAGTTACTGGGAGAAAGTCAGTTATCATTTAATTAACTCTCTTAACATCTTAGTTACTGGGAGAAAGTCAGTTATCTTTTGATTAACCCTCTTAACATCTTAAGTTACTCGGAGAAAATCAACAATCACTTAATTAACCCCCTTAACATCTTAGTTACTGGGAGAAAGTCATTTTATCATTTAATTAACCCCCTTAACATCTTAGTTACTGGGAGAAAGTCAATTATCACTTAATTATTGCTGTCTCTAGATTTGATTCATCTCATTGGCTTACCTTTGTTAACAAAGGTCATCTGTTAAACCCATACATACCGATTGATACTTTTTTGTTTATTTGTTTATTTATCAAATTAATTTCTTTATCTATTCTTTATTTATTAATTACTTTATATTTACCTATTCATATCTTATCCACTGATTTATCAATATTTACTCATTTATCCATTATTCTTTTATTCATCTATCCATCTATTTATTAATTTATATACTTATTTGATCACTTATTTTTATCTAGTGGTGTCGCCTTGCTATTCTATTCCATGGTACTCCCTCATGACTAGAGATTGACTTTTGGCTACTTGTCTATATAAGGTAGGAGAGGAGGGTGGGGGGGAGTGGGTGGGGACCCTTACAGTGAGAGACTGTTATCTCGAACCCCGTTAACTCGGACAGAGAGGAACAGCAGCTAAACGTCAACGTGAAAATGGCGTTGACGACGGACCCAGTGCTTCGCTATACCGGGGTCCCACGCGCGGGCGGGCTTCAACCCTTCAATTCGGTGTCGTCCTCTTGAGCATCTCGTTTCGCACACACCCCAAGACGATTTTATTCGCAGATCTTGAGACCAATCTGGGTGTTGGTCTACTGGGCCCTCGTTCAGGTCCTGGGTACGACCCTCTGCCGAATAAAATCTTCTGTCTGCCTCAAAGAAGGGTAAAGGATACCCTGGCGTCGCCGTATTTAGGGGATATAAACAAAAAAAAACTCGGGAATGTATGGAGGACATGTTCGCCAAAGTGGAGGAGTTTTTCACTTTGTCTTGAAAGAATAACAGGAAGGTCTAAACATGAAATGGCTTGTAAGCCCAATCGGCCCCGTGACGTCCTCTATATATTTTCTTCTGGCTGAGCCCGCAGTTCAGCTAAAGATTGACACAAGTACTGAAGGTGGGTTGGTCGGTATGGGCTGTGGTTCTATCCTTGTAGACGATCTTGAGCCGCCGTCGAACATTATATAATCTATCTATCTATCTATATACTATGAGCTTCTTTCCCCTTATAAGGAGGGTAGCCAAGACAAAGCGCGTATCCACTCCCTCCTATTCCACTCCCATCCGTCACCCCTTCTTTTCCTTTCCTCTTAGCTCCTCGTGGATGAAAGGTCGTCTCTGCCTCCGGGCCGGAACAGAATCAAACCAGCAAGAGTGCTTTATGGCCCAATATTTGGTTTAGTGTCACTGTTATTTGAGGAATTAGCTGAGAATGTGTTGTTGTTGTTGTTGTTGTTGTTGTTGTTGTTGTTGTTGTTGTTGTTGTTGTTGTTGTTGTTATGGAATTTAGCTCACCAGCGTTTCTGTCCTTGTAGACAATCTCGTACGCTATCTTATATTCCGTGTGTTGGTTTAGGTAGTCGATGGTATTTATGGTTTGATTAATAGTCCTGCTTTCTGGAAGTTGTGGAGAGATGATATAGGTATTAGTGTTTTATCGTCCAGGATTTGGTGTAGTCACGGCTGTTTGAGGGAGTAAATGACATTGTGGTTTGTTATGGAGTGTTGAGTAAATCGAGCAATTGGGTGGTACTTAATTGGAAAGTCTTTGTTATTTCCTGGATCGGGGAAAGGGATGACGATGATTTCTCTCCAGGCTGATGGAAGGCTACCCTTAATCAACATTCTGTTGAAGATGATTAATAGAA
>NC_134795.1:15400402-15402902 GCF_046742065.1 Oratosquilla oratoria | reverse complement strand
ACACACGCACAGGCACACGCACACACACACACCTCTCATGGCGCTGTGGTTAGAGCTCTGGCCTGCCACTACGGAGGTCCGGGTTCGATCCTCGCCCGGGGCTGAAATAATATCAGTATCGCAGCGCTGAGGGGTGTTACTCCAACTCTCGTGTGCAAGGTCATAGCATTACCCATAGATCGGATCTACGAGCTCTGAGCTCTCTTTCAGGAGGGAAATAGCTGTCGATCACGAGTCCAACACGTGATCCAAAGACCAAGTGAATACATACACACGCACACACACACACACACACACACACACACACACACTAAATGGAGATCACCATGAAAATGGAAGCAAAAATATATACAAGTTAACGAAAGTACCGTTGCCTTAAATTTCACTAAATGGAGAACCCGCAGCCCCACGTTACCTGGCAACAGTCCTCTGGACACCCCCAATGACTTTTCTCGGAAGAAATTTTGGATTGTTGTCATTGTTGTATTGGTGTGCAGTCGTCGGTTGCCAATCCTCCATGCGTGAAAAAGTGAAAGAAATACAGTTGAAACTGATAGAGGGAGATCTTGGGGCCAGTCCTGGGACCGAGTGACATCCCCTCAGGGATGCACCTCTTGATGGAGTTAAGGGAGTGACAGGTTTTGAAAATGGAAAGCTTTTCTGTCCTTCTTGCTAGACCACTATATGGAAGTATCCGTGGTTGATACCTAACATAAGAACGTAAGAACATAAGAATGAAGGAGACTGCAAGAGACCATAAGGCCTACATTTAACTTGACGGAACGAAATATATTACAACGTCGAAATAAAAGAGACCTTAATGCCAAAAAACAAGCATGAGAATATGTTACGAGTACTCAGTTATAAGACACTGTTTACAAACATAATTTCCCACCTTATCTGAGTTGATTACAAGGGATTTTCATTGAAATATCATGGTTAATTCATATAAAGATTCTGCACATTAGTCAACACTAATGTTTGTGTTAATTGATAAAAGTAAAATTCTCCCAAATGAGATGGACGAAATACCCAATCGAACACGAGAGTTACTAATCATAGCAACAGGCTCTGGAACTCTCTTCTTCTCTGGACACACGCTGTCCCTGAGCTTGATTTTCAATTGGTAAATCTATTTTTCTTTGCGAAGTAGTCTTCTTGAAGTCCATATTCAGTCATTCTTTGAAATATCAAAAATGTCATTAGTTGTTGCCCAAATCATTACAATTTATCTTTATATATACCTGTACACACACACACACACATACACACACACACACACACACACACACATATATATATATATATATATATATATATATATATAAATATATATATATATGCATGTATATGTCTCTAACGAGCTCCATTGCCTTATTATGGATATTTCCGCCTGCAACATGAAATTGGCCAGTCTGGACGTAAAAATCCTCTTCACACGTGTTCCATCAAACAAGGTAATAGAAGAGGCCCTTCGAGACAAAATCAAGAAGGAGAAAATCACCCTCCCTCTGCCCTTAACAACTTTTCGATTTAATACAACTTTGTGTGGAATTAAACTATTTCAAGTTCCAGGACCGCTGTTTCCATCAGAAATTTGGCTATGGGTTCTCCGTAGAGTGCGGTCCTTGCCAACATGTTTATGGAATTTTTAGAACCAGGAGTCTTTTGCTGACCTCGTTCCCGAGCATGTGACCCGACTGCGCTACGTGGACGATATCCTATGTATCACACCCAGACGATACCAACCTTCATCGCTTCCAAACTGCATTGAACGAGGTAGAGCCCACCATTCAGTTTTCGCTCGAAGAAATTAACGATTCTCTTCCTTTCTTATACACACACATATCAAAACATGATAACCAGCTGAAATTTAAAGTATGTATAAAACCCACTAACAAAAACGACTTAATTCAATTCTACTCCCACCATGACATCAAAGTCAAAAATGGAGTAGCAATTGGCTTCTTCCTAAAGCGGCCCATACACGATCAATTATATTGCGCAATTACATTGTCAATACTCTGAATTGACAATTAAATTGACCGTGTATAGGAGATATATCGCCCATACAAAATTAAATTCACCGTGTATGATCGATATATCGCCCATACACTGTCAATCTAATTGTCAATTCAGAGTATTGACAATGAAATTGCGCAATATAATTAATCGTATATGGGCCGCTTTAGGACACAGAATATGCAGTGAAGAATACTTAGAACAAGAGTGCTGGTACATCAGGGAAACTTTTTTATAATTTCAAATTTCCAGACTTCCTTATAGATAGATGCAGAAAACAGGCCCTCAAGATTCTGGTAGGCCATAGGCAGCAGGGCGGGGCAGTCAAACGTCTCATGTTACCAACCAGCGACGTTGCCACCAACCTGACTCGTATTTTAAAAACTCCCAACTTGGAAGTAGTGTGCCAGACCAGTAGGACAATTAAAGACATCACGAGGACGAAAATAAACATCGGCAAAACGGCGACCCATAAATC
>NC_134795.1:15385402-15395402 GCF_046742065.1 Oratosquilla oratoria | reverse complement strand
AGCCATCTCCTACAGCACGTCCGTCGCTCTTGAGTAAAAACTTGAAATTTTTGTAACACATGACTTATCCTTTTTCTGAATCAAAATTGGTTCTTTGCCATAATTTTCCTCTGCCAAACATTTCATCCGTCTTTTAAAATTCTCTCATATATTTCATCTATCATGGTGGTCAAGAGCACAGACCTGCAATTTCGGGGTTCCTCCTCATTTCCTCTTTTATAAATTGGGACCACACTGTCCTTTTACCAATCTCTACGTGTTCATGTACGTGCGAACGTACGTATGCACGTGTGTGTGTGTGTGTGTGTGTGTGTGTGTGTGTGTGTGTGTGTGTGTGTGTGTGTGTGTGTGTGTGTGTGTGTGTGTGTGTGTGTGTGTGTTAGTGTGTGCGTGTGTGTGTGTGTGTGTGTGTGTGTGTGTGTGTGTGTGTGTGTGTGTGTGTGTGTGTGTGTGTGTGTGTGTGTGTGTGTGTGTGTGTGTGTGTGTGTGTGTGTGTGTGTGTGTGTGTGTGTGTGTGCGTGCGTGCGTGCGTGCGTGTGTGACTGTTTATAAGATCGTGCGCGCGTTTATGTCCGCATCAAAGCAGTCAGAAATAATAAAGAACATCTCTACATAATTGACGTCACCAGGACTATTATTAACTCGCCATTCTCTTTCGGATTTTTTCCCCGGGTCATTATTTTCACGACAATCTTCGTTTCCTTGCCCCTCCCCCTCATTCTCCGCCTCGCCACCAATTCCCTCCCTTCTCCCCCGCGGGTCCCTCACCACAACCCCCACCCCCAGTCCCCCCCACCCCCTACCTCTCCCCCAAGACCTTCTGCCGTAGACCACCCAAAGCGTCTTCAAGAAATCGCGAAAATTCTACTATCTCCTCCGTTGTCCACCAAATAAAGAGCTCGTTAAAACATGCTCGAAGGGATGTTATCACTGTTAGGTAGAAGTCTATCAGATGTTTCATGGATTTAGTTCTTTACTATTATATCATTACTCCCGTTGCTATGGCAACACACCATTACCCTAATGAATGCGTTCTTTTTATTTTATTTTTTCTTTCTTTCATTTTTTTTTTTTTCTTTTGTTTTAGCTAAAACCAAACAATTGCCTCCGGTTCAAACGAGTCCTTGGACCTCGAAGCGTTTGTCATGGGAGCGAGTCAGATTTATAATGACGTAATGATGACGTAATGATGACGTAATGTTTTTTTTTTGGGGGGGGGGGGCTGACGAAGAGGTATGCAGACCCCCAGCCCAAAGAGGGGTTCTACCGATCGAGACCCAGTCCCTTCATCTTTCAGGAGCTCCCTACAGCTGAATAAAATTATCTGGTTTTGGACTGATCAATGAATCTACAGAGTACCTCATTGTGCTGAAGGAAGCTCATTTTTTCATCACTGTATCGCTCCTCTTCCTCCTCGTCTTCCTCCTCCTCCTCCTCCTTCTCTTCCTCCTCCTCTCTTCTTTTTCCTCCTCCTCTTCCCCCTGCTCCTCCTCTTCCTCCTCCTCCTCCTCCTCTTCCTCCTCCTCCTCTCTTCTTTTTCCTCCCCCTCTTCCCCCTGCTCCTCCTCCTCTTATTAACCGAAGACTCGAAAGCAGACCCTCACTGGTACAACGTAGGCAATAATCCAAAGTATCTTCTTGATGAGATCTATAAGAAGACCCAAGAACACCGATACCGGTTGACGCGAGGCCGCGGACAACGAGTACTGTGACACTGCGAGCCTCATAACATGCGTCGGGTACACGAAGCTTCGTTTCTGAATACGGAACTCAACTGTGACCTCTGACCTTGTTCATGACCTCAACTGTGACCTCTGACCTTGTTTGTAACCTCAACTGTGACCTCTGACCTTGTTCGTGACCTCAACTGTGACCTCTGACCTTGTTCATGACCTCAACTGTGACCTCTGACCTTGTTCATGACCTCAACTGTGACCTCTGACCTTGTTCATGACCTCAACTGTGACCTCTGACCTTGTTCGTGACCTCAACTGTGACCTCTGACCTTGTTCATGACCTCAACTGTGACCTCTGACCTTGTTCATGACCTCAACTGTGACCTCTGACCTTGTTCATGACCTCAACTGTGACCTCTGACCTTTTTCATGACCTCAACTGTGACCTCTGACCTTGTTCGTGACCTTCACGGCAGCGCGGAAGCCCCGCCGCCGCCTCCTCGTACTTCCTCCAACTGCTGAAGTCGTCCTCGACCTGAAGGCCGCAGGGCTCCGAGGGTGACATTCGAAGCTCGCACTCCTGACAAAGAGAAATAATAAAAGATAAGATTATAACAATTCAGTTTAACGTCACAAATTCCCCCTATCAGGAGGCCAGAACGGTGCCCTTTACAGAGGATTTTGTAGCATGAAGTTTAACGAACCATACTCATGGTCCAACTCGCCGGTGGCCGGGTTCAAACTACCATCGCCTCGACCTCCGCCGCAAGTAGCGACGCTCTAAATCGCTCAGCCAGCGAGTAACTTGGAATACGATGCAAAGATAACATGATAAGGAATAAATATACTTATTAAAAGAATGTAGATGATGGAGTAGTTTAAGAAGATGATATCCCACCGGACCTGCGGTGAGGGATATCTCGAGGTGGACCTTAGGAGGCCTGGAGGACGTCTTTCGTTCTGTCAAACACACACAGACATACTCTTCCTTGACGCATGTCTTTTTGCATTCACAGGAACCTTTCGTATATAAATCAGTGTGTGCATATGGTAGGAATGTGCTGGACTGGTCCTGTTCGTGTGTGTTTGTTGTCTTTATAAGGCACCACGTGACCCTGACAGGGTACAATCATAAGTATTGAATAAGTATAAAACTCATCATTATCTATTTTATTTTATTCATTCATTTATGTATCTATCATTTTATTTACTCATTTGTCTACTTATTTATCTATTCATCTCTTTTATCTTATTTTATCTATATTTTTATCTATTCAATGTTCATTTACTTTTATCTATTAGTTTATTTGTCTTATTTTAGTTTTTAATGATTTGTTAATTTATTTTTTTATTTTGTTTATTTTATTCTATTTTATATTTCATTTCTTATTTTCATTTTCTATTTTATGTATATATTTATTTATTATATATACACACACACACATTATATATATATATATATTATATATATATATATATATATATATATATATATATAAATATATATATATATATATATATATTTTTTTTTTTTTTTTTTTTTTTTTTTTCCTGCGAATTTCAATTCAGGTCACCCGTACGGAAACCGAGAGTGTTTCTCCTGAGCCAGCAGGAACTCTTCTTTCCCCTACAGTTACGTCAAGGAAATTAAGCAAAATAATAATTTTGATATAAAGCAATCCATGTAACCTCCTTTGGCGCAGTGACGAATATTATTTATTCTATTCTGGCTATCACCAGGCAACTTAATTCAGCCGAGGAAGGGATGGAGTTCTCTGTTTGTAAATAGATAAGATAGAAGGGGAGTGAAATAAAATCGGTTTGTAATACTAGGGATAGGGAATCAGTCACTGGTTCTCAGCTCTCCTTGTAGTCGAGGGAATGCAGCGCGAAGAACGAGTGTCAGACCCTCGGGGCTGTACCTCTAGATAGAATTGAGGATGTTGACAAAGTATGAAGATGGGAGACAAGGAGATGATTCTCTCTGACGTCCTCCTCTCAGTATTTTGCCTGGAGGTCTCCATCGCTAGTTCTATTGAGAAAAAAAAAATCTATCAAATAAAGAAAAACTGGAACAGGTGGCCCCGTCTCACCTGGATCAATCCGCAGACTTGATGGGGTTGCTTGGCGAGGGACAGAGGGGGCCGGGGAGGAGCGGGCGGGTTCCGGGTAAGGCTCAGGGTGTATGTGTTCAGGACCCACGGCTCCGAGTGGCCGATGTCCACCACTACGATCGAAAGGCGACTCACGCCAAGGCCCAGCGTGAAGTTGACCAACCTGTCGAAGGAGGTCTTGTGTACTGTGTGCGTTCCTGGTTCGCAGAGAGGCTTAGTTGTTAGTAGTTCGGTGGTTAATATCGTCAACTTACCAAGGAATTGATCAGGCTGCCGGAGGTGTGTTGTGCAGCAATAGATTGAGCGTAAACCATTGGCATATATATTTACTGGATAGCAGATAGTGGGAGAAAAGGAGGAAAAGGAACAGGAAAAGAAGGAATAGGATTATTATCATTAGGAGTGTAAGATGTTGGTAGATAAAGGTAGACAGGTAGGGTAGATATAGAGATAGGTGGCGAGAATTTCATTTTATGAGCTGGATGTTTGGTAAATAATAGCCGCGAAGGAGTTGCATAATCTCGCTCCTCGTCTAAAGATTATAAACAACGGCTAAGGACCTGACTTCAGTGGTGTAAAATGCTGATGTAACAATATGTAAATTAAGCCAGCCATGCATCGATATCGTGATTGCTTGAGTAAGCAGTAGTGCCTAAGATGTTTGTAACAGTCTTTCTGATTGGGGAAAGGGTGGAGGAGGAGAAAATTTTATTGGTTCATGGGAGTAAAGTCACACCCTTAGGGGAGGCACTTAGATGTAAGAGTAAAGAGCATTGGACTGGGGAAGTCGTGACGTCAGTTTGAGGTGCCTAAGTGAGTAAATTGAGGATTCCAGTGGGGAGTCCTTTGGTGTAAATTAACAAGCCAAGTGTAATATCATTTGGGAAGAAAAAGGAAAATTTTACCTCGGTTTAATTCACCCTCGTAAAGAAACATTACTTACTTCCTACAGAAAGATATGGTGAATGACATCCTTACGTAAGACAGTGATTAAAAGAAAGTTGAAATTGAGAGGAGAAATACAAAACCATAGAAAGGGGAGAGTCAATCATAGTTACTACAGTGAAAGCGGAGGTGACGGAGGTAAAAGAAGCAATAAGTATAAACAGGACGAACTACAGGAAGAGGAGAAAGAAAAGAACGAGGAAAAAGGGAAGCAGAGGCAGAAAGAGCTCCAGGAAGAGGAGAATGAGGAATAGGAAGAGGAGAAGAAGGAAGAGAAGGACCAAGAGCAGGGTGAGGAGCAGGAGGATGAGGATGAAGGGGGAAGGAGGAGGGGATAGACGAGGAGGAGGAAGAGATAGAGAAAAAAGTACAGAAAGAGGAGGAGGAAGAGGAGGAGAAAGAGGAGGAGGAAGAGAAAAGGAGAGAAGTAGGAGAAAGAATAGGAAGAGGAGGGGAAAGAGGAGGAGGAGGAGGGGGAGGAGGAAGAGGAAAAGAATGAGAAATAAGGGAAGAAGGAGCAGGAGAAAGAGGCGAAGGTGAGTGTTGCTAAGCTTTAAACAATACAAATAGACAAAAGCACCCCAACGTCCTTGTCGTGGACCATCTAATGGAGGTGTCAGTCGTCGATCCCAAGAACAATTTCTTCCCGAAGAACAGTCTACTTTTTCGAACGACTCTACGTTAGTCGTGATTGACGTTTGAGACGTGTAACGACGGTGGCCAATGGGTAATGGACACAGGGGGAAGAAGGAGGGGGAGAGAGGAGGGAGGGGGGAGGAGAGGGGAGAGGGGAGAGGGAGAGGGGAGGGGGAGAAGGGACGGGGAGAGGGGGGTCAGAATCCCCGAAGGGGGAGGCGGACAAGCCTGCCGAAGTAGGCTGACCACCTGACGGAGGCGGAGTTCCTGACAGCAATCCATAAATTAGCGATTTAGCTTCGGTGACGCCCAGGACCTCTTCGCGATAGATTCCATTCTGACTAATACAAGACGATTTCATTCAGTTGGCGGAGGTGGAGGGGGCAAGGTCTGAACGACCTCTTTATCGAGCGAGACCCCATATTCAGGAAGAGGTCGAGTCAGAGAGCAGGTGGTAAAGGAGAGGTTTAAAGAGAGTAGCAGAAGGAAGGGACACAAGAACATCAAAGTGATCAACGTTCTTCCTTGAGTAGAAAGTAGTCTCCGGTTATAAACGACTGCTGTGTGATTCTGGACCTTGAAAGTGTTATTATGTTCTTTACTGTAGTTAATGCATATAATTATGCAACCAGTGTATGAAGACACACTTATATTTATATATATATATATGTATTTGTATATATATATATATATATATATATATGTATATATGTATATATATATATATACATATACATATACATATATATATATACATACATATACATATATATATACATATATATATTCATATACACATATATATACATATATACATACATATATACATATATATACATACATATTGATATATATATACATAAATACATATATAGATATATATATACATACATATATACATATATATATACATACATATATATATATTCATATATATATACATATATATATACATATATATATATATATACATATATATATAATCAATACATCAAGCTCCACTACACCAGTCCCACAGCTCTCGGAGCCTCCCATAGATCTTTTCTAAAAGAAACGTTAGATAGTTGTCTGTCATGTATTATTGTGGGTCAATATCAACGCCGCCGGCTGGCAAGAGAAGAACGAGAAGAGGAGCTGTCGCCGGTACACATCTCACTTTATCAAGGTGGAGGAAAGTCGATATTTAAAGAGAAAGATTATGGGTCCGTTCCGGGAACTGAGTGCCATCCCCTCGGGCTTGCACTTCAGGGTAAAGGAAAGGTTGTGGATGGAATCTGATGACATGAAGGTTTCTGTTCTTGGTCACTTTACTAATCTCTCTCATCTATTTACTACTTTATTTGTTTTTTTATCTATTTATATATCATCTTCTATATTATCTATAATATCTACTTGTTTTGTTTACTAATATTGTTTATTTATTTATGTACATTTTTTCTTAAGTTATTTGTAAAAGATTAATTTAATTTACTTATGCAGATTGTGGAAAAGTTCCTTAACATCCTGTAAACTATCTTCACTCCACGTGTGAAATAATAAATAATTATTAGGCAGAAATACGGGGTTTCAAAAAGCTAGTATGAGATCAGCATCCTAGGAATGACAAAACTATAGCAAAAAAAAAAATTAAAAAAAAAATAATAATAATAATGGTCACTAATTCTACTAACGTGGAAGATCCAAGTTTGTCCTCCAAGCGAGCTTCAGCCTGGCAGTGGAGAGCAACTCCCATGACCTCGATGTTGATGACGTCATACTCGACCTGGGCGGTGTAGGTGGTCACGAGGGGCGTGAAGGGTGGTGACAAAGTTATCTTGGGCTTGATAATCAACGTCTTTAAGTATGGAGCCGTAGCTGGGTCTGTCATAGAAAACGTAAGAGGAGAAGAAATATAGAGAACTAACATTTAAGGGCTGACTACAAAAGTTTGCAATATGTTGCATTACTCCGGGGTTTGAAATCTATATTATCTGAAGTTGATAAATAATATATCTTCATATTTATTTGTGATACTCAAGCCAGAAATTGCAACAAACGAGGTAATTAGTAGGTTTTGGAAGTTAGTTGACTAGAATAGATTGAGGAATATTTGAATCAAGTAATATGCTACTGAGCCTGAGGACGAATGAGAGATAACATTATAAACAGCTGTTACGCGCGCGCGCGCGCGCGTGTGTGTTTGTGTGTGTGTGTGTGTGTGTGTGTGTGTGTGTGTGTGTGTGTGTGTGTGTGTGTGTGTGTGTGTGTGTGTGTGTGTGTGTGTGTGTGCGAGTGTGTAGAGAGAGAGAATCGTCTTTATTTTCAAACCCCGTCAACTTCCTCACCTCCATACTATGTAGTTGCAACCCCGAGGGGTTGACAGTCTCCAGACAAGAAGGCGACCCAAGTTCTCTTTATTTCATCCACAAGTGGATTTCGTCCACCTTTTCACACAATGCACACATCGTAACACAGACATACCTTGACACACTCAACACATGGTTCATCACAAACAGACTCAAAATAGCTCCAACCAAATCTACAGCAACAGTTTTCACCAACTGGACAAAAGAACACAAATACATACCTCATCTCTACATCAACAACACTCTAATACCACACACAAACACACCGAAAATTCTTGGTGTAACATACGATACATCCACGTCTTTCAAACAACACATCACAAACATAAAAATCAAATGCACACCCAGACATAACGCACTTAAGTCAATCACTGGAACAACATTTGGACAAAACAAAGAAACTAATATAACAATATACAAACAATGCATACGCTCAGTGTTGAATTATGCGAGTCCTGCATGGGCTCCTAATCTCAGTGAGACACACCACAACACCCTTCAAATCATACAAAACAAAGCCCTAAAAACAATTACAGGCTGCACAAATACAACACCTACAGACCATTTACACCATGAAACAAAAGTCCTCAAAGTCAAGGACCACCTCGACATGAGAGGCACACAAACACTTGCCGCAGCCACCACAAACACATCACACCCGTTACACTACATAGCAGAACACCCACACACACCAAGAAACATTAAAACAACACCCAAAGTCCTTTATCACGCACAGATACTCTCTTCTCTTCCTCCACAACCACCAAATACCAGCCTCCGGAAACATATTCATAATCATATCACTCACCGCTCCATTAACACACTGAAAGACAACACACTGCTGCATGCCAGACCCCCTGATATCCACCCTTCTGAATCCTCTCTCCCACGAAAGGACAGAGTCCACTTGGCCAGACTGCGGTGCGGTCACCACCCAGCACTTCTAAGCTACCAGAAGAGGCTGGATGACCGCGTTGTGAACAACTGCCCAGGATGTAACACTTCACCCCATACCATACAACACATAATGGAAGACTGCATTATACACAATCATGCACGCAAACAACACAACATACGCTCTATAAAGGATTTGTGGGAAAACCCAGTTTCGGCTATGGCATTCCTTGGGGAGACGGGACTGCTCGGACAGACAGTCTAGGGAACGACAACAACAACAACAACAACAGATGACTGTTTCCCTCCTACTAGAAGCCTTTACCACAGGCACTCTCCCACACAAATACATCATAGACATAAGTAAAACTTTAGAAGTCCACATCTAAATGATATATCAATAGAAAATGAAATATTCATTTTATAAATCATTATACATCAACGTAATATGCGTTTTTCTTGGCGGAAATCAATAACAGAAAACGCTGCTAGAAGCTATACACTGCCGAACGGAGTCGCGACGAGTTCTCGAGACGCCATCTTTGTTTTGATAGATGCGGAAGTCGAAGAAGTTACAGTATGATAGATTGGTCTTACCTAACCTAACCTGACCTGCACTTAGTATTGCGGTACCTGTGATGCTAGAGGTCATCAGGGTTGTCTTCAGGGATACTGACGGCCGAGACTGGACAGACGATGATATGGCGTCTCGAACCTATCGTCGCACCTCCGGTCGGTAGTGCGATTGCTTTTAGCAAGGTTTTTGTTATTGATTTCCGCCATGAAAAACATGTATTACGTTGACGTGTATATCGCTTAGGTGTGCACTTCTAAAATTAAGCCTTTATATGCTTAATTTGTCTAAAAGCAAATTAAGCATATAAAGGTTTATATAGAGAAAAGCGGGAGGTAAGCCAGCATTTATTTCCTGACAACGCTGCGCTTATAGCAGGATCAGAGGAGGGATTGAGGAAGTTAGTGACAGAGTTTGGGAAGGTGTGCGAAAGAAGGAAGTTGAAGATAAATGTGGGTAAAAGTAAGGTGATGAGATGCACAAGGGGAGAACGTGGCAGCAGACTGGTATTATTAAGGGAGAGAGACTGGAGGAAGTAGATACTTGGGTGTAAATGTGGTGGGAAAGGGGAGAGTGGAGGTGGAGTTAGAATGTAGATTGAGAGAAACAAGTAAATGCTTTGGGGGATTAAAAAGTGTAATGAAAAATAAGCATTTGAGAATGAATGCAAAGAGGAGATTGTAAGAAGGAGTGATTGTACTGACAGCACTGTATGGGGCAGAAACACTGAACATAAGAGAGGAAGAGAGAAGGAGTTTGAATGTGTTTGAGATGAGGTGCCTGAGAAATATGATAGGGGTTACTAGCCTGGATAGAG
>NC_134795.1:15375402-15380402 GCF_046742065.1 Oratosquilla oratoria | reverse complement strand
AGATGAGCAGTCCTTCACCAAAAATATATTTCTCTTTTTCATCTACAAAATGTACTACAAAACAACTACGATATTTCACAAGAACGTGGTCAATGTCTATGCTGATGAAGTCATGTGTTGTCTATTTTTGCTCGAGTGATCTTTCCGTGACAACAATTCTTGGTGCCTACTTCTTCTCACCTGATCGTAATTTCTTCCATGGGGGGTCGGATAGAGCAAAGAAAATCCCTCTCTCTTTTCCTCTTCTTCCTCTTTATTCTTTTCCCTGCTCTCTTCTTGTTCCTCTTTACCTCTGCCCTCTCTCTCTCCTCCTGTCTTTACGTCCTCCTCCATCTCCAAGCGATCTGTTTTCTGGTTACTTTTGTTATATTCGTCTTCTTGTTTCTTCATTTCTTCGATCTGGTCTGCGATCTCTCCAGCAGCCTTTTCTTTCCCCCAACTTTCCTCCCTTTTCTCCCCAACCCACTGCCATCTCCCCCATGTGTAGCCTTCCCCCCACCACCAACTTTGACCCCTCTTTCCCTCGGCTTCCTCTTCTTCCGCATTTTTTCTGAACTCAATCGCTGCGTCGTTTTTCGAAATTGTGTCGTTCTTGGGAATGGCAGTTCCTTTTGAAGACTGAACTTCGGGTTCTTCCGTTCTGAAGGCGCTCGTCTCCCGGCAGGTGTCCAGGAGGTAAGAGACGTCGTGAGGGGTCAGGCAGAGCTCGTGAGAGATGAGGCAGTTCACTCCAACAACACCTTCAGGGAAAAGGAAGGAATATGCAGTCAATCATCACGTTACACTACAATACACACCACTATACACACGACCCCACCGACTTCCACAGATAAAAAATTTCCCCTTCTCCATCCGGAGGCACAGCCTCGATGGTCCAGTGCCTAGTCTCCGGAACAAAAACAACTTAAGAAAATATTACAAATCCTTAAACTAAGATATATGGCAGTGTTCGGGAATGAGCTACTGGGACCTTAGAATTAAAAGTACTAGATTCCTCCACCCAAGTTAGTGAAGCCAGAAGTTAATGTTCGAACTGCGTCATGGCTTTGTTGTGCTAATCGAAAATTTCTTAAACCCTTAAGGACTCTAGCCACGGTGCAATCTGATCTTGAGGCCGCCTGACAGATCTAGTCGGATCCGACAAGATTGGATTGTGTATGTAATGATTTTCGTTTGCTCGACAGAGATTTATGATCCAGTTTCCTCGGATCAGAGCAGATCTGTCCGGTGGCCTCAGGACCAGATCGTAACATGGATGGGGTTCCGGGCACTGACGCCTTTCAGAGACAACAACAACAAAAAAAAAAAAAAAAAAAAAAAAAATCCGTTAGCCAGAACAGTATCGTTAAAACAGACACTGAACCCACTTTGGCCTCAAGATTCGCCGAGTGAAAACTCGCAGCCCTAGTTCTACTCTATTTTTCACTCCCACTCCTCTCTCAGATTTTCTTTGTACTCCTCCTTTTCTTTCTCATTTAAGCAGTTCACTCTAAGCAACTCCCTACCTTCTGTCCTTCTCCTCTTTCTCCATCTATCCTCCACTCTCAACTTACCTTCCACCAAAAAATTATCTGATATTCCCCCACTCCTTCAACTTAGAACATGTACATCCTTAACTCTTCATATTATAGTCCTAGTTACCACTATATAGTCCATTAACACTATCTACCACCCTTCGATCCACCACCCTCTCCCATGTGTACTTATGCTTGACTTTTTTCCTAAACACTGTATATGTTCTCATCAACTCTCTTTCTAGATATATCTCCACCATCATCTCTCCACTACGATTTTTTCCTGGAACTCCACACTTCCCATCAACTCCGTCTATTGATTCATTTCCTACCTTAGCATTAAGATCTAATACCACTACATTGACATTTTTCCCTAATCCCTCTATGCACTCATCCAAAAAACCTCCCTTTCCTCTACACTCTTCTCATTACCAGGCCTGTATGCACTTACAAAAAACCCTTTACTACATATCCTTAGGGCCCTTAACATGAATCCGATAATCATTCCAGACTTGATTCTTGTATTGTGAGCTGAATGAAAATTAATGTAATAAGAACATAGGAACATAAGAATGAAGGAGACTGCAAGAGACCATAAGGCCTACACTAGGCAGCTCCGTATCCATCACCACCTGTCATCCCCATCCATAAAGTTTGTTTGTTGGTTTTCTGTACATTTTGAATTTTATCGCGTTATCTGTTTTCTTTACTACAGTATCCAAAAGAGGAATTTCATAATCTATTTCTTCTTCTTCTAACTGGGTTAATTTCTGTCTCAAATTAACGAACTCGGGTACCATTACTAGAACATCATCGACGTACCACCACCAATGTGTATCTTTACCCATGAGTTTGATGTAGCTGGTACTTTCCAATTCTTTCAGATATAGACATGCTACCACTGAGCTAAGGGGAGAACCCATGGCTAACCCACTATGCTGAAAATAATCTACGCCATCGACCATGACGGGGCCGAAGTTGATACATAGAGAAACCAAATCGATGAAGTCTTCGTCACTGACAGCTTATTTTCACTCAGATCTCTTACAACTTTTTTTTAACTGCATTTAACGCTTCTGTGTGCACCAATGTTCTCTTAAGGGATTTCGCTAATGCTTTGGCAAATCTATGTGGAGCTGATCCTATTCCCGATGTTATGGGTCTCATCGATATAGCAACTAGGTAAATACATCTAAAGAAATTCATCTATGTAAACATAACTAAGGAAATACACACATATCAGTCTTGATGCTCACCATAGGAGTCGGCGATGTCATCTAAGGCTGCTCCCACTTCAGCAGCGCAGCTCCTTGAAGAAGTCACAAGCCGAAGAAGGTCTCTTGCAAGACTGACTCGTCCCACAGACTTGATGTCATCTCCAGTCCACGGAGAAGATGAAGGAGAAGAATAGGACGAAGAGGAAGAGGAAGTGGATGAGGAAGATGACGAGGAGGTAGAGGACGGGGAAGAAGAGGACGAGGAGGTAGAGGATGAGGAAGTATACGAAGCTGAAGAGGAGGACGAGGACGACGACGAGGAAGAGGAGGAGAGTTGTGATGGAGTTGTAATGGACAAGTCAGGGTTTCCGTTGACGTGAAGAATGACTGGATGGTAACTGCTGTTGTAGATGAGGTCGATGCTCAGCAGCTGAAAGCATCCAATGCACCTATGGACGGGAAAACAGCTGCACTAACAGCTGGGGACAATCGAACATGACGCGTGACATTTAGACAATGCAAATGCATGTTTTTCGTTGTTGTTGAAGAAATGAAAATTTGCTATAGAATTATATTGCTGGCGTTAATAATGGGTACCTTGATGTAGTCGTTGAGTGGACATCAGATTTGATCATCTCCTCATCGTTCGCCTTCAAAGCCCATCAACATCTTCACTCTCATCTGGATCTGACTCTTAGTCTCCGGATTGAATCCATTACCCATAAACTCTCATTCTTTTTTATTTACTATTGCTATGATTATAATTTATTTAATTGTATTTTTTCTTTTACAAAAGAAAAGCTATGAGGTAACAACTGCTGTTCTTTTTCCTTTGTCATGTAAACAGCCCCTACACTCATTCATAACAGCAACCCAACTTTTCTTCCCGGTGAGATCTACAAAAGGGCCCTAAGACAAGTGTATTGTAATCGTTGATGGAAAGTAGTAAAACGCGGTCTCTTGAAGGCCGTATATTTATTATTTTCCATCAATGTTGTAGTCGCATATTTAGCAATACAACACCTGCGGACTTCCGTAGGGGCACAGATCTACCACCCTTCGATCCACCACCCTCTCCCATGTGTACTTGTGCTTGACTTTTTACCTAAACACTGTGTATGCTGCCATCAAAACTCTTTTTAGACATATCTCCACCATCAACTCTCCATTACGATTTTTTCCTGGAACTCCACACTTCTAGTGTAAACTGTATTTTCCGCTCTACATTATTTAACTGGGTTAATTTCTATCTCAAATTAACGAACTCGGGTACCACTACGAGAATATCATCGACAGCACAGGTCTCCGGTCCGGGGAACCCGGAATAACAACAGCAACTGACTACCCACCTGGATCTTCCTTTCCTGCCCTTCCCCTCCGCCTGGAGAGGAATTCGGGGGGGCAGGAGCGTGTCCGCCGCCAGCAGGAGTGCCGTGAGGGCGTGCTCCGTGTTCCGCGCCAGAGCGACCGTGGCTTGAGCCCCTTGCGTCCGGTACAGCCATCGCAAAAGTTCCAGCCAGGTCCAAATACGCTCTCGAATCTAGATAAGTGAAAATAACTATAGATTAATAAAGGTAAATAAACGAATATAAATAGGTAATTATGAATAAATTGAGAAATAAATAAATAGATGAATAAACAAATAGATTGATAAAAATCAGATAGATAAACACAAATAAACAAAATCAAAATTGATTAATAGAAAATGAATAGATAAGTAAATAGGTAAACAAACAAACAAATAATGATTAGGTAAATAGATAAATAGAATAAACAAATATATTAGATAAAGACAAATAAATTGATGAATTTGATGAATAAATTGATTACATAAGCAAAAAAGTAAATAAACAGATGCAACACATAAAACCATGTAAGATTAAACAAGTATATGACCTTCGCGGTTGAAAAAAAGAATCAGAAGATTTATCCTTGTATAAGCCAAGTAGAATCACTTGGTGTCTGCCAAAACGAAATAGTCAAAGCAGTTATTCGGCCTTAAAAAGTTAATTGAAAAAATGAGCCTTTAATGTTCAAAGGATTCTTTAAGCTGAATGATATCTGCCATCACTCACTGCCAATAGTCAAAGCAGTTGTTCGGCCTTAAAAAGTTAATTGAAAAAATGAGCCTTTAATATTCAAAGGATTCTTTCAGCTGAATGATATCTGCCGTCACTAAGAATAAAATAGCTAAAAATAATAGATAATAGCTTCGAGTATGTATTGATTCTAAATGTTGCGTTTCAGGGATACTAGTTGGGAGCTTCTA
>NC_134795.1:15357902-15370402 GCF_046742065.1 Oratosquilla oratoria | reverse complement strand
TCGTCATCATCATCATCATCGTCATCATCATCATTATTTACTATCAATATTGTTCTTATTATTAATATCATTATCATCATCATTTACTGGTAACTTCTTTTTTTTTACATATCTTCCCAGGATCACTAAACGTTTCATAAGGTCGCTCCGAAGAGCCGCCACGTCGTTGTAAAGCAGCTGATGTACAGAAAGCTACAATGTACGCTAAGGAATGAGTTGTACCCGTATCGTTCTATTCAAAACAGGAGAGGTGACAGTACTTACGGCAGAGCCTGTTCTTTCTCAACGTAAGAGGAGGAGGAGGAGGAGGAGGAGGATGGGAGGAGGATAGGAGGAGGATAGGAGGAGAGGAAGAGGAGGAGGGTGAGGAAGAGGAGGAGGAGGAGGGTGAGGAGGAAGAGGAGGAGGAGAGGAGGAGGAGGGTGAGGAGGAAGAGGAGGAGGAGGAGGAGGAGAGGAAGAGGAGGGTGAGGAGGAAGAGGAGGGTGAGGAGGAGGAGGAAGAGGAGGAGGAGGGTAGGAGGAGGAGGGGGAGGAGGAGGGGGAGGAGGAGGGGGAGGAGGAGGAGGGTGAGGAGGAAGAGGAGGAGGAGGAGGAGAAGGAGGGTGAGGAGGAGGAGGAGGAGGGTGAGGAGTAGGAGGAGGAGGGTGAGGAGGAGGAGGAGGAGGAGGAGGAGGAGGAAGTGAAGGAGGAGGTTAAAAAGTGGTTGGAATTCAAAAAGACAACAAGTCCCTCATCCTGCGGGAGAGGGTCCCGTCACGAAAACGAGACTTGGGAGACCAAAAGAGGCACAGTCGACCTTGCGGGCAACACGGGCCGAGGTCCAGGGGAGAGGGAGACGTGAATAAGGAGAGGGGACAAGGGAGAAGGGAGGGAGAGAGGGAGAGGCGAGGGAAGAGGGAGAGGGAGAGGGAGAGGGAGAGGGAGAGGGAGAGGGAGAGGGGAAAGGAAGAGGGGAAAGGAAGAGGGTAAAGGTGAGAGGAGCGAAGGGAAAGGGGGGAGGGGGAGGGGAGAGTGAAGGGAAGGGAAGAGGGAGAGGGAAGAGGGAGAGGGAAGAAAAGGGAAGAGGGAAAAGGGAGAGGGTGAAAGGAAGGGAAGCTGGAAGGGGAGATGGCGGGGAAGATCGAGCGATAGATGGAGTGTGGAGAGGGAGGGAGAGGGAAAAGGAGAGAGGTAGGGAAAGGAGAAGGAAGAGGAGGAAAAGAGGGGGAGGGGGAAGGGAGGGAGGGAGGGAGGGAGGGAGAGGGAAAGGGGAGATGAAGGGACAGGGGGAGCAAGAGGAGGGAAAAAGGTGGGGATGGGAAGGGAGAGAGAGAGAGAGAGAGAGAGAGAGAGAGAGAGAGAGAGAGAGAGAGAGTGAGTGAGTGAGTGAGAGTGAGTGAGTGAGAGAGAGAGAGAGAGAGAGAGAGAGAGAGAGAGAGAGAGAGAGAGAGAGAGAGGAGAAAGAGGGATGGGACCTGGAATTGGAGAAAGAGAGGGGTGGGTGGAATGATAGTGGAGGAGGAGTGAGAAATAGAAAAAGTAAAAGAGAAAAAAAGAGAGAGAGAGAGAGAGAGAGAGAGAGAGAGAGAGAGAGAGAGAGAGAGAGAGAGAGAGAGAGAGAGAGAGAGAGAGAGAGAGAGAGAGAGAGAGAGAGAGAGAGAGAGAGAGAGAGAGAGAGAGAGAGAGAGAGAGAGAGAGAGAGAGAGAGAAAGGTGAGAGAAGTGGGGAGAAGGTGTTCCCCTGGGAGTTTCTGGATTAAAGAGTAACACTGTAAAGAGGTAAATCGAGTGTGTGTCTACCAATTCCACCTGGCACCATCTGGCACCACCTGCCGCTACCTGGCGCGACTTTGACGAGCGACTGACTATCCAGGCAACCATATGAGACGACGCTCTTACAGTATCGCTATCTGAGAACGAAGAGATGGTGCCCGAGTCGTTGGAATCTTGCCATTTTGCAGATTCGAGAGTTATTATCATTATACATCAAAACTAACCGTCCCACTCCCACGCAGTGGGAAGTGAAAAACCCCTAGTAGGGCAAAGAGTTATCTCCAGCCGCTGTTTTTTTTTTTCTTTTTTTTCTTTTTTCTTTTTTTTTCCCTCAATGTTAACGGTGCACTTACTAAAATCAGTCCTTTATGGTGGTATCTATCTGGAATAAAAAAAAAATAGCGAACTCCTGGACTCTGCTGGACTCTTATTTGGAAGCAAAGAAAAAAAAATCAAACTCCTGGACTTTGCTGGACCTCCTCTTGAGATCTTCTATCCTTCTGCTTCTCTGCAGAGGTTTTTCACGCCTTCTGCCCACCACCACCACCATCACCACCACCACCGACAGCACCTTTCTTCCTCAGCTCCCTCCATTTATCTTCAACTCTCCTCCACCATCAATTTGGTCCCTCGACTGTCCTCTTCCAGAGTTTCTCCTCTTCTTCGTCTTCTTCAGCGGCTACTCTGAGTAAACATTCTTATTTGCACCATTTGTTCTTTCCTCAACCATTTGCTAACTCACTTATTCATTATTCAAATATTCATCATTCACTTACCGTTTTTCTTGTTATTTTTCAGTAACTTATCTACAGCATTATCTACCATTTATTGTTGTATTTATTCATAAAATGCTTTATACATGTACACATTTTATCATTCTTTTTAATTTTCCCACTCTCCTCAGTGTTAATATGATCTTTCATCACATTGCTCTGTCAAAAAAGAAATTGACGTCATCCAGGCATCAAACGAATCGTTCCATAACAAGTCCTACATGAGAACATAAGAATGGAGAAGAGTACAAGAGACCATAAGGCCTACACTAGGCAGTTCCAAGTTCCTCGCCACCTGTCATCCTTATCCATAAACTTATCTAATCTTGTTTCAGCGCTCATTATATTGTTACTAAGTTTATTCCATTCGTTAACTACACTCTCTTGGTAAACCAGACCTTGCCTATTTCCTTCTTAAACCTAAATTTGTCCAATTTAAACCCATTACTACGAGTCCTGCCCTGTAGTCTTGATATGATGACCTTGCCTGTATCACCCTTGTTGAAGCCCTTGACCCCTTTGAATACTTCTATTAGATCACCCCACACTTCGACTTTCCAGTGAGTGTAAATTGAGGTGCCTAAACTTGTCTTCGCAGGGTAAATTTTTGATCCCTTGTATTATTTTGGTAATTCTCTTCTAGATATCCCAATAAGTATTCTTGTATGTTATTAGTCCTTCATACACCAAATTCACTTCGTTCGATAAATTCTGAAATTGTCTTTGTATAAATAAAGCACGTGGAGAATGTAATCAATAACTGTGGCTGCTGTCTGCATCCCTTCCCGTAGTCATAATTACTCTTTGCACCACATAAAGCAACGTCAATGAAGAACAATCAGCGAATGACCAAAATGTTTTGTGAAACAGATTTACAATACGAAACCTACTTTCTTAAGACGTTGGTGAGGTAAACGGAAATCATGCTGGTCTCGTACTCGCCTAGTTGTGGGTTCGAGTCCTTCACATCTCTCCGATTCCCACAGTGACTGTTACCTGCCCCAGCAATCCCCAAAGCGCATAATAGAGCAAAGGTGACGACTTCGGCCGCAGCTACTCAGCGCCTCCTGGCGTGGGCTTCTCACATTCCTCTTTGTGCTTCTTTACTGGTCATAGATGCATCATTTGTTGTAACGGACACAACTGTTGAAATGTCATTTTATCAAATACATAATTCGTCCATGACAGTTTCATATAATTCAGCTTCATTAGCATCCTCAGGTAGTGCTACAAGGCTAATCAATTCTTCATCAACTTCGCCAGCACTAATAAATTCGAAGAAAAAAAATTCAACCTAGCTGATGATATAATGCTTACTCTCACTACACATAGAAACAATATATACAAAACTAAATGTTTTTTCTCAATTGTTCTGCTGTATTTACAGGTATTTCCAACTTAAGTATCTAACATTTAAGATATTCCTATCTACGCTTGGATTAAGCTCTCCATTTTTTTTTTCTTACTTGTGCCGACTTCCAATAATGTGCATTTTCTTACATTAAGGTTAATCTTTAAATTATTGTTTCATTCATATACGCTACGATTTCGATTTTCCTGTGTGTGTGTATGTATGCGTGCGTACGTGCTTTCGTACATGCGTGCGTATGTGCGTGCCTGTACGTACATTAATAAACACCAATTCGAATTAGCTATGACCTTAGCACAGCGTCATAAGCCAAATATAATTAGAACATTTAAATTACTGTATTTACAAGAACTGGCTTCTTCTTCTTTTTCTCGTGCGGCCGGATTCAATAAATGGCGGAAGAATTCCAATCGGAAAGGTCCATCCATTCCTTTTCCCGCCACTTCTTCCCGCCCGACGGCCATTTTTCCGCCAACTTTGCCTAAATAGTTTGATGGAGGCCCAATAGAGGGAGTTAGGTTCGCCAAACATCAAAAGCTTTCCTGGTTTCTCCCTAAGTGGATCGAGAGGCGAAGTTGAAACATTAATTTTGGTCTGTAGCGGCTTCGGCCAGGTCCAAGACAGCCGCCCGTGAAATGAAAAGGTAAAGGTTTATTAGCTGGCAAGGTGTCACGGCAAAAGAGGATCTCTAGTTCTCTCTCTCTCTCTCACACACACACACACACACACACACACACACACACACACACACACTCACACTCTCTCTCACACACACACACACACACACACACACACACACACACACACACACACACACACACACACACACACACACACACACACACACACACACACACACACACTCCCTCACTCACTCACTCCCTGTCTCTCTCCCTCTGTCTCTCCCACTCTGTCTTTCCCTGTCTCTCTTCTTCTTTCTGTCCCCCTCAGTCTCTCTCCCTCTATCTTTCCCTTCTTCTTTCTCTCTTCTTCTTCCTCTCTCTCTCTGTCTCTCTCCTGTCTTTCCCTTCTTTCTCTCCTTTCTTTCTCTCTATATCCTCTGTCTCCACATCTCTTTCCCTCTTTCTCTCTCCCTCTGTCTATCTTCTTCTTCCTCTCTCCCTCTCTCTTTCTCTCTTCTTCTAACTTTCCCTTCTTTCTCTCCTTATCTTTCTTTCTATATCCTCTGTCTCCACATCTCTTTCCCTCTTTCTCTCTCCCTTTGTCTCTCTTCTTCTTCCTCTCTCCCTCTGTCTCTCTTCTTCTTCCTCTCTCCCTCTCTCTTTCTCTCTTCTTCTGTCTTTCCCTTCTTTCTCTCCTTATCTTTCTTTCTATATCCTCTGTCTCTTCCTCGGCCTCTCTCGCTCCTTCCCTCTCCGCCTCCTTCGGCACTTGAGAAGAAGAAGAAGAGAAGATGGTCATTGATCCGGAAATACTTGTCGAAAGTATTGGAAGCCTGTGGCAAATGAACCCTTTCGCAGCTTTTCAAGACTATTACCTAACCTTGACGTCGCCAGGCGATTTCAATGAGCTGGACGACCCACCCCAAATCTGATGTTAAAAAGTTAAATATGTGGTAGAGTAAGTTATAGCATACGTACGCTTAATAGATTCTATTAGTACGTAATTGTAGTATACCTCCACGAGCTGCAACTGACCACACTTCTTCTCCAAGGCAACCTATTGGAGGAACATGGCATGAATGATCGTTGCCGGCACTATGAGGATGCGGGTTATGTGAAAATAATTTCGAGGGAACTACACGTGCACGCACACACAAACACACACACACACACATATATATATATATATATATATATATATATATATATATATATATATATATATATATATATATATATATATATATATATACAGTATTTGTGGGGGGCATGAAAGCAGATACAGAAAACTATGGGCATACTACAAACGAACAAATAAATTAGGAATTAGGTCAAGACTGAAACGATAAAGCAATGAAACTTCGAGAAAAACTACTTTGGAAAAAATGGAATGATTTAGAAACACTAATAAAGAAATAAAATGGAAAGGAGAACCTGTCTTTTGTAAATAAAAGGAAAACACATCATCGAGGAAAGTATGGAAACTAAAAAAAGTAATAATAGTAATGGAAAATAATAGTAATAAAAATAAGTTCATGGCAGAGACCATTTGAGCTAAGAAGAATAGGTAAATAAATCAAATAAATAAGAATGAAATGAGATCAAATTAAATCAAACGAAATGAAATAAAATAGAAGAAAATGAAAGACAGAAACAGAGGTTATGAACAAAATGGAAGCTTCCGGAAGGACGAGCACCTGATCTGGAAGAAATCAGGCGGAAGAGGCACAAAATACTCCGAAGACTTCGAGGAGGAGGAGGAGGAGGAGGAAGAGAAGGAGAAAAGCATCTTAGATGAGTTCGACCCTACACTAGAGCAGAGAAGTGACCTTTAGAAAGCGGAAGAAGAGGAAGAGGAAGAAGAGGAAGAGGAAGAAGAGGAAGAAGAGGAAGAAGAGGAAGAGGAAGAGGAAGAGGAAGAAGAGGAAGAGGAAGAGGAAGAGGAAGAAGAGGAAGAGGAAGAAGAGGAAGAGGAAGAGGAAGAAGAAGAAGAAGAAGAAGAAGAAGAAGAAGAAGAAAAGAGAAAGCAAGGAGAGAGAGATGTGAATGAAAAGGGGACAAAATGATACATTTCGAACAAGAATGAAAAAAGAGAGAAGGAGGAGGAGGAGGAGGAGGAGTAGAAGGTAGAAAAGGAGAAAAAGAGAGAGGAGGGAAAAGATAAAGATAAGGACTCCCAAGAGGAGAACGAGGAGTGTAAAGAGGAAGAGGAGGAGGAGGAGGAGGATGAAAAGGAGGAGAACGAGGAGGTAGTGAGGAGAAGAACATAAATTAACTATGACGAAGAAAATGGTAATGAAAAGAACGATAAGTAGAATGAGAAGTGAGGAAACGATAAGAAGAATGAGAATAAAGAAATGAAACGAAGAAGAGATTGAGAAGATTGAGAGGACGTAAAAAGAATATGAAGAATAATAAAACGAGAAGAAGAAGAAGCAGACTGAGAAGAATAAGGACAAGGAGAAGAAGAAGAAGCAAGAGGAAATAATGAGAATAAAGAAATGAAACGAAGAAGAGATTGAGAAGATTGAGAGGACGTAAAAGAATATGAAGAATAATAAAACGAGAAGAAGAAGAAGCAGACTGAGAAGAATAAGGACAAGGAGAAGAAGAAGAAGAAGCAAGAGGAGAAGGCGAAGGAATTATTTTGTCACCAGTAACCAGTGCTTCTATCCTTAGATGACAATACTGCATCGAAGAGATGAATTCACAGAACTGATCAAGCAGGGATTTAAGGAGTCAGAGGGAAACAGTGATCAGCATTTTGTTTAAGTGGAGATTAGTTTCCAAACATTAAAGAACGCTGCGTACTCTGCTCCGTAAGGACGTCACTAAAATCCCCAGAATATTGACTCCATAAGACCTCTGAAGTCAATAACCTACACAGGAGTGAAGGATGAGAGGGAGAAGAGGAAGGCGTAAAAAGAGGAAGAGGAGGAGGAGAAGGAAAAGGAGAAGGAAGAGGAGGAGGAGAAGGAAAAGGAGAAGAAAGAGGAGGAGGAGAAGGAAAAGGAGAAGAAAGAGGAGGAGGAGGAGAAGGAAAAGGAGAAGAAAGAGGAGGAGAAGGAAAAGGAGAAGAAAGAGGAGGAGGAGAAGGAAAAGGAGAAGAAAGAGGAGGAGAAGGAAAAGGAGAAGAAAGAGGAGGAGAAGGAAAAGGAGAAGAAAGAGGAGGAGGAGAAGGAAAAGGAGAAGAAAGAGGAGGAGAAGGAAAAAGAGAAGACAGAGGAGAGGGAGGAGAAAGAGGAGGAGTGGGGAAAGATTAGATGGAGGAGGAGGCGGAGGAGAAGGAAAGAGGTAAGGAAATGGAGAAGAAGAAAAGGGAGGGTGAGGAAGGAAAGGAGGAGGAAGAAAGAGACGGAGGAGAAAGAGAAGAGGAAGAAAAAGAAGAAGGTAAAGAAGGAGGAGGAGGAAAAGGAAGAGAAGAAGTAGGAGAAGGAGGAGCAGGAGGATAAAGAAGCGAAGGAGGTGACGATTGAGAAAGAAGAAGAAGAAAGAGAAGGTAAAGGAGGGGGAGGAAAAGAAGAAGATAGAGTAGGAAAAGGAGGAGGAGGAGGAGGAGAAAGAGACGAAGGAGGAGACGGTGGAGAAAGAGAAGAAGAAAAAGAAGGTAAAGGAGGAGGAGGAAGAGGAGAATGTAAAAGAGGAGAAAGGAGGAGGAGGAGGAGGAGGAGGAGGAGGAGGAGGAGGAGGAGGAGGAGGAGGAGGAGGAGGAGGAGGAGGAGGAGGAGGAGGAGGAGGAGCAAGAGAAGTTGGAGAAAAAGGAGAATCAATCAAACCTTTGCTCTCGACTTCTCTTGCGTGAGAGCCAAGGCCCCCAGGTTGGTGGCAGCGGCCAACTCAAACAAAAAAATATTGTGTTGCTGTCCGTATAGTGTGAGAGCGGGGCAGTGTAAGATGTGTTGTTCAGTGTTTCCTGTGTAGTGAATAGCTTTGTGTCAAGTTGAATCTGTGGTCAGGTCAATGCTGGGTGGTGACCTGAACGCAGTCACGCTTAGAAGGACTAATGTCTGGGGCATTTGGTGGAGTTCTAGGTTTGTGGATTGGCCACGGAGTACTTGATTTGTGATCTAAATGTGACCCAAAGAAAATTCCTATTACCAAAAGAGCAGCGTAACATCATCTACAAGAACTTCTCCAAAAACAAGTCTGAAACCTACAATTCCAGAGACAAGGAAGATGACCAAAAACATACGCAAGGTAAGATCAGATGCAGAAGTGATAGTCACATCGTTCTATGCAAGAACCCTCGACTATATTCATTCATTTCATATCACACAATCACCATCAAGTGACCGATAAAGACACTGGCAGCATCCTACTCAAAATTCTTCAGCAACCTAACACCTACCCCATGTAACATATCTAATTAAATAGAAATGGAAATGGTCAAAACTAAAATTTCTGAACGAAAGTGCGTGACCCGAACAAAAGGTAACAGGGGGTCATGGACCGGGGTGAGTGTTTTAACAGTGATCTGGCGCGGGGACCGTCTGAAAGAAAACAATTTATACGGTTACTATACACAACAACATGGGTGTATACATAAAAAATATTTCTCTCTAAACCTTCCAACCTCCTACTCCGGAAATGAGTCATCACCGGAAACACTAACTCCCGGGGACACATCTCACTCAGACTCAGAGAATCTTTACGAAATATTACCAAGAGAATCTTTACGAAATAACGCTAAGAGAATCTTTACGAAATATTGCCAAGAGAATCTATATACATAAAAACGGAATTACGGAATTCTGACAAAAGAATCTTTACGAAATATTAATGAGAAAATATTTACGAAATATTGCCAAGAGAATCTTTACCAAATGTTAACAAGAGAATCTTTACGAAATATTACCAAGAGAATCTTTACGAAATATTGCTAAGAGAATCTTTACGAAATATTGCCAAGCGAAGCGAAGCGAGCTACGCCGTAGGCCAAGCACACCTGGCGAAGCCAGGTCCGGGTGCTTGTTAAGTAAAAAAAAAAAAAAAAACATTCAGATCACAAAACAAACAGCCCAAGATCTTCCACCAAACTCTCTACTCCACCAAACCCCTCCACATATCTCCACTACAGAGAAACCCCTTCCATAACAAACAAGAACCACACTGGCACATCTCCGTTCAGTTCACCATCTATCTTTGAAACAATACCAACACAGAACAAGCCAAGACACAGTTGCACATTGCTCCAGATGCAATCTCAGCATATAAGGACACTGAACACCTCATCTTATGACGCCCTGTTCCAGCCATCCCCAGACAACGCAATATCTCTTCAACTTGAGAGAATTTGGTGACTGATGCCGGTTACTTGAGATCTGCGTGACTTCTGCAATAAAGACCTGGAGCACCAAATTGAGTGGTTGATTGATTGATTGTCCAGTGGCAGAAGTTGGCCATTCACTTTGAGGAGAAGAAGGAGGAAGAAAATGGGATAAGCTTCCCGTCGAAGCGACTGAATGTGATAAAGTTCGAAGTTTTGAAATTCACTTGGACAAAGACCTAAGCAAAAGGTTTTTCTTCTTTTATCCTGCCTCGTTATGGAACAAAAGGACTCCTGTCCGCATGCATTATCACTGTCACTCAATGTACGAAGAAGAAGAGAAAGAAGAAAAAAATGATGAGAGAAAAAACAAGAATATGAAGAGAGAAAAAAGAAATGAAGAGGCTGAGTGAAAAAGATGAAGAGAAAGAAGAAAAAAGAAAAAGAAGATGGAAAAGAAGAAGGAAAAGGAGAAGGAAAAGAAGGAGGAAAAGAAGAAGGAGAAGGAGAAGGAGAAGGAGAAAAAGGAGGAGAAGGAAAAGAAGGAGAAGTAGGAGAAGGAGGAGGAGAAGGAGGAGGAAAAGGAGAAGGAGGAGGAGAAGGAGAAGGAGAAGGATAAGGAGAAGGAGAAGGAGGAGAAGAAGGAGAAGGAGGAGGAGAAGGAGGAGGAGGAGGAGGAGGAGGAGGAGGAGGAGGAGGAGGAGGAGGAGGAGGAGGAGGAGGAGGAGAAGGAGGAGGAGGAGGAGAAGGAGAAGGAGGAGGAGAAGGAAAAGGAAAAGGAAAAGGAGAAGGAGAAGAAGAGGAAGAAGAAGAAGAAGAAGAAGAAGAAGGGTAAGAAAGAATAAAAAAGGGAGAAAAAGAGGAAAAAGAGGAAGAAGAAAGAGTGGGAGGAATAGAAACAGGGACGAGTACAGAAAATTTCGAGAAGACTCTGGGAGCTGGATGGATCAGTGAGAGGGATCCAGAAGAGAACCAGATGGATCGACGGAACCAAATGACACTTTTCGAATTTTTAGAAGAACTTTCGACAACTGCTCAGTGACGATTACCCTTATCGAGATTATGTCTAAGCTCACTACACCCTTACGCCGACCACACAAGTACTAATGACGGGCATCTAGTAATGGCGTTCCTCCGGGATGGATGTCGGGAAGGATCGGCTCCCCGTTGCCCTACTTCAAAGCCCATTAACACCCTCGACTCCACCTGAAGGTGCGACCCTGAGGGGCTGGTACTCGGTTTGCAGACTGGGACCCAATATTATATTTTGTTTTTCTATTTTCTATAATTTTTTACATAAAAGCAGGAAATTAAGCTTTAAGATTCTCTATAACAAAAGCAGCGTAACTCATGTTTGTCGTCTGTTTCAGCTAAATTTGTAAAATGCTCTACAGTACAGATGTAGACTGGAAACATGCAATCACCTCCCAAGTTTCACAAATAAATTCAAGGAACGTTGTATTTCATTTAATTGTCTTTAATTTATTCTATCATAATCTGTATACACATATTTTTTAAATCCCGTCGTTTAAAAAAAAAATTCCGACAAGGTGATCGGTGTAAATGTTTTACCGACTATTCCAGATATTTTACCATAACAGAAATGTGCTACAAAAATAGATAAATAAAAAGATAATCGATAAATCAATCAGTCAATCAATAAAAGAATAATAGTTTGCAAAATTTATAGACTAAAAGAAAGTATAGTCTGATTGTTCCTTAAGTTTAAGGCTATTTCTATGGGGTATTCTTTGATTGCAAATCCAACTTCAAAAAATGATAAAAGATATAAAATAGAATGTATAATCATATGAAAAGTTATTTGAAAAACTGTAGATAAATAATTGAATAAATAGATAGATACATAAAGAAATAATTGAATATATAGATACATGAATGAATCAAACAAACGAATTAATAAATAATTATAAAACAAGGAGAAAAGTGAGATTCTTTCCCATTAAGAACCACTTCACAACCCCTGACATGGGAAGAAGACACACAGAGACCAGTTGCTCTGGTCAAGATGACCCGCTGGACCAACCCTCCGAGGACAAATACTTACGGACCAGTTACACCCGAGCCCACTGGGGAGGGAGGACATAAGAGACCAAAAGTTCTACGTGGGACAACTCACCCTTTGATATCCGAGCCCACTTGGTAGGACATAGAGACCAGGAGTTCTACGTGGGACAATTCACCCTTTGACACCCGAGTCCATTTAGGACATAAAGACCAGGAGTTATAAGTGGGACAACTCACCCTTTGACACCCGAGTCCATTTAGGACATAAAGACCAGGAGTTATAAGTGGGACAACTCACCCTTTGACACCCGAGTCCACTTGGGAGGACATAAAGACCAGGAGTTATAAGTGGGACAACTCACCCTTTGACACCCGAGTCCACTTGGGAGGACATTAGAGACCAGGAGTTCTACGTGGGACAACAACTCACCCTTTGACACTCGAGTCCACTTGGGAGGAGGACATTAGAGACCAGGAGTTCTACGTGGGACAACTCACCCTTTGATATCCGAGTCCACTTGGGAGGAGGACATAGAGACCAGGAGTTCTACGTGGGACAACTCACCCTATGACATCCGAGTCCACTTGGGAGGAGGACATAGAGACCAGGAGTTCTAAGTGGGACAACTCACCTTTTGACAATCGAGTCCACTTGGGAGGACATAGAGACCAGGAGTTCTACGTGGGACAAC
>NC_134795.1:15347902-15350402 GCF_046742065.1 Oratosquilla oratoria | reverse complement strand
GTGAATTAAGTAAAAAGAAAAAAGAAAAATAAATAGATCAAATATACTGAGTGGTTTTGTCGGTTTTGATCGTTTTTTGAAACACGAGAAACCGCGTTCGATTCCAGCAGCTCCCGGTGACCTGTCTTTACCCTGGAAGTCCCAGCACACGGGGCAAAGGTGATGACCTAGGCTTCAGCTAAGCGCCTCATGGTGTAAACTTCTCATTATTTGTATTATTTAGGTTACTTCATCACATCCCTTCAAGCCGGACATCGGATGGAATCATCTCCCCACCACTCACCTTCAAAACGCGTAACACTTTCACGTCCATCTGGAGGTGCAGCCCCGGGGGGCTGGCATTCAGCCTCCGGTCTGGGTCGAAGAAGATCTTGAGTTGGTGATTGCTAACGTCTCCTCCTTTCTCCTTCCTCCTCTTCCTTCACCTCGTCCTCTTCCTTCTCCTGCTTTCTCCTTCCTCCTCGTCCTCTTCCTTCTCCTCCTGCTTTCTCCTTCCTCCTCGTCCTCCTCCTTCTCCTCCTCCTTTCTCCTTACTCCTCCTTCACCTCTTCCTCTTCCTTCCCCTCCTTCTTTCTCCTTATTCCTCCTCTACCCCTTCCTCTTCCTTCTCCTCTTCCTTCTCCTCCTATTCCTTCTCCTCATCCTTGTTCTCTTCCTATACCACCTTTTCCTACCAGTGAGAGGAACACAGACCAATATTAATGCAACAAAGACAAAAATCTAACGTTTCTTTCTGGAGAGCTCTACGGGAGGATTCCAGGACTGTTGCCTGTTACTGTGGGGCTACGGGGCAACAACTACTCTAATTACTCTCGACAATAGCTAAGCGCCTCTTGGTGGAAGCTCCTCTCCTTAAAAAATCAATAGGTAGTTGAGTACATCTTAATCTATATCTGCATTGTTATAATGTGTGTGTGTGTGTGTGTGTGTGTGTGTGTGTGTGTGTGTGTGTGTGTGTGTGTGTGTGTGTGTGTGTGTGTGTGTGTGTGTTAACATATGTATGCAAGAAGCCGATGTGTTAATATGAATTCTCTCTCACCCGCACTTAGACCGCCGGCTCTTTTTTCATTTATATGAAGAGACTTTTCAACTTCGCGAAAAATAAAACTTCGCGAGAAAAAAAAAACTTCGCGACTAATTGGGGAAGCCTGGGGGCTTAGGTTCAAAGCTCGTCGAGGCTCGAAATTCTAACTCGTTATTTCTAATCGTGTGGAAAGGAAAGAGTTTACCATCGCCGCTTCATTGGTTAAACTCAAAACTAAACAAACAATTAATTGGTTGCTTATGATGTAAACGCTTGTGCAGCTATCGATACATTGTGTACATATTTTTTGTTTTGCATGTCCGTGCCCACAAGCATACACAAATACACAAAACGCTTTCGTACATTTACATGTACGTGCGTTCATACGCACGCACATACATGCACGCAAACACACGCACGCACACAAACACAGGCGTGATGCAGCCAGCATTGGTACCCTACTTCGATTTTAAGATGATCGTGATAATTCGAGAGTAAGAGGTAAAACCTTACGTACGTTGTTCCTTTTTAGTGTATTACAAATTACGTAAGAAAATAAATAAGCAAATACACACAGATACAGACACTCTCGTGGGCGCGCGCTCGTTGGAAGGCACTCTAGATTCACGAAGAAACAAAAGAAAAGCGAGTACTCACGAGACACACGCCCTACCTCGGCCCTGTGCCCATTGTCTGCTGCCTTCCTATGGATGTAGCGAATGTTGCCTACACCCCCCACCCCCCATCAACGATGCTTCAGCCAATAATGGCGCGTAGACATTAAGATTACATAGAATGAGCTAAACCCAGTAGACTTATTTTTTTTTTTTCTAAATGTCTACTACTGATGCTGCTTTGTGAGCGTGGTTGTTGAGTGATGAAATATGAATATAAGTTGCTTCCATCTTGTACTTATATGATATTCATACACGAAAAGAGGAGCGGAAGAAGGGGAGGGAAAGAAGAGGAATAGCAGAGAAGAAATAGACGATGGGAGGAAAGCGGAGGGAGAGAATTTAAAAGAAAGAGAAATAAGGAGTTTAGGATTCTGCTGATGATGATCATCGGTTCTGCCTTTGGTGGTGATACGGAGCAGAAGAGTTGGGAACCATAGAAGTGGTGATAAAGGAGAACCACAAAAGTGGTGATAAAGGAGAACCACAAAAGTGGTGATAAAGGAGAACCACAAAAGTGGTGATAAAGGAGAACCACAAAAGTGGTGATAAAGGAGAACCACAAAAGTGGTGATAAAGGAGAACCACAAAAGTGGTGATAAAGGAGAACCACAAAAGTGGTGATAAAGGAGAACCACAAAAGTGGTGATAAAGGAGAACCACAAAAGTGGTGATAAAGGAGAATCACAAAGGTGGTGATAAAGGAGAACCACAAAGGTGGTGATAAAGGAGAACCACAAAAGTGGTGAAAAGAAGAACCACAAAAGTGATGATAAAAGAGAACCACAAAAGTGGTGATAAA
>NC_134795.1:15335402-15342902 GCF_046742065.1 Oratosquilla oratoria | reverse complement strand
ACGAAACTGAAGAGGAGAAGACGGGACCCCACGAACGTTGCTCCTTTCCTGTATATTACAATAAGGTAAGTAAAATTAGGTAAAACAAACACACACACACACACACACACACACACACACACACACACACACACACACACACACACACACACACACACACACACACACACACACACACACACACCTCGTGGTGCAGTGGTTAGAGATCCCGGCTGCCGCTAAGGCAATCCGGTTTCGAATTCCGCCCAGAGCTGAAATAATTCCAGTATCGCTGCGCTGCGGGTTGTTACTCCAACTCTCGTGGGCGGGGAGTTCGGGGTGTGTGTGCGTGTAAGGTCACAGCATTACCCATAGATCTGTCATATATGAGTTCTGAGCTCTCTTCCGGGAGGGAAATAGCTGTCGATCAAGAGTCCAAAACGAGATCCAAGACCATGGTGAATCACACACACATACTTACACACACACACACACACACACACACACACACACACACACACACACACACACACACACACACACACACCTCCACATACTCGCTATATACATTCCCTCCCCCAGTTCCATTTGAATCCACGAGATGGCGAGAGCGCGCAAACGCGCATGCGCACAAAGCCAAAGTCTTTATGTAAAATAGTTTCTTTTATCCCGAACCACTTAGAGTCAAGACCTGCGGTCAAGAGGGACATAACGGAAGGTGTGGCGCCCGAGAGGGTGTTTGTGGAGGAGCTGAGGTCTGTAATAAGGCCCTGGAGAGATCCTCTATGTAAATGTGTTAAGACCAAAATGACTTCATTCCTACGACTCCAGGGAAAGAATTGCGGCACCGAATACGCTACGTCGTCAAAATAGAGGACGCGTATCTATACATACATACATACATATATATTATATATATAAATATATACATATATATATTTATTCATGTGTGTGTGTGTGTATATATACATAAATTCATACATACATATATACATATATATATATATATATATATATATATATATATATAACACGCAAAAGACACACACACACACACAACACATATATATATATATATATATCATATATAATATATATTTGTATATATAATATATATATATATATATATATATATTATAAATGGATTTGGTTGTTTATTCTAGCTGCCGTCAGATTATTTTTTTCAGCTGATTATCAAACATACACATGAAAGACCTCACCGTATTGCCAAAAGTAGTGCACGACAATACCAAAGTGTCTGAATCAAAAAGTGTTATTTCTTTTCTTTTTTTTCTGAGCCTCTCGCTTCTTTTGTCTGAATAATATTATCTGCCAACAGCCAGAACAAGTGTAAAAGCCTCATTGATAACAGTGGAGGGTTACCACCAATTAAGAAAAAGATAATAATGATAAAAAGAAATTAAAAGAAATAAAAAAGGATTTCATGATATGCAAGAAGGTCCTCGAGTTGGCAGAATATCTTTCAGAAAATTTTCAAGAACACGAGGACCTTTTTTCCTCATGACGTCCATCTCTCGAAATGATGCACTTTGAATGTTTATGAAGGTGACTTAGAGATCACCAAAGACATCTGGCTCTGCCTGGCACTGCCTGGCACTCACCGAAGTTCAAACGAGCTCGATGAAGAGACTGTGAATATGTCAAGTAACCGCATAATTTCAAGACTTTTATAAATCGGCAGACGTTTTCTCTCAAGTACAATGACTTACGTTTGAAGCCAAATCAGAAGTTGTCTCGTTCTTCGGCTGTATGAAGCCGCACTTAGCTAGGAAATGAGTTTGTTTATGGTAACCTGTTTCCTGCTACGTGGGGTCAGTCGATTCTAGGGATGTTGCGTAGATCTGTATGCCTATCATTCTTATGAACTGCTCTATGGTGAGTGTATGGATCTCAACTTACACACTGAAGCCAAAATCTTTCCCATAGAGTTGCACATGAAAACGATAGGAACATACAGTAACTCTTAACAAATGATTTCGAACCATCCACCCACCACATAACACAAACAACTACCCCTCCCCCCCAAAAAAAAAATCTACTCAGATATTTATAACCTACTTCCAGCACCTACAATACACCTATACACAGATACATATACATACAGGTCATTAATCAGGACACCAAATCCCAACATATATCAGAATTGGCGAAAAATCAACCCAGCAGAAAACTCACTTTTTAGAAAAGAAAAAATGTCACTACAAGGCCTTCCCTCAAGTAATCATCTGTCACAGAAGGACATCAACACAGAATCGACCTGGCGACAGACACTAAGACACTAACCGCCACCACAGCAACAACAACAACAACAACAGCAGCAGCAGCAACAGAAGATGAAGAACAATAACAATAACATAAATAACAACAATACCACCGGTGCAAGTTAAGTCAGAATTTATAGTTCCTCTAAAATTCATCAGACAAACCTAAACTCTAACTCATTCAAAACGATATGACAGATTCGAAACATTCTTTTCAAATTAGCTCCTTTGATACCATATATCTCCACAAATTTTCTTCAACCTGGTGTCAAACAAGTTTTGTTTACCTTAAAGGATACGACTCTCTCAGTACTTTGCCTATGATGACACATCCTACAAATAATGCTCAGGTTAATGTCAGCCGATTTTACTCAACGCATGCAGGACGCCAAGATTAAAGGTCCGTAAGAGAATATATACCAACTTCATCGAGTGAATATGCGGCAACGTTGGATGAATATATGGCAGTGAATATGTACCAACGTTGTGTGAATGTGGTAATATCCTTGAATAAATGTCTGGTAACTTCTTAAATATGTGGTAGCGATGTGGTAATGGTATAAGGCTACGAGACAATTTTCTAAAGTGAATATGATACAACGTTAAGTGGATAACCGGCATCAACGTAACAAGAAAATCTGGCATCTTCCTACAGGGAATATGTGGCAACGTTGGTTGAATATATTCCTACCAGGAATACGTGCCACATCCACTTGAAGAAAGAAGGGAGAGAGTGATATGAATACGACATATAAACGAGTCAAAAAGGTCAATTTATAGACATGAAAGGTTATGAGGTAAAAAGTAGGACGAATCCAAGGCTCACAAAGAGTACAGAAACACAGACACAACCATTCTTTATTCCAAGCATAAAGAGGTTATCACATTAGGCTATTTTCCTTCGATATCCTACCTCTGACCTCCATTTGAATTACTAGAATATAGCTTCGCTTACAGAAATCTAGACTCTGTAAGGACATTTCAAGATAATGTCTAACACTCGCGTAGGTTTACAGTCTCTTAGTTCATTATTCAGTTTTGATATATACAAGCCGCGGGCTTCGCCGCGGGCTTCGCCGGGGGCTTGGCTGCACAAACACAATAGCAAATGTACTCATACTTCCAACCTCCATTTGAATAACGACAATATGGCTTCCGTTGCAGACATCTAGCTGTCCCCTGTAACAACATATCGCACAGGATGATGATGTACACATGTGCGAAATAGGCTTACAGGGAGGTGTCCGCAGATTGCCACGCCGACTGAGCACTTGAAAGGTTTTAACAAAATCGACGAAACCACCCTGGACCGCGGAGACTTATCTTTTATATTATATTAGATAATTTAAAGATAATTTTAATATTTCGATATTTGGAAAATAGAATATTGTAACCGAAGTCGTTTTTACCCAAACGAACTCTCAACGGTTGATGATGGTGAAGTCTGTGGAAGCCAAATGTGATAACGCTTGAACGGTAGTTTCCCAGCAATGCATGTCACGCCACTGGCTTGCTATTCATCGTTCCTTTCCATCTTGCTCGAGACGACTCCGAAGCCACTCGTCTTGCTGAAGAGTAACAACAACTTACAATTTACTAAGAACCAGAGAAGAAGAAGAAAAAAGGAAGACCATAGCTTCTGTTCTTGCTGAAGAGTAACAATTTACAATTTACTAAAAACCCGTTACCAGAGAAGAAGAAGAAAAAAGGAAGATCATAGCTTCTGTTCTTGCTGAAGAGTAACAACTTACAATTTACTAAAAACCCGTTATCAGAAAAGAAAAAATGAAGACCGCTATATAGCGTCTGTATAACTGCTGAAGAGGACGCTACAGTATTTTCTTTAATTTCCTCCGAGAATGGGTTTCTAGTATATTTGTTACGAATATGCCACTACAGTGTTTCATTCTTGCATGTTTCTTTGCAAGTGTGGCCTTTTCTCTTGGTACAGCCGTGGACAAATTTCATGTCATCCTCAGCCCTCCAGAACGAAGTCCTGTCCTCAATTTGATAAAATAGCCCGGCCTCGACATCGCTTTTCACATCAAGACGAGACGTTGAATGATACCGTGGCTATATCAACCCTCTCCATATAATGAATCCCTTAAGCTCTTTGCTCTGGCGAGCGCTAGACGATTTTATTCACCCCCAAGCCAAGAAGGAGTTAAAGTCGTTTCAATAACGATGACAACTTTTAGGAATTTTCCTCTGGTTTAACGTCACAAGATTTTATTCAGCTGAGAGTCAGACAGGAGGCGAGGTGGAGCAGTCAAGGTCGTTTCAGTCCAACTCTTAGACATCATAGCGGCCTTCAGGATCTTTGCTGCTCTGGAACGCCAGCCAAGCTCTTACCGTTTATTGTATAGTTTACGCCTTCTCGATTTGGCCACGATCCTATCGGGGCACTCCCAAGATGGCATCATAAACCAAAGACAAGTCTTGAATCATTTAGGAGTTCTCCTCGTAGTTGGCAAAGTGGCAACACTAGGCCTCTATGACGTCACCGTAGAAAGGCGAAGGAACACAAAAGAATCTAAACGCCCCGTGATATAGAAGAACCTAATGGCCGCAATTTGTTTTCAAAGTTAAATGATCGATATGATGTCTTTGGCGAGACTCTTTCGTGCCAAGGGCCATTAGCACGGACCTCACGTGCCCTGCAGACAACCCCGGCGCTCCACGAGAGGCTATGCGCGCTGTGAGCTCCGATTCCCATTTTCTAAAGCTTGGGGGATCTAAAGAGAACGTGACGCGTTATGGAGTGACTAAGGAACTTCAATAGGCCCGGGGGGGATTAGACATGATCTCTTGTAAAATGAAGGGTGGGGGAGTGGAGGCGAATTATATATTGGTTCGGACATGAAACTCTGCCAATGGACCCCAGAGAGTTAAATCCCTTGGGATCAGGCCCCATAAAAGTTGGGAAATAAAGAGCGGGTGGGTTCCCCACTTTCGAAATGTGTGGTGGGAAGTCGAGTCTCGTTTAGTGGGCCACCATTTCCCATTTTCTAAAGCCAGGGATTTAAAGAAAACGTGATGTGGTGAAGGAGGACTATCAAAAAGAATCCCGACACGCTGGAAGGGAGTGCCCCAATGCATGCCAATAAGGTCGAGAGATCAGGTTGGAAGTCCACGATCTCGCCCTTACGCGTACACATGCAATAAACGTACATGTAGTCATTTGCACAGTATCTACGTACACACAATATACAGACAGAGATAAATGCAAACGAAATTATAAAAATATATGGAATAAACATCCCTAATAAAGAACGAAAGTACACACATGCACATACATACACACATGTGCACATGCACATACACACGTGCCCAGGGCTGAAATAATTTCAGTAGCGTTGCGCTGCGAGTCGTTACTCCAACTCTCGTGGGCAGGGAGTTTGGGGTGTGTGTGCGTGTAAGGTCACAGCATTACCCTAGGTCGGTCATATATGAGCTCTGAGCTCTCTTTCGGGAGGGAGATAGTTGTCGATCATGAGTCCAACACGTGATCCAAGACCATGGTGAGTCACATGTATAAGGAGAAAAAAAATAGAAATGAAGGAGACTGCAAAAAAAAAAAAAAAAAAAAAAAAATCCCCATCCATGAAGTTATCCGATATTTCTCCAAACGACCGGTAGTTACAGCGCTCATTACATGGTTATCAAGTCTATTCTACTTATTGACAACAATATTGGTGAACCAGCTCTTGCCTATTTTCTTCTTAAATCGAAATTTGTCCAATTCAAATCCTTTACTGCGAGTCCTGCCTTGTCCTAATATGATGACTTTGTCTGGATCACCCTTGTTAAAGCCCTTGATACACTTGAACACCTCTATTAGATCGCCCCACATTCTGTGCCTATCTAGAGTGTAAATTAAGGTGTCTAAGCCTGTCCTTGTAAAGTAAATTTCTGAGCCCATGTATCATTTTGGTCATTCTCCTCTGTACTGATTCTAGTAAAGTTATATCCATTCTATAGAATAGAGACCAAAACTGTACCACATAGTCAAGAATGGGTCTAACAAATAACAGAGTTTGATAACTACCTTTGCACTTTTGTTCGTAACCATCCTAGCAATGAAACCTAATGCTCTGTTAGCTCTATTCCTGGCGCAATGCACTATTTCCTAGATTTAAGTTCAGGACTCACTAGCACTCCTAAATCTCACTCTCACACAGTTTTCTCTATAAAGGTGTTATATAAGCTATGTATGTCTTCTGAGTTGTGTAAACATATGTTTAATACACTACACTTTCAAAAATTTAACTCCATTTGCCATTTCAGCGACCATGTGAATAATTTGTTAAGATCTTCCTGCAGTGTCTCGGTGTCATCTCCTGGCCTAATTTTATGTCCTATTTTAGTGTCGTCCGCGAACCTATTAACACCAATAATAATAATACCATTGTCCAAGTCGTTTATATACATAATAAACAATAAGGGACCCAAAACCGAACGCTGGGGAATTTCACTAGCGACGCTCTCCATTTGGATTTTACACCGGTAATGGTGACTTGCTGTTCTCTGTCACTGATCCATACACGCACGCACGCACACACGCACGCACACACACACACACACACACACACACACACACACACGCACACGCACACACACACACACACACACGCACACGCACACACACACACACACACACGCACACACACACACACACACCAATGTTCCCTCATTTTCTTTTCTTTTTTTCTGCGAGTACTCAAAAATTTGTGTGCAAACTTTTTTCTTCTATGAAAAGCATGGCGGCAAAGTCATTTCCTTTGCAATGGAAGCGCTAGAGTTAGAAGAGATAGAAAAAAACAATTATTGGTTTGACGGTTGGCAAGTTACCATATTTTTAGAGAATTTATAAACTGATGTTTGGGTGGAACTTCTTTTTTTCTGAACAGATTTTAATATAATTTGAAAACCTTGTATGCGCACATTTTTTCCTTATGTGCGCTAGTTGTGAAACATATGCGCACGGCTTAGAGGGAACGTTCTCTCTCACACACACACACACACACACACACACACACACACACACACACACACACACACACACACAAAATTATGGACAAGAAAGGAATATTGACAAATTGATTATGTTCGCCTACTTGGAATACTATGGAAGAAGAAACATTACAGTCAGACAACATAAGCGAGTTCAAAGCTGAGTTTGACTTATGGAAGCAAAGAGGCACTCCGCATGAAACATAGCATTTATTCTGTATATTAT
>NC_134795.1:15327902-15330402 GCF_046742065.1 Oratosquilla oratoria | reverse complement strand
TTACATTTTCCTCGTGTTTACCAGAAATCATACAAAATCCAGTAATTTATCTTTCCAAGGAATCTTCAGATCTATAATGTTTCTATATATCTTTTCTTCTTAGACTTCTCTTTTGAGGATTTCTTGAAACAGGATGTAGCATTGGCTTCAGTGCTCGTCTGGTGTAGAGGTTTGACAAGGAAAGACAATTGGTAAGACTAGGATAGATTACACCCTTTGCCTATCTTAACACATCCTATGTTATCTCCATTCCCTGATATACTTCACGCTCTCTCTCCCTCTCTCCCTCTCTCCCTTCTTCTCTTCCCCCCTACCCCCTTATGCAGTATTGACCGTATAATTCTTATTCGGTCAGTGCTTTAGGAACTTTAGTGACACCTTTGTGGACCAGAGTCATGCAGCGTTTTTTCATGGTTGATACTGATCACCACTCACAGAAGGATACTGATCGCTTAACGTCTACTATTCCTCTTTTCTGGTACATACATATATATATACCAAATATTTCCTCTTTAAATATCCCCTTTATAACTCTCATTGGTATGACATTGTAACCCAAGGATAGAAGTGCTGGTTATTGGCGAAGTATATGTATATATATATATATATATATATATATATATATATATATATATATATATATATATATATATATATATAAACGAAAACAAAGAGATAAACAAATAAAAACTAACACCAAAAAGCCTCACCAGACAGAAGGGGAGGGCAAAAGTGCTAAGTGTTGTGGTATAGAAAAAACATGTAGGAAAAAAAGAAAAAAAAGAGATATATATATATATATATATATATATATATATATATATATATGTGTGTGTGTGTGTGTGTGTGTGTGTGTGTGTGTGTGTGTGTGTGTGTGTGTGTGTGTGTGTGTGTGTGTGTGTGTGTGTGCAAAAATAAAATAAAATAGATAAAGTAAAACTTCAAACACACTAAAAAGCCTCAACAGACAGGAAGAGGGGGGGGAAGGGAGGGGACAACAGCGTTGAGTGATGTTTCAAGACAAGAGGGGAGAGGGACATCCCTTGCGGAACATAAGCGTGGGAGAACAGGGGCGGCCAGTCAACAAAATAAAGAAGACCCGGCCCGCCGGGGACCGGTGGCGGTCAAGGAGACGCGCCGCGGTTTCATTCCCGGGACGCTCTTGCGGGGAATTAGAGCGGAGGGGGTTGTTACTGAACACTTGACAACCTCGCCTCCCTTAACCCTCACTCCCCTCCCCCACTACTCCTCCAAACCCCTTCACCCTCCTCCACCATCACCCACTCTCGCTGAGCGACACTACTCGCATGCTGATGGGGGAGAAGTTGATGTTGGCTCTCGTCATCAGTTCTCATTATGGGGATTGATGGAGAAAGAAAGACGGGCGGAGGAAGAGAGAGACAGAGAGAAGAGGAAAAATAAAGAGAGCGAGAGGGAGAGAGGGGGAGAAGGAAGAGGAAAGGAGCGAGAGCGGGAAGAAAGAAAATAGGGAGAGAGGGAGGGAAGGAAGAGAGAGAGAGAGAGAGAGAGAGAGAGAGAGAGAGAGAGAGAGAGAGAGAGAGAGAGAGAGAGAGAGAGAGAGAGAGAGAGAGAGAGAGAGAGAGAGAGATGGGGAGGGAGGGGAAGGGAGGGAGGGAAGGAAGGAAGGGGGGATGGAGGGAGGGAAGGAGGAAGGAATTGTCACGAACAACTAGTACGTCTATCCATTGGGCCAATGTTGCGCCGAAGTGATGGAGTCAAAAAAGTAAGATCTAATGAGGGTATTTTGATGTATGCATGTATGTATGAATGTATGTATGTATGTATATGTATGTATATATGCATGTATGTATGTATGTATGTATGTATGTATGTATGTATGTATGTATGCATGTATGCATGTATGTATGTATGTATGTATGTATGTACGTATGAACCAGAAACGAGGGAAAGTAAACGCTAAAAGTGATCAGTATTCTTCTCTGAATGGAGATCAATTTCCAATCATAAAAAGAATGCTGCTTCGTGACTGAAGTCCTTAAAGTACTGACTGCAAGAAACTTATGCATTCAATGGGGGAAGAGAGGAAGGGAGAAAGAGAGGAAGAGAGGAAGAGAGGAAGGGAGGAAGGGAGGAAGGGAGGAGGAGAGGAATGGAGGAAGAGAGAAAGGTAAGGAGAGAGGAAGGGAGGAGGAGAGGAAGGGAGGAGGAGAGGAAGGGAGGAGGAGAGGAAGGGAGGAGGAGAGGAAGGGAGGAGGAGAGGAAGGGAGGAGGAGAGGACGAAGGAAGAGAGGACGAAGGAAGAGATAAAGGGAGGAAGAGAGAAAGGTAAGAAGAGAGGAAGGGAGGAGGAGAGGTAGGAAGGAAGAGAGAAAGGTAAGAAGAGAGGAAGGGAGGAGGAGAGGAAGGGAGGAAGAGAGGAAGGGAGGAAGAGAGGACGGAGGAAGAGAAAAAGGGAGGAAGAGAGAAAGGGGGGAAGAGAGGGAGGGAGGAAGGGAGGAAGAGAGAAAGGTAAGAAGAG
>NC_134795.1:15307902-15322902 GCF_046742065.1 Oratosquilla oratoria | reverse complement strand
ATACATTTTAAAAACCACAATGCACTTTAATTCTAAGCCATCAAAGGCCGACATGCAGAAATTGAAATGCGGTACTGCCAAGGACGCGAACCCAGCATCCTCATGGCAAGTGCGGTAGTGACTTACCAACTAGGCTATCAAGATATATATTATATATATCTATATATATATATATATATATATATATATATATATATATACATATACATATCTATACTCTCTCCTTCTCTCTCCCTCTCCTTCTCTCTCCCTCTCTCTCTCGTAGGGCAATTGAAGAAATGAGCGCATAGACAATTTATGACAAGCAATAGTTTTCTGTGACAAATGTTTAGTAATTAAGTACAGAATATATCATGATATCTGTTCTTATTCAATTGTATGTTTTGTTCGTGTCCTCATTTATATCTATTTCTCATTCAGTCATATCCATTCATTAGTTTATTTTAATTATTGATTTATTCACTGTTTATTTATCTATTTGTACATTTCACTTATTTATCATTTTATTTATTTATTAGTTTATCTATTTAGTTATTTAGTTAATTTCATTTATTTCTTCATTTATCTGTTTATCTATTTTCTTATATATTGTGAGGGTTGCCAACTGTCTTATTTATTAATTTATTTATTCAGTTATTCTGTTTATCTATTTTCTTATATATTGTGAGGGCTGCCAACTGTCTTATTTACTAATTTATTTATTCAGTTATTTAGTTAATTTCATTTATTTCTCCATTTATCTGTTTATCTATTTTCTTGTATATTGTGAGGGATGCCAACTGTCTTATTTATTAATTTATTTATTCAGTTATTCTGTTTATCTATTTTCTTATATATTGTGAGGGATGCCAACTGTCTTATTTATTCATTAATTTATTTATTTAGTTATTTTCATTTATATCTTCATTTATCTGTTTATCTATTTTCTTACATATTGTGAGGGTTGCCAACTGTCTTATTTATTTATCAGTTTATCTATTTAGTTATTTTCATTTATATCTTCATTTATCTGTTTATCTATTTTCTTATACATTGTGAGGGTTGCCAACTGTCGGTCCTCTTTCACTGATTCACTTGTTTTCTTTCGACAACCAATAAACGTTCGCCAACTGGGCCGTCAAACTTGTGCACCACGCTGTAAGGCCTCTACTCCCCACAGAGCGGAGCAGCAATATTTCGACTCCGTCCATGGCAAGAAGGAAAGTGAAAATAGAAGACGAGCTCGAGGAACAGGGAGGTTGGGTTGGGTTGGTTTGGGTTGGTTTGGTTGGTTTGGGTTGGTTTGGGTTGGGTTGGGTTGGGTTGGGTTGGGTTGGGTTAGGTTGTGTTAGGTTGGGTTAGGTTGGGTTAGGTTAGGTTAGATTAGGTTAGGTTAGATTAGGTTAGGAAATAATCGAAGGAGGTGGGAGGAGGAGTAGGAAGGAAGGAGAGGGAGGAGGGGAGGGGATGGGGAAAGGAGAAGGAATGGGAAGGGGGAGGAGGTATAAGGAGGGGGAAGGGGAGGTGGGTGAGAAAGAGGAGGGGTGAGGAGGGGGAAGGGGAGAAGGGAAGGGGAAAGGAGGAGGGAGAAGAGGTATAAGGAGGAGGAGGAAGGGGAGGGGAATGAGCAAGGGGAGGGAGGAGGAGGGGGGAGGGGAGAAGGGGGAGAAGGGAGGATGAGAGATGGGGAATGTGGAGGGGGAGGATGGAGGAGGATGTGGAGGTATGGGAACGGGGGAGGGGAAGGAAGGAAGCTGGAAGAGGGAGTGGAATGAGGGAGGGGGAAGGGGGGAAGGGGGAAGGGGGAGGAAGGAAGGGAGAGGAGGGGGAAGGTGTTACAGAGAAAATGACTCCAATAATTTTCTTTCTCCTTTTTTTTTTCAGAAAATGAAGCGCACAAAAGTTTGTGATTTATAAAAACAATAGACTTGTGTGAATGAGAAGACCGAGAGGATGTGGGAGAGGGGGTGAGGGGGAGAGGGGGAGGGGGAGGGGAGAGGAGGATGGGTAGGGGGAGGGAAGGGTGAGGGGAGGAGGGGGAGGGGGAGGGGGAGGGGAGGGAGAGGGGGAGGGGGGGAGGAAGGGGGGTAAATATGAAATGAAACGTTGTGGGCCCACTGGAAGAAGAGAGAAGAAAAGAGAAAATAGAGCGGGAGGACGAGGAGGACAAGGAAGTGGAAGAGGAGGAGGAGGATAGGGAAGAGGAAGAGGAAGACTAGGCGAAAGAGAAAGGGAAAGAGGAGGGCTAGGAGGAGAAGGAAGAAGAAGAGGAAGAGAGAGGTGTATGACGAAAAGAGAGGGAAGAGGAGGAGGAACCGGAAAAAGGAGGAGGAACACGAGGAGTTGGGGAAAAGGAGGAGGAGGAACAGGAACAGGAGAAGAATAAATAGGAAGAATTGGAGGAGGACGAAGAGAAGAAGGAAGAGTGGGGTGAGGAAGACAAGGTGGAAGAGGAAGAGCAAGAGGAGGAAGGGGAACAGGAATAGGAGAAGAATGAGTAAGAGGAGGAGGAGGAGGAGGAGGAGGACGCAGAGGAGAGGGAAGAGAGTCAGGAGGAAGAGATGGAAAAGGAGGAAAAGATGAAAAAAGAGGAGAAGGAGGAGAAGGAGGAGGAGGAGGAGGAAAAGTTGAAAAAAGAGGAAGAGGAGGAGGAGGGAAAATATGTGGAAAGGGAAGAGGAAGAAAAAAGAGAAGAGGATGAGGAAGAGGAGAAGGAGGAGAAAAGGAGGAAGAGAAGAAGGGTGAAGAGGAAGAGGAAGGAGAAGAGAAGGATGACAAATAGGAGGAGGGATAATATGAGGAAAGGGAAGAGGAAGAGAAAAGAGAAGAGGATGAGGAAGAGGACTAGGAGGAGAAAAGGAGGAAGAGAAGAAGGATGAAGAGGAAGAGGAAGGGGCAGAGAAGAATGACAAAGATGAGAATGAGAAAAAAGAGGAGGGGAAGAAAAACAGAAATAAAGATGGAAAGAGGAGGAGGAGGAAGAGGAGGAAGAGGAGAAGGAGGGGAAGAAGAAGAGAAAACAAGAAGGAAGAGGAAGAGGAAAGTGAAAAAGAGGAAGAGAAGTGGAAGAGGACCAGCAGGTGCATGGAAGGGGGAAGGGAGAGGAGGAGGAAGAAGAGGAGACTAAATAGGAGAAAGAGCTGGAAAGAGTGAAGAAGGAAGAGATGATGGAGAAAAAGGAGAAAGTGAAGGAGGAGGAAAAAGAAGGGAGGAAGGGGGAAGGTGGGGAAGGAAGAGGAGGAGGGAAGGAGGGCAAGGAGCCGAAGGACAGGAAGGTGGGGGACGAAGGGAAGACGGGAAAGAAGAGGAGGGAGTGGAGGAAGAAGGAAGGAAAGTAGAGGAGAAAAGGGAAGGGAAGGGAGGAAGAGGAAGGAGAGGAGGAAGTAGGAAGGAAGGAAAGTAGAGGAGGAAAGGGAAGGGAAGGGAGGAAGAGGAAGGAGAGGAGGAAGTAGGAAGGAAAGTAGAGGAGGAAAGGGAAGGGAAGGGAGGAAGAGGAAGGAGTGGAGGAAGTAGGAAGGAAGGAAAGTAGAGGAGGAAAGGGAAGGGAAGGGAGGAAGAGGAAGGATTGTGAGGAGGGGATGGAGAGGAAGGAGGAGGGAAGAAGGGTAGGAGGAAAGGAATAGGAAGGGAGGAGAAGAAGAAAGGGTGAGGATATCTTAGAAATCTCAGTAAAACAATGTACAGTTATCCTCTCTCCTTTCTCTCTATATTGATACACTTATTCTTACTTATTTACTTTCTTACTTCTTCATTTATTGCTTCTGAATTATTTAGGCTAAAACTTCTTTTGATTCGTTTTTCCAATGCATTTCACTGCATCAAAAAGATGATATGATATATATGGGAAGGGGGGGGAGGAGGAATGTACGAGTGTGAGGAGAAGGAAGAGAAGAAGGAGGATGAGGAGGAGATGAAGAAGGTGGACATGAAGGAGGAGGAGGTGAAGGAATAGGAGGAAGAGAAGGAGAAGGAAGAGGAGGAGAAGGAACAGAGGAAGAAAAAAAAAACAAAGAGTACGAAAACGAGTATGAAACGATACGAATACAAGTCGAAGTAGTAGGATGATGATGATGACCAGAAGGAGGAGGAGGAGGAGGAGGAGGGGGACGAGGAGAGGAGGCGGAGGAAGAGGAGAGGGAGGAGGAGGAAGAGGAGGAAGATGAGGGAGAGGAGGAAACTGGGGAAGGGAAGTACAATTTGTTTAAGTGTCTTGGTTTGCACCATGAATGGAGTATTGAGAGTACATTACATACTTTACCTATAGTCCCACTTCCTATTCTAACCATCTGAGACTCCACCATCTACATCACTATCAACACCACCTTCACCACTGCCACCATCACTATCACCATCGTAACCGCTACCGCCAACACCACCATATCAACAAATATCACCAAAACCCCCAATCATCCCAACCAAACTTCACCTTTGTCCCCACCCTATCACCAAACCTCCTACCATCGAAACTTTTACCACCAACACGAACAAATCTACCCTTCCACCACCTACAACGACACCTCTACCATTCCACCACCACCACGAACACGCCACTACCAGTCCCAACTACCAACCCAGCACCATCAAGCCCATCATCACCCCACACTACTATCACTACTCCGACCACCACTAGTGACATCATCACTATTTTCATCTTCATAATTACCATCATGACCTCCTCCATATCCACGTGCACCACAACTACCATGCAACCAGCCCAACTACACCTAGGGCGTTGGAGAAGACGTTGAACGCTTCCAACGAGCGCGTGCGCGTGCGCGTTAGTGAGCTCGGGATCAAAATATGGCGCAGATACATAACAACTTTTGTCCCAAACTTGGACGCTCTCCTCGTTTGCTTTCCGAATAAATAAACAAGGCCCGGAATCATTCGCTCGTTACTTGGGCCTCATACACGGGCATCTGAACCAACTAGGTTCCCAAGTGTCGAAGAAGGTGTGTATTTTTGTTTCAAACAGGAGCACTAATCACAATGTTATCCTGACTTGAAGCATCAGGCATATTCATATCCTCAGAAGCGCTTACAAAGTATGTACGCACGCACACACACAACCACGCACGCACACACACACACACACACACACACAAACACACACACACGCACACATATGTACATCCGAGGGGGTAACTGCTTTTGATCACAAGGCCAGCATGTGATCCATTTTCTCTCTTAGATCTAACATAAAGCTATGAACAGACACATCCTATTCCTTACGAAATCCAAGTCTATTACATAAATATTATTTCTTTTGAAGTTAAACTTATGCGTTTAGGTAGATAAGGACTGGTGCAGGGTTAATAAATAAGCAAATATATTAGTTTAGTTGGCTGAAGACACTGAACAAGGTAAAATATGGCCGGAGTTCAAAGTGAGGTTATTTCTGAAACGATTGTATCAGAACTGATTCTGGTTATGATAATGACATTTGGACCGAAGAGTTTGAAAGTTTATATTTGAAGTTATTACAGGAACACCTCAAACCACGAATTTGACCCTTTCAAGGTCCGACCTATACCGATTTCCAGCAGTGCCTGTTACCTGCCGCAGCAGTCCAAGCGCATAGGGCAAAGGTGACGGATTTGGTCGTAGCTGCACGGCTTCTGGCGTAGGCTCCTCACCGTCTTCTTTTTCTTCTTCTTTTTCTTCTTATTTTCCTTCTTCTTCTTTTTCTTCTTTTTTTCTTCGCGTTCTTTGCGTTCTTCTTCTTCTTCGCGTTCTTCTTCTTCTTCGCGTTCTTCTTCTTCTTCGCGTTCTTCTTCTTCTTCTTCTTCGCGTTCTTCTTCTTCTTCTTCGCGTTCTTCTTCTTCGCGTTCTTCTTCTTCTTCGCGTTCTTCTTCTTCTTCGCGTTCTTCTTCTTCTTCGCGTTCTTCTTCTTCGCGTTCTTCTTCTTCTTCGCGTTCTTCTTCTTCTTCGCGTTCTTCTTCTTCTTCGCGTTCTTCTTCTTCGCGTTCTTCTTCTTCTTCGAGTTGTTCTTCTTTTTCATAATGACCCCAAATCCTGACCGGAAGTTCCTCCAGGACCTAACCTAAGAACACTCCTGTCGAAGAGGCACAATAGTACTTACCCGATCCTGAACGAGCCTGAGGGAGAGGAGGAGGGAGAGGAGAGACGCCGAGAGAAGGAAGAGGAGGACGTTCCGTCGCGCTAAGCAGATGACCAGAGCCATGACACCTGTAGGGGTTAGAAGGAAAAGGAACATCTTGAGGTTCGAGTTCAATCCTCCAGGACTCACTGCAGGATCCCCTTCGGAGTCCGTGCAGCCATTGTGTCCTATTAAGAATAATCAGGTTTTATTAAGTTTGTATGTATAGCAAGAAGTTCTTATGAATTCTTGGGTGTGTTGGAATGTCTATGGACATGAATATAGTCTGACATCAGTATTATCAATTTCACCATACAGATCAGATGCAAGCTCTGGAGCGTGACCCTAATCTACACCTCTGGGTTCTGCCGTTGCAGAGGGGGGTTGGGAAGCAATGAATGTGTGACTTAATCAGGGACTGAACTCAGGCTTCTCGCGTCCCGGGCAAGACCGCCAACCACTAGGGTGACCAGATTTAGCATAATTATGTTAAATTCAGCATTTTTTGTCATAAAACAACGCCGTATTGATTAAAAATATAACAGGAACCGATCGTATGGGGAACAAATGGTTTAGCATTATCTTTGCCAATCTAGCATAATTTCAGTTTTTGTCTATCGTATTCCCGATTGAGAGGTCCCAATAAAGAACTGGTTGTGTGTGTTTGTTCTAGTCTTGTGCTTATAATTCTCTTTATCTCCTTCTGTACCGGATGACACTTTTTCTTCCAGTCTGGATCCCACCTGACTGACCAAATAGGTAGAGAGGACTCCCTTGTTACTCAGTGAATTACTTCCCTTTTTTTTCTTCTTTTTTGTCTGGATGTCTTATTAGGGTAGCTTAAAAAATCCTCCTCCTCCTCCTCCTCCTCCTCCTCCTCCTCCTCCCCCTTCTCCTCCTCCCCCTCCTCCTCCCCTTCTCCTCCTCCTCCTCCTCCTCCCCCTCCTCCTCCTCCTCCTCCCCCCCCGCCCCTCACCACCCAGGCGAGCTAATGAGAGGAAGATGCCCTCCTCGTTTAGCATTTCAAAGACGAAAGACCTCCCCCCCCCCACGCTTGTTTGCTTAAACTTATTCGACTCCCATCGCCTTGAAATGACCCCACCACCCCCACCATCGTACCCCCATTGACCTGACGTAGGACGGGCCCCCAAATAATGACCTCTTTTATTCTCTCTCTCTCTCTCTCTCTCTCTCTCTCTCTCTCTCTCTCTCTCTCTCTCTCTCTCTCTCTCTCTCTCTCTCTCTCTCTCTCTCTCACTGTGTGTGTATTTACCTAGTTGTATTTAGCTAGTTGTATTTTACGGGAAGGGGAACTATGCTTGTGGTGTCCCGTCTTCATATTTCATTTATCTGTGTGTTTGTGTGTGTGTGTGTGTGTGTGTGTGTGTGTGTGTGTGTGTGTGTGTGTGTGTGTGTGTGTGTGTGTGTGTGTGTGTGTGTGTGTGTGTGTGTGTGTGTGTGTGTGTGTGTGTGTGTGTGTGTGTGTGTGTGTGTGTGTGTGTGTGTGTGTGGTGTGTGTGTGCGTGTGCGTGTGTGTGTGTGTGTGTGTGTGTCTGTCTGTGTCTGTCTGTGTCTGTGTGTCTGTGTGTCTGTGTGTGTCTGTGTGTCTGTGTGTGTCTGTGTGTCTGTATCTCTCTCTCTCTCTCTCTCTCTCTCTCTCTCTCTCTCTCTCTCTCTCTCTTTGGAGGGTATGGGTTTCTCGAAAGAAGTTCTTCGGGAAATTCGGGAAGACACACGAAGACGCATACCGAACACGAGAACGAGATTCAGAACTCTTCCGAGTGTTTTCTTCTTGGAAATAGATACAAATCGAATCTTCCTGAGAATGAGCTCTTTCGATAGCGATTCTCTCTCTCTTTTTGGGGGTAGGGGTTTCTCGAAAGAAGTTCTTCGGGAAATTCGGGAAGACACACGAAGATGCATACCGAACACAAGAACGAGATTCAGAACTTCCGAGTGTTTTCTTCTTGGAAATAGATACAAATCGAATCTTCAAATACTGAAGAAGGAGCTCTTTCGATAGCGAGATAAACCACGGCCAGGGTACAATGGCTCCCCTAAGAAATATCTTGACTCTTCCACATCAAATCGAACAATATGTCGACAACAAATCCCATAGGTCTGCTTGTTATCCCCTTACGTTCTGTATAGTAACTTCTTCTTTCATTCCCACTGTCGCCAGATGATTTTATTCAGCTGAGGACAAAATCCCGCGCTGAAGAGGTCCAATGAGCACTATAACATGAGATACCATCCGCGTGATTGAAAGAGTGACTAATACTTGAAAGCAGAGAATTACTCTCACTACGGTCACTTAGAGTAACTCTCTTCTTAGAGTCATTTTTATGATAATTCATTTCATCCATAGGATTAGAGAGTTAATCTCGTTACTAACTCACGAGAAGTAACTCCCTTACCGGTGTCATTATTTAATAATTCAATTAGTCCATGGAAACAGAGAGTTACTCTCGTCACAAACTAACTCCTCTCATGAGGCCCCTCTCAAGGCAATTACGGTGATTATGACGTAGTCACGTGACGAGAGGGCGAGATAACGAGCAAGAGAGGACGGGGAGGGGGAGGGGGAGGGGGGAGGGGGGAGGGGAGAGGGAGGGGGGAGGGGAGAGCTGATCCAAGAAAATCTAGCAATTATTATAACGTTATATCCTGGTTGTAACTTACAACCTCAACGCACATTCTTTACGTCTCGAACTAGTGACTTTGACAGTAACATCGGATCAACTTCTATTACGTCACAGAAGGAGGAGGAGGAGGAGGAGAACAGAGGACAAGGATAAGGGTGAGGATGATGATGAGGGTGATGATGAGGGTGATGATGAGGATGATGGTAATGGTAATGGTAATTATAATTATGATTGTAATTGTGATGGTGATGGTGATGGTGATGGTGATGGTGATGGTGAGGATGAGGACTGAGGTTGAGTTTGAGGTTGAGTTTGATGATGAGGATGAGGATGATGAGGGTGAGGGTGAGAGTGAGAATTATGGTGAGGATGATGGTGATGGTGAGGATGAGGGGGAGGATGAGGATGAGGGTGAGGATGAGGATGAGGGTAATAAGTATGCGTAAGGTGCGTTAGGGTCAGGGTGAGGATTACGGTGAGGGTGTGGATGAGGATGAGAGAATACGGATGAAGATGAGGATGAGGATGAAGATAATGGAAAAGGTGAATCAAATGAAAAAAATGAATAAGAACAAAATGAAGATGAATGAAATGAATCAAATGAATGAGTAAGATCAGTAAAATGAATAAGATGAATACGGTTAAGATGATGAATAAGGTACTGTTAAGATGAAGAAGATGAATATAAGAATGGAGATGATAATGAAGATGAAAAATGAAGAATGGAAAAAAGAAGACGATGAAGAAAGATGGAGATGAAGATTACATGAAAATGAAGACGAAGAAGATGATGAAGAAGATGAGGATAAAGATGAGGTGAGATTGGGAAAGGGAAAGTGAAGAGATGAGGAGAAAGAGAGATAATAAAGAGGAAGAAAAAAGAGAATATGAAGAGAGAAAACCACAATAAACGTTAGGGGGAGTCCAGAAGAGGAGGGAGGGGGAGGGGGAGGGGGAGGAGAAGTGGGAGGGGGAGGGGAGGGGGAGGAGGAAGAGGGGAGGGAAAATGTTGAAGTGGACGAGAGGTAGATACAACAGGTTTGCTTATGTGGAATATTACGAGGGGCCAAGAAGACAGTACGAGGGGGGAAGGGGGAAGGGGGGAAGGGGGGAAGGGGTGGCAGGATAAGTAAGGGGAAGACAAAAGGTCAGGGGAAGGGGGAGGGGAGACGGAGAGAACGTAGGAATGGAGGGGAGGGGAGGGGAGAATTAGTAGGGGAAGACGAGGGGGAAGACGAGGAGGAAAATGAGGGGGAAGGAGAAAGGGAAGGATAAGGAGGGGAAGGGGAAGGGGAAGGGGTGAGGGAAGAGGAGGGGGAAGAGGAGGGGGAAGAGGAGGGGGGAAGAGGAGGGGGAAGAGGAGGGAGAAGAGGAGGGGGAAGAGGAGGGGGAAGGGGAGGGGGAGGAGGAGGGGGAGGGGAAGGAGGAGGGGGAAGAGGACGTGGGGAGGAGGGGGGGAGAGAGAGGAGAGAGGAGAGAGAGAGAGAGAGGGGAGAGGAGGAGAGAGAGAGAGAGAGAGGAGGGGAGAGAGAGGGGAGGAGAGAGAGGAGAGAGAGAGTGTTGAAGGAGAGAGAGAGGTGACACGTGTGAGACTAAGATGTATGGGGAACATGGGGAAAATGTCATGAGACAAACTGAGAGAGAGAGAGAGAGAGAGAGAGAGAGAGAGAGAGAGAGAGAGAGAGAGAGAGAGAGAGAGAGAGAGAGAGAGAGATGGAAGGAAAGCAAAAGAGAGTAAGAAGGCGGAACAGGAGGAGTCTCAGATAAAACTAGGAGGAACAGGAGGAACAAGAAAAGGAGGAGGAGGAGGAGGAAGAGGAGCAAGAGAAGGAGTAAGACGATGAGGAGGAGGAAGAGGAGGAGGAGGAGGCCAGGGACGGCGTGAAATGCAAAGCAAAGCTCTAATACAGTTTCGTTAATATAAAACTTTAGCGATGGATTTTTGAGTTTGACTTTCAACCCGATCGCTTCCTTTGTCTCGCGCTAATAGACTTGACGCTAACCGGAAAAGGAGGTGGAGGAGGAGGAGGAGGAGGAAGAGGAGGAGGAGGAGGGAAGGGGAAGACGGGGTGGGGGAGAATGAGGAAGGAGACATGGGAAGACTGTTGCGGAAGATAAGAGATGGGAGGTGGAGGGTGAGGAAGAGGAGGAGGAGGAAGAGGAGGAGGAAGAGGAGGAGGAGGAGGAAGAGGAGGAGGAGGAAGAGGAGGAGGAGGAGGAGGAAGAGGAGGAGGAGGAAGAGGGAGGAGGAGGAAAAGCAGCAGTAGGAGGAGCAGGAGTAGAGGGAGGAGGAGGAGGAGGAAGAGGAGGAGGAGGAAGAGGAGGAGGTAGAGGAGGAGGAGGAGGAAGAGGAAGAGGAGGAGGAAGAGGAGGAGGAAGAGGAGGAGGAGGAGGAGGAGGAGGAGGAGGAAGAGAGAAGAGGAAAAGCAGCAGTAGGAGGAGCAGGAGTAGAGGGAGGAGGAGGAGGAGGAAGAGGAGGAGGAGGAAGAGGAGGAGGAAGAGGAGGAGGAGGAAGAGGAGGAAGAGGAGGAGGAGGAAGAGGAGGAGGAAGAGGAGTAAGAGCTGGAGGGTAAGAGAAGAACGAGGAAAGAATAGAGTAAGGGAAGAAGGGCGAGGAGGAGGAGGAAGAGGAGGAGGAGGAGGAGGAGGAGGAGGTCGAGGAGGAGGAGGTCGAGGAAGAGGTGGGGTGTAGGGGGTGGAATTGGAGGTGGAGAAGAAGGTGGAGGTGTAATATGGAGGAGGTGGAGGTAGAGGTGTTGGTGGAGGTAGAGTAGGAAGACGAAGGAGGAGGAGGAGAAGTAGGTGGAGGAGATGGAAGTGGAGGAAGAAGTGGAGGAAGAGGTTGAGATGGAAGAGGAGTAGGTGGAGTAGGAGTGAGAGTAGGGAGTGAAGAAGAAGGCGAATGAAGAGGTGAGGAGGTGAGGAGGATAGGGGAGGAGGAGGAGGAGGAGGAGGATAGGGGAGGAGGAGGAGGAGGAGGAGGAGGAGGAGGAGGAGGAGGAGGAGGAGGAGGAGGAGGAGGAGGAGGAGGGAGGAGGAGGAGGAGGGGAGGAGGAGGAGGATAGTGAGAATATGAGTGAAGAAGAAAAATGGGAGGAGGGAAATGAGGAAGTAGAGCAAGAGGGAGAGCAGGAGGGATGGGAGGGCAAGGGGAGGGAAGGGAGGGAGGGAGGGAGGGGGAGAAATTTACGAAGAAATCCATTCCTGTACCTATAGTCGGGGAAGAACGACAGGAAATACACAAGAAATATTCCATTTCCCAAAACAGACAGAAGGCTGCAGGAGGAGGAAAAGGAGGGAGAGGAGGAAGAGGAGGAGGAAGAGGAGGAGGAGGAGGAGGGGAGGAAGGAGGAGGAGGAGGAGAGGAGGAGGAAGATGAGAAAGCGGAGGAGGAGGAGGGGGAGGAAGAGGAGGAAGAAGAGGAGGAGGAAGAAGATGAGTAGGTAGAGAAAGAGGAGGAAGAAGAGAAGGAAAAGGAGGAGGAGAAGGACTAGGAGGTGGAGGAGGAAGAGGACGAGGAAAATGAGGAGGAGGAAAAGGAACGAGAAAGAGGAAAAATAGTAGGAGACAAAGAAGATGAGGATGATGACGAGGAGGAAGAAGAAGATAAATGTAAAAAGAAATGGAGGAAGAGGAGATGGAGGAAGAGAAGATGGAGGAAGAGGAGATGGAGGAAGAGGAGATGGAGGAAGAGGAGATGGAGGAAGAGGAGATAGGGACAGCAATGGAGGCGAATCTGGAGAACAAATCGAGATCAAAACTTCTGGAGAACTTGGAGATAAGAGGAAATGGAGGATACAGATGGAGACGATTGGACTGCCGAAGAACAAGGCAGGAGACAAAGTAGAAGAAATAAATAAGTAAATAAATCAATAAAAAAAAATAATAATAATAAAAAAAGTGTGGAAAACAGTACAAAGATAAATGAAAATAAATAAGAATAAATAAATAAAAATAAAAAATGAATAAAAATAAAAATAAATAAATCAATAGATAAATAAATGAATAATGATAATGATAATAATAATAATAATACTGGAGAGAATAATTAATCAAACGAATAATAAAGATATTTCCAGTGGTTTTAGCACTTCTGACCTGCCAGTATAAGTTAAAGATCATCAGCATTACTCCATAATTACCTCTGCTCCGTAGGGGTGCCACTAACGTACCTAAAGGATTGAATTGAAAGCATAAAACTTATACAGCTAATGCTGAGTAGAGGGTGACAAAGAGATGAAAATATATAACAAGGTCTATTAAGAAATAACCATTACGAAAATGGAAAAAGAAAATCAAAAAAGAAAAAAGAAACAAAGGTGAAATAAAAAAAGGAAAAAAAACTAAACGAAAGAAAATGGAGTAAGAACGAAGAGAAAAATAATAAAGAAAAAGAGAAAAAAGAAAGAAAAAGAAATGCAGTAAGAAAGAAAAAATAATGAAAAAAGAAAGAAAAATAATTGAAAAAAGCAAGACAATAACAAAGAACGAATGAGAAAGAAAGAACAATGGAAAAAAGGAGAGGAGGAAAACAAGAGAAGAGAAAAGAAAATGATAGAAAGATTAACAATATTGAAATACGGAAAGAAAAATAAAAGAAAAAAAATAAAGAAAAGAAAGCACATCAAATAAACAATAATAAAGAGGTCGAACGAAAAGATCAACTTCAGAGTACCAAAATAAAATAAATTCTTTGACAACGACAAGATTAAAATATAGAAAAAAAATAGAAATATAGAAACCATAAAGATATCTAATGATAAAAAAATACAGAAAAATATGAATATTATATAGTGTACAGAAAATAATAGTTTGTACAAATAATCGAAATCTAAAAATGTTGCATGACGTCATATCTGAAGACCAGCCAGTCAGAAGAAGAGGCATGACGTCACGACTGAGGACCAGCCAATCAGAAGAAGAGGCGACATGGCGTCGCGACTGAAGACCAGCCAATCAGAAGAAGAGGCGACATGTCGTCACAACTGAAGACCAGCCAATCAGAAGATAAGGCGACATGAAGTCACGAATCGTTTACTGTGATATAAAATGAGGGAAAGATGTGTTATTTTGTTGAGCAGAATGTTAAATTACTGAAGGATGATCAGCTAGCCCCCCAAGGCCGCTAAAGGCGAAGCCGAGCCCCGGTGAAGCCGGGACGGGCACAGCCCGGGGCTCGTAAAAATATAAGAATTAATATAAGAATAAAAAGTAACATCCAATACGGAAGAAAACAATGAAAAAAAAAATCACCAAAAGTCTCTTAGGCTCTTCCAAGTCCTTTTTGAAAAGGCAAAATAAGTAAAGAAGTGAAATAGAAAGTGTGAAATAGGAAATGTGAAATAGGAAATGTGAAATAGGAAATGTGAAGATCCCGTAAAAAGAAAAGAAAAATCGAAATGACAGAAAAAACAATGGAATTGTCAGTCACGTGACTCCCAGTCGCCATATTAGATCCTGGTGGTCGCCAAGGGATTTTATTCAGCTGAGAGAAGACCTTGTAAAGAAGCGGAGGCGGGATTGATAATAATACAAACATAATCAAACAAACCAATCACTATACATCATTGATGATATTCAACAACAATCCGCATTTCACAACAATATTGATAAATTATGAGATAATATTGACAGTAAATTTATATCGGTATACTGTAACAATAAGGATAATAATTTAAGTCAATTAGAAATAAATAAAAGGATGAGAACCACGTGAGTAAGAGGAAAGGATGAAATTGAGAAAAAGAGGTTAAAAGAATAAACAAAGAAATTTGAAATAAAACGAGAAATAATCAGACAAGATTCAGAAACATCAAATTATAAATGGATAAACATGCATTCAAATAAATGTACAAATGAATAAAGAAATAGGTAAAAGAAAATAAATAATAAAAATTATAATTGATGATGATGATGATGATGATGATGATGGTGATGGTGATGGTGATGGTGATGGTGATGGTGATGGTGATGGTGATGATGATGATGATGATGATGATGATGATGATGATGATGATGATGATGATGATGATGATGATGATGATGATTACGTTAACAACGATGACAATGATAGTTATTGTAATGAAAAGAATGTTCAAAAGTATAAAAAATATATGAATGATAAGAATGAAAATGATAATTACCACGTATAATAGCCATAAGAAGAACAAGAAGACGAAGAAGAAGAAGAAGACGAAGAAGAACGAACCAAGAACAGCAAGAACAGCAATAACAACAGTAACTAGGTAAAAAGAGATGCGAAAAGGCAAAAATCTA
>NC_134795.1:15280402-15287902 GCF_046742065.1 Oratosquilla oratoria | reverse complement strand
CCGCAGTCTCTCGCTGGATGCTACCGGGTGCCACTGACTTCCACCATCCGGTAGACACCGGATACGTACCGGGTTTACTCGGGTTTCAGACCGAGGTGTGTGTATCAGGGTTCTGTCAGATGGACAGAAGATGTTCCATCTTTGGCTCGATTCTCCTCACTGGCATAAAGACTACAGACGATGTCATGACAGGGTCTGACGTCATTGTCGCCACTCGTTTGTCTTCGGGATCATCTTGTCTGAGAGGCCAACCACGACGCTACGGTGACACCTTAGATTTTGTTCTGGCTAACAACGGACGATTTTATTCAGTTGAGGGCAAGACTGGGGTGGGGTGTGTGGCATCAAACAAGATATCAAGGTGTGTTTGTTATAAAAAAAAATAAAAAAAAAATAAAGTCACGTAGATTTTTTTTTTCCGGATCCGAAACGAAATTGTAACTTCTCTCTCTTTTTCAGACGCTGAATATTTTAAAGAATCTTTCCTTTATGTTGGAGAACCACCGACACCACCTAACACCATCATCTCCCCCTCCTCCACCTCCTCCTCCTCCTCTTCCTCTTCCTCCTCCTCCCTCCCGTACTCTCTGTACCTATAGACCCCCGTCCATACCAAAGGGCACTTCCTTTTTTAAACCTGGCTGCCGCCCTGTGATTTTATAAATCCCCGCGGTAACGAAGGTAGCCTAAGGTAGGTCCGAAGTCCACAGGATCTACACATAAGGTCATCAGCGGCCGGAGAGTCTAGGCTCTCCTTCAAAGGTCGACAGAGGTCGGCTGAGGTCAATTTATCGACCTATCTCACCCTTCCTCCAAACCCCAAACCCCAGCCCACTTCCCCACCACCCTTGTCTTTCGGGGTAATGTCACAGAGGTTCCTTGGCTCCCAGTCCCTCCTCATCCGTGGCACATACTACACATTTACCATTACTCAAAAGAATATAAGCTACACATTCACCATTACTCAAAAGAATCTAGCTACACATTCACCATGACTCAAAAGAATCTAGCTACACATTCACCATGACTCAAAAGAATCTAAGCTACACATTCACCATTACTCAAAAGAATCTAAGCTACACACTCACCATTACTCAAAAGAATCTAAGCTACACATTCACCATTACTCAAAAGAATCTAAGCTACACACTCACCATTACTCAAAAGATTCTAAGCTACACATTCACCATTACTCAAAAGAATCTAAGCTACACATTCACCATTACTCAAAAGAATCTATTCGTGATTTACATTTTTTTCTTTCTTTCCTGAAGTCGAAAGGCCCAACAACGAGTACCTGCAAGTAGTGGTCCTGCAAGACGGGCGTCAAAGAGAATCGTCTCCCTATCACCTGTCTTCGAGTCCGCCAACACCCTTACCTCAGTCTGCATGTGCAGCCCCGGGGTAGGCTGACACTCGATCCCCGGACTGAGCCGAAGACCACTTTCTTTCAACTTCGACTGTATTCGTTTCTCCTTTTCACACGAGGAGGGTTGACAACCGGCGACAGCTCCCTCCTCCTCCTATTATGAGTCCGTGACATAGAAACAATCCCATAATTAATGTAACACAGACAACAGTCCAATCCCACCCCCACCCCCGGAAATTCTATATGAAATCCTGAGGAACGTTGCCAGTGACTGTGGGGTTGTGGGTGTAGATTTGTAGTTAATATCTACATTAGAGATTTAAACTCTGAGAGTTGTCTTTAGTTTAATGATCCAGTCTTCTCTATCTACAAACATGGAGCAACCTCCGAGGAAAACTTGGTGAGTTGCCAGAATAATAATTCATACATCTTATCTACAGTGATGCCATATACTGATCGGAGAAAAAAGGTTTGTCGCCTCGGTTGGCGAGGATGACAGGGGACGCGTCTATTGTAGTCGGGAAACGCGAGGTCCATTGTCCGAGCAGGTGTTCGGGCGTTTGACCCGAAACGCTGGCCAGGCCCATTGTCCGTGCAGGTGTTCGGGCGTTTGACCCGAAACGCTGGCCAGGCCCATTGTCCGAGCAGGTGTTCGGGCGTTTGATCCGAAAAGCCTAGTTCTCTGGTCACTGGAGACAATGGAATGTCCCTTGGCGTTAGATCCCGAAGACAATGGAGAATCCCTCGAGAGTTGACTTGAAGACGTTGGAGTACAAACTCAATCGATATGCGTGCGTGCGCGCGTGTGCACGCTGGACATCTTGGGGTTGACATCATGGGTTTGCACACTGAGGCGCGAAGCAACAATTATTAGCACAATCACTACTGCCATTAGTATTATTGTTATCAATATTATTGTTATTATGTTCATTTCACCAATTATTATAACCGAATATGTTATAATCTATTATTGTTGTAATATATTATTGTTGTAATCTATTATTGTTGTAATCTATTGTTATAATCTTTATTATAACTTATTATTATTATTGTTGTTATAATTCATCAGTTATAATTCATCATTGTTATTATTCATCATTCTCATAATTCATTATTGTCATAAGTCATCATTGACATAGTTCATCACTGTTATAGTTCAGCATTGTTATAATTATTCATTGTTATAAATTATCAGTTATAATTCATTACTGTTATAATCTATCAGTTACAATTTATCATTGTTATGATTTATCATTGGTATAATTTACTATTGCTATGATTTATCATCGTCAGATTTCATTAACATCATCATCATCAATATTATTGTTATATTTTTTTTTTTATTGAAAATAATGATGAGCTACACTATATATTATCCTCGTCAACACTATACAATTCTTCATATATTCTATTCTGGTTAAGAACAGACGATTCTATGTAGCTCAGGGATACGAGACCTCAGGCCCGAAATGGGGTCTCGACCCAGAGAGACTTCCGTCGGGCCGAAGTCAGCCACTTCAACTGAATAAAGTCGTCAGCCCATGTAGGGAATCTCACTGCTGTGAAGGAGTCAAAGACGGACGAGGAGTCTGCAGGAAGCGGGGCAGACGAGGAGGAAGAGGAAGGAAGAGGAAGGAAGAGGAAGGAAGAGGAAGGAAGAGGAAGGAAGAGGAAGGCAGAGGAAGGAAGAGGAAGGAAGAGGAAGGAAGAGGAAGGAAGGAAGGAAGGAAGGAAGGAAGGAAGAAGAAGGAAGAGGAAGGAAGGAATGCAGAAAGGCAGGAAGGAAGGGAAGAAGGAAAGAAAGCAGCAAGAAAGAAAGAATGACTGGTAGGAAGGCAGGAAGGAAGGAAAAAGGAAAGAAGGAAGAAGAGAAGGAAGAAAGAAAAGGAAAGAAAGAAAGGAAGGCAGGCAGGAAGGAAGGAAAGCAGGTAGGAAGAAGGGCAGGCAGGAGGGCAAGAAGGAAGGTAGGAAGACGGGAAGGCAAGAAATAAGGCAAGAAGACAGAAAGGAAGGCAGGTAGGAAGGAGGGTAGGCAGGAAGGAAGGCAGGAAGGAAAACGGGAAGGCAGGAAGGAAAACGGGAAGGCAGGAAGGAAAACGTGAAGGCAAGAAGGAAGGAAGGAAGGCAGGAAGGAAGGAAGACAGGAAGGGTAAGTGGGCCTGAAGATGATGTTCGGAGATGATGAAGTGGAGGAAGGTGGAGGGGCCTTGGCCAGCCTACTGCCGCCGGAAGGCACCACGCATACAGATGTCCGGATAACGGCCTTCGGACTGCGTTCCTCCTCGAAATCAGGCCTCAAGGTCAGGTTCGTACCGACGGTGGCTCTTGGGGCCTCCTTCTTAGACGGTCTTCAAAAAAAAAAAATATATATATATATATATATAAATAGATAAATAAATAGTAATAATAATAATAGTAACAATAATAATAATAATAATAACAATAATAATAATAATAATAATAATAATAATAACAATAATAGTAATAACAATAACAATAATGATGAAAAATAAAGAAAAAGAAAAAGAAATAAGTAGATAAAAATAAGTAAAATTTGTTTCTCCTCTTCGTCGTCGTCTTCGTCGTCTTTTTTCTTTTCCCTTTTCGTTCAAACACACCCAGAATTTACTTCTTTGAATGTTGCCGTTTTTTGTATGTTTATAATTAACTTCTCCTCCTGTGCATTATCTTTTTCCGAACTAATTTCTTTCCTTTGTTACTTTTGACTTCGAGTTTCCGTTTCGCTATCCCATTGCATTTTCTGAAATATTTTTCGATTTCCCTTCGGCCTACCGATTATTTATCTTCTGCATTTTTTGGTAATACCAGTAACCCCCCCCCCCTCAGCCCCTAAGTATCCAGAATCTCCTCTGAACCTCCTCCTCCTCCTCTGTTGGAGATCGCCATATCTCCAGGCACCGCGTCTCCGCCCTGTGTTGCACCTCTCGAGTGTCTTGATTCCCTTAGCATTCTTCTTTTTCATTCTGGTTGATGCCACGCTGCCTGGTTCATTTCCGGGATCAAGGACACTTGTTCCCCGGACAATTGCGTCCCGATAATTACCCGGACATTTGAACTCGTGCGCAATTGTCTTGGTACGCAATTGTCCGGGACGCAACTGTCCGGGATGCAATTGTCCGGGATGCAATTGTCCGGGATGCAACTGTCCGGGACGCAACTGTCCGGGACGCAATCATCCGGGAGGCAATTGTCCGGGACGCAACTGTCCGGGATGCAATTACCCGGGACGCAACTGTCCGGGACGCAATCGTCCGGGATGCAACTGTCCGGGACGCAATTGTCCGGGATGCAACTGTCCGGGATGCAATTGTCCGGGACGCAATCATCCGGGAGGCAATTGTCCGGGACGCAACTGTCCGGGATGCAATTGTCCGGGACGCAATCATCCGGGAGGCAATTGTCCGGGACACAACTCTCCGTTCATCTCATTTCCGTGACACTCTACCCCCGTCCCTCATCCTTCCACTCCCCGTCTTCTGGATGTCAGGGATTGATCAGAGGTGGCCTTACGTCGTGTGGCAGTGACCTCACATTGACCCCCCACATTATTACCTTTTCTCTGTCTTTGCCTAAATTTTTTATTATTATTTTGTTGTTTTCTTATGCTATCAGTTATTCTTAGATTCTCTTTCTTCCCTTTTCCACACCTCATCTTCCCCTTACCTTTCCTTTTCCTTACCCTTCCCCCTTTTCTTTATACAAATCTTCACTTTCTTGTCCTTTTTTATTTTTATATATATATTTTTTTCAGTTTCATTTTTTCCTCCTTGGACCCCCTCCACCCCACTTTTTCACACACATCTCCCTTTTCTTGTCCCGTTTCATTTTTATTATTTCTATTTTATCTTTGGTGCTATTGTAACTTGTATCCTACTAGGTTATTCAGAATGTAGCTTGTATCCTATCATGTTGTTCAGAACGTAACATGTATCTTACCAATTTTTTAAGTCAGAAAAGGCAAAAAAAAATACTCGCGTATGAAAAATATTTAGTAAGAACACATCCTCACACATTTTTATGCCAACATAAAAACAAAACACGATTGTCAATCAACATTTGTTGAAAGAGATCAACATGAAGACGCTAAGAAAATATCCAGCAAAAATCCTTTAGATGTCCTAGAAGATGATGCTATGGAACATCCTTTTTCTTTTTAGAAAATTCGATCTTTGCATCCAACCAGGGATCGACATACTTTTGCTGATGGTTTGCAGTGTTGTGCAAAATTATATCCTAGACGCGTCAGACCGCTATAAGCCGGCCACCAAACGTAAAAACAACGGACATTACATCCCTTTATCAACCTACAGACCCAGGGACCGTCGATCCGTTGACCGTGATTGAGGTTTTGTCATCTACTGGAGTTGGGTCTTCTTCTTCCACAGCGTTATCTTCATTAAGAAGACAGCCACGGTTGTACTTACGTCGCCCAGCGAACCTTAATTCATGGACTTGAACAAGCTCGATTTCGTCCCGACCAACTGCTCTCGATTGTCGACGGACACGACCTCAGAACATGCCTGTCGACAGGAGTTGAACCAATCAACTATCGTGTGATTTCATCTGCCAGTATACCTGCATTGGTCAACTCAAAACTCCACAAGTAAATGATTTCCATGATATCACACAATCCCCGTTTGCTGTTCAGTCGTTCAGTACGGATTGGTGAAAAACAAACTCCCGACCTGAATGATTTGATAGCCTGGTATTCCTTTCTTCTGGATCGCCAGACGTAGTTTTTCTCTCCTCGTGCTTTCTTGTTTATATAGAAAATCTAATCACCGTCACATTTCTCACAATTTTTTATTTATTTTCTTTAAGATATAAGCTATATTGTCTTGGTAGGAACAGGAGACTTGGGTAAGATACAAGCTATGTCGTCTTGGTAGGAACAAAAACAATGTATAGGATACGAGTTACACATTTTTTCTCCTACTTTTCATCTTAACTCCATCTCTACAATGACGCCTATACAGAACTCATTCCTGCTAACACCAGACAATTTTATTTAGTTTAGGGCAGAACCCAAGTGATAAACAAGAATCAAGTTTATTATTTCTCTCCAGCTCGTTCTCCCAAAACTTTCTACCAACACGTTCACCCTACACATCTGGCAACACCCCCCTACCCCCCACTCCTCCCCTCCCCCTCGTCCTCAACCCTTCGGTCCATACCCTTTCTTCATTAAAGACTTGTGTATTTCTTTCTTAGCCTCACTGTAAACCACTTGTCCCTCTCTCGCCAGGTGATTTCATTTTATTTCGGTATCGAAATGTTTAAACTTCCCTCATTCACTGTTCTATTACGTTTCTCCAACTGGTGCCAACAATTATTATTTAGCTTAGGAAAGCCTGTACGAACATATATATATATATATATATATATATATATAATATATATATATATATATATATATATATAATATTATATATATATATATATATATATCATACACATACACAAAATTAATAATTAAGAAAAGGGACAGTCCCATGAAATGCACTTGTGGTGTCCTTGGTGCTCCGTGGGAAACCATAAACAACTATAAAATTCCACACATATTTTGTTATATAAGTGAGAGAGGGAGAGGGAGAGGGAGAGAGAGAGAGAGAGAGAGAGAGAGAGAGAGAGAGAGAGAGAGAGAGAGAGAGAGAGAGAGAGAGAGAGAGAGAGAGAGAGAACGAACGTGTGGTCGTCTTTCATTAATCCTTCGATGAAGGGTTAGTGAGGCGTCTGGGCGCCTACCGTGGGTGGTCATACGAAACAGGATCTTGGCCGCGGACACGTGCCTGTGGTGGATCCTGCCCACGTTCTCCTAGACACCAGAAACGTTCCACGAACGTAGTGCATGTCTAACGAACGTTCTTCTAGTATATATATATGTTTTTGGGGTGTTAGTTATATGGTTTCTTTCTTCTTCGGTTGGCAATACAATATCGCCCTTCGGTTGGACCTTTCTTTGCATTCCATCGCATCATTGTTCGCTCATCGATCATACAATGTAAATGTGTTATACCAGATTCAGAACACGCATACAAACACACACTTGTGCAATTATATATATATGTGTATATTATATATATATATATATATATATATATATATATATA
>NC_134795.1:15265402-15275402 GCF_046742065.1 Oratosquilla oratoria | reverse complement strand
AGGATTCGAACTGGATACTGTGTGTGTGTGTGTTTGTTTGTTTTTGTGTGTGTGTGTGTGTGTGTGTGTGTGTGTGTGTGTGTGTGTGTGTGTGTGTGTGTGTGTGTGTGTGTGTGTGTGTGTGTGTGTGTGTGTGTGTGTGTGTGTGTTTTGAACTAATTACAGTATACAGAACAAGAGCTATACTCTGCGTTCCCAGTGGCCAATTCTGACCTTAAATTGTCCCATGCTACTAGACTGTTACTATTTCTTCATCAAAACTATTCAATGAATCGTGAATACCTTAAACGTATGTTCGTTCTTTTTTTAGTCCCATGACCTCGGGCCTTCTTTTCCCACAATAAGCTGCCTCCTTTGCCAAGTGCATCCACATCTTTCATGGTTCTAACCATCGCTATCAAATTGCCTCTACTTCTCTAACGCTGACAGCCCAAGAACATTCAGTCTCTTTTCGTATGTTTTATCAATAAAATCTTTAACAGTTTCATTCGCTGGTCTCTGGTTTCCTTATACTATTTTATATATTTCTTTTTTGTGAGGTGAACACACTACTACAGCATACACGAGTGCGGGACGAGTAATTTTCGATTATCTTCTTCATCGAGTCTTCGTCTTTGTAGTGAAACGGAACTCTTATGTTCTTGAACAGATTTTGAGTCTCCACAGTGATCCTTCTGATTTGTGTTTCTAATAAAAAAAAAAATACATAACATTCAATCCCAAATCCCCCTCAGCCTTCGATTTCATAAAATCAACCTTTTCATAGAATAGTGTGTGTGCTACCTAGTCTCTATTGAAGATTTTTTGTTCCTTGTGGGTATTTCTCAATTACTTGATAAACGCCAAATTAGTTCTCGCAAAAGCTTCATTAGTCTCCCTTTACCCTAATTGTCGCTAGTTGACGTTTTCAAACACATTGCGATGTTTTCGAATCCCTCGAGGATTTTAGTTTATTGTTTTTCATAAAACCAGCTATTTTTATTCAGCTGAGAGGAGCCTCTACTCTGTTTGGCTTGAATGAAAAAAAAAAAAAAAAAAAAAAAACTCAGTTCATAGAAATTAACTAGTCAAAGCAACTCCCTTGGTCGGGACTGCTCGGACAGACAGTCTAGGGCACGACAACAACAAAAACTCCCTTGGTTCTGTCGCCTTCCATCCCCGATTTTTATTTTCTTTTTTCTGTACAGGTCCCATTTTCTTTTTCTTTTTTTCTTCATGTAGAATTTTATTTATTCATTTATTCATTTATTCATTTATTCATTTTCCCTATACAGGATCCTTTTATTTCAATCTTTCTTCCTTTTCTTTTCCTCTATGTAGGTCCCTTTTTCTGCTTTTCTTTCTCACATTTCTTTCTTCCTTTCATTTTCCTCCATACAGAACCCTCCTTCTCGTCGTAGCCTCTCGTCACCCTTATCATGCCATCAGGTCTCCTCATCCCAACTTCTCCCCCTTTTACTCATTCCACGTCGATTCACCTCTCGACACGGCCCGGGGCACGTGACCTATCATAAGATCCGACTACTCCCACTCGTTCACTCGGTGTGTGTGTGTCTGTGTCTGTGTGTGTGTGTGTGTGTGTGTGTGTGTGTGTGTGTGTGTGTGTGTGTGTGTGTGTGTGTGTGTGTGTGTGTGTGTGTGTGTGTGTGTGTGTGTGTGTGTGTGTGTGTGTGTGTGTGTGTGTGTGTGTGTATGTGTGTGTGTGTCTGTGTGTCTGTGTGTCTGTGTGTGTGTGTGTGTGTGTGTGTGTGTGTGTGTGTGTGTGTGTGTGTGTGTGTGTGTGTGTGTGTGTGTGTGTGTGTGTGTGTGTCTGCGCGCGCGCGTGCTTCTTAAGCCTCTTCTTAATGTTATAATACCTTCAAACCTAAAATAATCCTTATCATGAATCTGATATAGAGAATATCGGTCGTTATTACAAATGAGGTATTTCTTGCTTTTTCATTAGAGATAGTAAACTACGTAAGATAACTAATAAGTAAATATTGCTTTTGTAGACTTAATAGTAAGTGGACTATTTGACTAATTCTTTTTCTTTGATCCGAAGATTTTAAGAGTCTTATAATGGATGCAGTTAAGTCTCTACCTGATTCAGAATAACGTGGAGATTTTAACGATGTTTCTTAGACAATGGGTCTTGTATAGCTAGCTTGTATGCGTCTATTTTCACTTCGAGTTGGATTGAAGATTGGAAACCAAGACGTTATGGATTCCTTCTGAAGTCTGGAAGCGTTTTTTTTTTTTTTTTTTTTTGCTGGCTCTTAAACGATTCTAGACGTTTAAAAAAAAATTTTTAGTTGTGTATGACTTAGGCAGTGACTTGATTGGTTGCAATAAATAGCGCAACGAATATTAAAGAACAGATTATGATACGTAAGAGACCCACAGACGTGAAGCTACTTGCTGGAATCTGGTTCAGAAGTCGCCGTCGATAGTTGACGGACATTTTTTTCAAATGAACATAAAGATTTGATACGTATAAAACAGGCAAAATTTCGTATATATTATAATTATTAATTTTACACCAGTCAAGTATAGAATAGTCATGTTATACCTAACCAATCAAAAATAAGGAAGGTTCTTCATGAGGAGACTGTTGAAATTGGAGAAAGAGAAAACAGAGTCGATTCAGTTATCATCAAAGGTCTAGGCTTCAATGTACAAGTCCTCTCACAGAAATTCAATGAAACAGTTGCCTTCTCGTGTCACCCAGACAAGACTATTATTTTTTAAGAAATTACTTGTCAAGCAAATCATGTGTAGAGCCAAAAAAAAAGACATGCTAAGGGCGTGAGCTTTTATGTTTGATCAAAAACCTAAATAACTCCCATTTTGAAAGTATGTATTAGCAAAGACAAAGAAAGAAAGGTTTTGAAAACGGGGCAAATCTTCCGACAGATGGCCACAAGCTGCTTCAAGCGGGAGACTTCCAGTTCCTTCCGTGGAAATATATACGATGTCATCCTTTCCAAGCATAAAAAAATATATGTTTGTGCATTACAATTAGTTAAAATTTACACAAGTGTTAACGTGTTTGCCACCATATGCAAGACAATTTTATTAGCTTTCATTTGATACCACTTTCAATGCTATAGCATCAACCTCTGGGAAGCTATAATGAAAACAAAGACATAATATCCCGAATTTTGCAGCGTTTTTGAAAAACGTCAATAATAAAACTACATGGCTCTAGAGGCAGGCATAGTCAAGGTCCAAGATCAAAGTAACTGGTATATTTAGTTAATTCAGACCTTGGAGAATGGGAACAATATCAGTTTGCATAAGTTTGATGAAAAAGGTCTCATTTGAAGACCAGTCGAAACAAGAACAAAGCGGCAATCTTCCTACAGGCAAACCAGAGGAACATAAGAATGAAGGAGACTACAAGAGACCATAGAGCCTATACTAGGCAGTCCCATATCCCTTACCATCTGTCATCGCTACCCATAAATTATCTAATCTTCTCAAACAACAAATAGTTCCAGCGCTCCCTACATAGTTACTAAGTCTATTACATTCGTTAACCACTCTATTGGTAAACCAGTTCCTGTCTATTTCCATTTTCAACCTAAATTTGTCTAATTCAAATCCATAATTGAAAGTCCTCTACCGCTGGCTAGATGCAGGTCCCTTGATGTCTCTGCAAGTCCGGTTGGGGCAGCTACGGAGGCGATGGAAACCTTTGGTGGAGACCAGAACTCACCGAACTTCTCTCTCTCTCTCTCTCTCTCTCTCTCAAAAAAAAAAAAAAAATAAATAAAAAAAAAAAATAAAAAAAATCCACATCCTACTCAAACCCAACCTTTTAGATTACCAAATATTGCCTTAACTAATGTCAAGTGTTTAACCAACAAGTTTTTTTGTGTAAATACATCTTGTTAAGACGAGGAAGTTCTTGTTTTTGTTCAGCTACAGACCCCCCCAGGTAAGAGAGTTGGGCAATGTATGTATTTCGTTATGCAAGACATTAGGGATTTCATTCAGCTAAGCGAGATCAAATTTCAACCTCAAGTCCTCGATACCTTGTAGCAACTTTTCAGATTTTTTTTTTGTTTAAAGCGAGTGATTCTACTCGTTTAATAACAGACCAGCGTGCCAAGTGGACCAAACATCCGCAGCTCAGAAAACTCCCCACTCATCGGGGAACGCAATTTTTTATTATTCTATATATTCACCCATGAACTAATCAGTTGACTAGCTAATCAGTTAACTTGTTTGTTTATTTATCTTTATATTTATCTTATTCATTTTGTTTATCTAATCAATTTCATCTAATTATTATTTTTTCGTTTGCTTGTTTCCCAGCTATCAAAGGTGATCGTTTCGGTCATAGACAAAGGTCCTACGGTGCAAGTTCCCTTCGCCTTAAATCCTTCCGATCGTCTTTTGTCCTCCCTATGAGAACTCCATGCATTAAAATGGCGTCCATCATAACCCGATCACAAAGCCTCCATTATTCTTTGAAGTCCTCAACCACTTTTGACAAAAGAAAAATTAATAAAAATCAAAATAGGGAAAAAAAAAGAACATATCTACGGCCTTTCCTGTCATCTTCGGCCTTCTGATCGATTTTTTCTTTTTCTTTCTTTCTTTTTTTAAGACTCTTCATCACGGTGACGGACTTCAGAGATTAAAAAAAGAAAGAAAAAAAATGGAGCTTTAGGCATAAGAGGCGGGGGGCGAATTCGGCCTGAATGGAGTTCACAATCAATTACAACTCGTTTTCAGACTTCATTCAACTTCAACTGCAGATATCAACCTGACCATCACCAGAACAAAGCTCATCAAGTGCGGCACAAAAAATAAACAAATAAATAAACAAAAGGATTCTATTTTAGTTTCGTGTTTTTTTTCCCGAAGAAGATAATTCAATTGAAAAGTTGGGCGAGGAATCAAAGAGACTTGAAAAGAAGAAGAGAAAAAGTTTTCGAAAATTTTCGCGATGAAAGTCATCCAATGAGTAATTTCAAAACGGCGCTGGAGGTTCTTTATTCGAAACAGAAACAAACAAACAAACAAATAAATAGATACATAAACAAATAAGTCAATAAAGAGATAAACAGATGAACAAGTAAATATGAAAATAGTAAATAGATAAATAAACAAAGAAACAAGTAAAAAGATAATAAATCAAACCAATAAAGAATAAAATAATCAAGAATTGATAAACAGAAATCACATCAAATTAAATCATCTTCGAACCACTGGTGTCCCAAGTTAAATATATCGAAAACAATTCCTGAACACAAGTGCACCATTGCGCTAGAAAACCTTAGTGATTAAGCTCCACTGTTCTCTCATGGTCTGAGCGAAGGATAACCAACAGTTTATTGGTATTGGGGTAAAGAAGGTCGGAACCATTCTCTCCGCCGGATGCACAGTCTTCAGCTGAATACACAACAGAATCAATCTTCGGTAGAGGCGCTATACATGTGAATCTGTATGTATGTATGTATGTATGTATGTATGTATGTATGTATGTATGTATGTATGTATGTATATGTATGTATGTATGTATGTATATGTATGTATATATACATATATATATATGTATATACATATATTATATATATGTATATATATATATTTGTATATGACTGGGAAGGGTGGTGAGGTAAACTCCAAAAAAACCGGGGGAGTGTTATTAGTAACGTTTCGGCCTTAAAGGACTTCCTCTTAGTGTATACTCTGAGGAAGTTCTTTAAGGACTAAAGGTTAGTAATAAAACTCCTACTGTTTTTGGCCTTTACCTCACCACCCTTTCCACTCATTCTGTCATACAAATTTCAACATTATATATATATATATATATATATATATATATTTATATATATGTATATATATATATATATACATATATATATATATATATATATATACATATAAATATACATGTATATATACATATATCAAATATACATATACATATACATATATTAAATATACATATACATATACATATATTAAATATACATATACATATACATATATTAAATATACATATACATATACATATATTAAATATACATATACATATACATATATTAAATATACATATACATATACATATATTAAATATACATATATATATATATATATATATATATATATATATATATATATATATATATATATACAATGTGTCTCAGAATAATTAAACCCATTAAACTAGGCTATATTTGATATCCCGATATGATATATTGGTAACGATTACATTCATATAAAACTGAGGTAATAATAATTATATATTTCAAAGTGATAAGGCATAAATTTGGAGAAGAAAAAAAAGCAGGGTACTTAGAGAATGTGTGCAAATGTCCGTCATTGAGTCGGAGGTATTCCTGAATGTGCCGTGCAATGTTACTGATAACACGGGCATACAGTGTGTGTATACGTGTGTACACAAGAAAGAGCGCCCTACGAACAGAGTTCAAGTCTCGCACTAACAACACCAAGGAGAATTGGTAGATGCTCGAAAACAAATAACGAAGACACGGAATAGAAACGGAAAATAAATACGAAGTAAAGGAAAAGATACATATGGAATATGATAAAAGTGTATACGAGGAAACAGGCCCAATAAACGAGAGATAAGGAGAGAGAGAGAGCGAATAAGATATCTACTTATAATCCAGCTGGTCGATATTGACCTGTCCTCCGATGGCACTGTCTAACGCTCTCTGTGACCTCTTGTTTCGTCTCCCCCTCCCCTCCCACTCCCCTCCCCCTCCCCTTCTTTCCCTCTCCCCCTCCCCTTTCCCCTTCCCCCTCCCCCTCCTCCTCGCCCACTTCTGTAGCACTCAAGGACTATAGCACCTCTATAGTGAAGTGTCGCCATCTATAGTCCCATATTCAATTTACTTCACCTATTGCCTCATTCTATAGTGCCTAGTTCACTTGACCCCATTCGCCATCTGTAGTGTCAAATATTCGTTAACTATATTCACCTCCTTTATTGCCAAATATACGTTGCCTATAGTAGCCCTACATGATGCTAACCCCCACTAACTATAGTCTCTTCTTATAGTACCAAATCCTCTTTACCTTCTTGACCCTCTATAGTTCCAAATACACGTTATCTATAATCGCCTTCTATAATACCACATTCAAGGTGTCTATAGTCGCCCTGCACAGATCCAGACCCACGCTACCTATAGTCGCTTTCTATAGTGACAAAGCCAGGTTACTTAGACTCTCCCCTTCGGCCCTGTTCACACTAGCGGTCTGAACCACGCGGAAACCGCGGCGGTACCGCATAGTCATAGAAAAACTACGCGGTTGTGTGTGAACGCCTCCATTGACATACACTGTAACTGAACCGCGGCGGTTGAAACCGCTAGTGTGAACAGGGCCTTGTGGAACCACATCCATGTTATCTATATCCTTATTCACTTTAACTTGGCAGAAACTCCTTCTATCCTCCAGTAGACCCTATCTATCCCATCACAACCGCTCCATCTCTCTCTCATCCTATTCCATCCCATTTCATTAATACTGTTCCATCCTTCATCAAGCCCATCCCATCCCATCCCATCTCATCCTATCCTGTACCCCATCCTCCCCCAATCCCATCCCATCCTATCCTACCCCATCCCGCCGTATCCCATTTCCTACCTCCCCATCCCATCCTTGATCAATCCCATCCCATCCCATCCCATCCCACTCCCCGTCCCTCATCCTCCCTCAATCCCATTCCATCCTATCCAACCCCGTCCCGCCGTATCCTATTTCCTACCTCCCCATCCCATCCTTGAACATTCCCATCCCATCCCATACCATCCCATCCCACTCCCCGTCCCTCATCCTCCCTCAATCCCATTCCGTAGGATGTATCGAGTACCTTCGCCAGATATTGGCTTGGGCGGGTCCTTCCCACTCTCACACACAAAGACCATCTGCACTTCCTTCGCCCTATTCCCTACTCCCTAATTCCCACCATCACTCCCTAAGAAATTCTCTTCACTCCCTATTCCTCATAGTCACTCCCTACCCCGACTAATCCTTCCTCCCTACTCCACACTCCCTATGATCACTCCACACGCATGGCTACTCCTTCGTTACTCCCTATTCTTTACTCCCTACTCTCCGTGGTCACTCCCTAACTTGCAATTCCTCCCTTCGTACTCCTTACCCCAATTCCCATTTCCACCCCAACTCCCTACTTCTTACTCCCCTTACAGGCTACTCCTTCCTCCCTACTTCCCACTCCTCACTCCCTACAGCTACCACGTCGTCCTCCTCCTCCTCCTCCCTCTTTGCTCCCTATTCCTCCCCACCCCCTACTGATGAAGGCTTTCTGAAAAATAATATCTACTCAAGCTCTGTAACGCCCATATGGCACCACAGGAAGATGAAAATCTATCTCACAGATTTGCAAGACATAAAGTAAGGCTGTGGTCAATTTAAACTGGTACAGTTGTTTATATAGCAACATCACGTCACGAGAGATCAGTCCTCTTCGTGACAGAAAGACTTTGCCCAACAAAGACGAATAGAATAAACTGTCGGCAGAGAGGATCACAGGAGAAGTAATACCCTGTACGATTAAAGGTCATCAGCAACTGCATTAACACCTCGCACATATCTCGAATGACATTCCTGTATACACAAACACACAATGTTAAAGCATTACCACCCTAACGTTGTGACAGGGAAGGGGGAGGGGGAAGGGAGGGGGAAGGGAGGGGGAGGAAGGGAGGGGGAGGAAGGGAGGGGAGGAAGGAGGAGGGTGAAGGGAGGGGAGGAAGGAGGAGGGGGAGGGAGGAGGAGGGGGAGGAGGAGGGGGAGGGAGGAGGAAGGGGAGGAAGGAGGAGGGGGAGGGAGGAGGAAGGGGAGGGAGGAGGAGGGGGAGGGAGGAGGGAGGAGGGGGAGGAGGGGGAGGGGGAGGAGGGGGAGGGAGGAGGAGGGGGAGGGAGGGGGAGGGGGAGGGGGAGGGGGAGGGGGAGGAGGGGGAGGGAGGGAGGAGGGGAGGGAGGGAGGAGGAGGGGGAGGGAGGAGGAGGGGGAGGGAGGAGGAGGGGGAGGGAGGGTATCTCGACCCCCAGAAGGAAACCAGTGAGTGGGTCCCGACTCCTTGACAGGTGAGCTTCCAGTGAGACAGAAAGAGACCCTTGGGATGAGACGCTTCAGTGATTTATCCACTCCACCAAGTTCAGACTTGTATCCACCCGCCCGCTTTCATCCACACTTTCACTTCCACCTACCCACTCTCACCCGCACCCTCCCTCTAATGTATGTGTGTGTGTAAATGTGAGTGTAGTTTATATACTGTGTGTGTGTGTGTGTGTGTGTGTGTGTGTGTGTGTGTGTGTGTGTGTGTGTGTGTGTGTGTGTGTGTGTGTGTGTACGCGTGTGTGTACATGTGTGTGTATGAAATGTGTATTCTACCAACTCTTCCAGCGCTCACCTCAGACGAATGGAGAGCTACTAGTAAGGATCTCCTCGAGGGAGGAGGAGCATTTGCCGATTACTTCAAGTGGTTACCCAAGTGTCAAGAAGAGAAGGAAACGTTCCCTTAACCCCTTCCGTGCCGGGTGGTGCTCTCCCTCGGCTCTGTGTGTCGGCAGATGATTTTATTCATCCCCGTGGTACCCTACTAGTAGTGACTTAGTAACCATGTAGCTAGCGCTGAAATAATTTGTTATTTTAAGAGAAAATTAGACAACTTTATAGATAGGAATGAAAGGCGGTAAAGGACATGAACTACCTAGTGTAAGCCTTATGGTCTCTTGTAGTCTCCTCCATTCTTATGGGATGAAAGGTGGTAAGGGACATGGGTCTTCCTAGTGTAGGCCTTATGGTCTCTTGCCGTCTCTTCCATTCTTATGTTCTTATGATTTATTTTGGTTAAGGCCTTTCGTGCTATGCGGCAGTATTCTTGTGCCAATTAGCCATCAGTCTATTCTATCCATCTCAGTGACCACCCCTCATCACACTGCCACCACCACTACTTCCCCATCCTTCCATCGATAGGATTGTTGCCCCAACTTGTTAGAACTTTTTCT
>NC_134795.1:15255402-15257902 GCF_046742065.1 Oratosquilla oratoria | reverse complement strand
ACTGGGAGAAATGCAACAAAGGATTATGACAAAGGAGTATGACTTTGTTGAGGAGTATGAAGGACGAAGAAGAGAGAAAATGAGACACCTAGTGGAATATTTTGGAACCAGTTGAAAGGGGAAGAGTCCTCAACGGTCGAAGCCGAAGACTTGGACCAATGATGCAGGTGGAGACCAACAAAGCCTCGAGGACAAAGAAGATGCCCTTTCAGAAACTAAGAAGAAAGAAAGAAAGCTAAATTTTCAAAAATATTTTTTTGAGTTTTTGTATCGTGTCAACCCAAACTATAAATTTACAAAGATCTGTTCATGTGCTGAAGAGGAGCTTCTGATGACGTCATGTCGTCTTGTCTCGGCCAAAATCGCTTTGTGGCGTCATGTCGACTACTAAAGATATTTCTCCAATATATGTGGATGAATTTTGATGACTTGGATATATATATTCAAACAAAAATTGACCGTATGCTAGGAGCAAATAAGAACATTATTTGAGATGGTGCAAGGTCTGAGTTCCCATTTTTTTTTTTTTTTTTTTATGCATACGACAATTAGACTTTGGTGTTAGCTCCCGAAATACAATCTTCATAATTGAGTAGATAAAACACATTTTCATCGTTTCTTTGCAATGTGAAGGAACTTTACGTATATAAAATTCCATCAATCCTAAAATATTTCATAGTGACGATAGAACTTATGGCATTTAGTGTAAAGTCTTCAGGGAGTATTTACCTTGAGATGCAACGCAGATACGTCGATTCAACAGTGAGCTGGTTGCTGTGGCCTCAGTCAATCATGGTGTAATACCATCGATGATCTTGGCGTGATTTACATTCTGTAATCAATCAGAAACAAAACCATCAAGTGATCAGTTAAATACCATCTTTGCTGCAAAATAAAATTGCCTGATGGTAGTTAGGATAAAGGTAGAAGTCTTAAAAGGCTGTAAATGGGTTGATTAATTAAGTAATTCATTATCTAATTTGCAGTATCAGGGCCCCATTTGTATGTACCCTGGAATATCCAGAAAGACGAGAACAGCCAGTGGCTAGGCTCGTAGATCTTGAGTCCTGTATGCTAACCGAGTGCCAGTATACAGGGTTGAGCCTTTTCTGCGAGAAACAAGATAATCTTACGTGGCAATGATATCACATGCATCAGACGCTACCAGTTGACACTACAATTATCTGCTTACAAAAGAAATATAGAAAAAATTATGTGTGGAGAGTGCATAAAATACATATCATTTCTATATCAATATAGACTACATGGTACGTCTCATTTCTTAGTCAAAGAAATGCTGATTTTGTGCTTTGTTATACTTCATATTTTCTAAAAATAAAAAACGAAAAGTGTAGCAAGCTTAGGCAATGCAAGACAATACATATCACTTTGTTCTCAATTCTCGGTAGAAATATATTTTTCGTCATATTCTATCATTTCAAAACACGTATCTTGTTAAGAGGCGTTTTTATTTCATTCAGTTGTGCGAGGTACCCTCTATGTACAAGTTTAATGCGAACAAACATAATATACTAACAAGAATGTCTACAAGTATTCAAGAAAAAAGATATTAAATAAAAACAAGATGAAATGTTTTTATTAAAGAATATTGTCACTAGGACCCTCTTTCTTTCCCATTATCAGAAAAAGAGAAGAATTCATATTTTACGGTTCAAAGAAGATTACGAAAAAGAACACTCACACCGTACGCAATCTTTAAAAAAAAATCGAATCTATCTGGAAAAATGGGAGCAAGATGTGACAGGGAGAAGGTAGAGAGGAAGATCCTCTGCATGAAGAGCAAGAAAGGAGGAGGAGGAGGAGGAGGGAGAGGAGGAGGGAGAGGAGGAGGAGGGAGAGGAGGAGGAGGAGGGAGAGGAGGAGGAGGGAGAGGAGGAGGAGGGAGAGGAGGAGGAGGGAGAGGAGGAAGAGGAGGAGGAAGAAGTAAACAAAGCCTCCAAGGACAACGAGGAACGTCAATGTTCGAAATCCAGATTAGGAAGACAAACAGAGAACTTGGCAGGACTTTTTTTGGCGCCAAATTCTCCCTCCGTAACTGCGTGCATTATGCCTCCTGGTTCCTAATCACGTCGCCAGGCAATTTTAGTCGCAATAGGGGGCTCCAAATGATCGAAACCCAGCCTAAATCCACCGAATAAAATTGCCTGGAATTGACACGAACAACCTTCTCTAAAGTGATGTCAATGAGTGACCTGGGTTCAAGAATTCGAGTATTAACCCAGACGACAAGAACGTCTCGTCAACAGCCTCATCGATTACTCAATTAATCAACTCTCATTTTCATTCTGTATGCCACCAAGTGATTTTCTGTCTGAAGTAAAACAAAGAAACCGAAAGAGCAAATTAATTATGTGTTCATGCATTCTTTGTAGAAGAAAATATATCTATGTATATATATATGTATTTATGCATGTATGTATGTATGTATGCATGTATGTATGCATGCATGCATGTGTGTACGTATGTATGTACATATGTA
>NC_134795.1:15247902-15252902 GCF_046742065.1 Oratosquilla oratoria | reverse complement strand
GGAGGAGGGAGGAGGGTTAGGAAAGAGAAGAGAAGGAAAGAGATGTGAAAGAAAAAGGAAGGGAAGGGAAAGGAAGGGAAGGTAAGAGAAGGGAAGGAAAGGGAAGGAAAGGGAAGGAAAGGGAAGGAAAGGGAAGGAAAGGGAAGGAAAGGGAAGGAAAGGGAAGGAAAGGGAAGGAAAGGGAAGGAAAGGGAAGGAAAGGGAAGGAAAGGGAAGGAAAGGGAAGGAAAGGGAAGGAAAGGGAAGGAAAGGGAAGGAAAGGGAAGGAAAGGGAAGAAAAGGAAAGGGAAGGAAAGGAAAGGGAAGGAAAGGGAAGGAAAGGGAAGGAAAGGGAAGGAAAGGGAAGGAAAGGGAAGGAAAGGGAAGGAAAGGAAAGGAAAGGGAAGGAAAGGGAAGGAAAGGGAAGGAAAGGGAAGGAAAGGGAAGGAAAGGGAAGAGAAGGGATGGGATGGGAAGAGAAGGAAAGGGAAGGGAAGAGAAAGAAAAGATAGGATGAAAAGGGAAGGAGAGGGAAGGCAGAGGTAGGAAAGGTAAGGGAAGAGGGGAAGGAGAGAAGTGTAAAAGAAGTGGGGGAAGGAGAAGGAATGAAGGAAAGGGTATAGAAAGGAAGGTAAGGGAAGAGTGGAGGGAAGAGAGGAAAGGGAAGAGAGAAGAAGGAAGGAAGGGAGGGAGGGAAGGGAGATGATAGAGAGGGAAAGGGAAGGAAGAAGAGGAAAATTTAGGGGAGGGAAGTACATGGATGCGGAGGGAAGGAGAGGAGGGAAGAAGGGAAGGGAGGGTTAGGGGCGAGGAGGAAAGGGAAGGGAAGAGGAGGAAAGGGGAGGAGAGGGAGGAGAGGGGGAGGGGAGGGGGAGAGGGAAAGAATGGGAAGGGGAAGGGAGGAGGGGAGGGACGGAAAAGAAAGGAAAGAGAAAGGGAAGGAGTAGCCAGGAGGAGAGTGAAGGGAAGGAGAGGCAAAGGGAGGGAAGGAGAGGAAATGGGAGTGAAGAAAGGAAAGGAGAGTGAAAATGGGAAAGGAGTAAAGGAAAGGGAAGGGAAGTATTGAGAGGGAAGGGGAGAGAGGAATGGAAAGGGGAGGGAGTGGAGGGCAAGTAGGAAAGGGAAAGGGGGAGAAGGGGAGTGAAGAATGAGAAGTTAGGGAGCGAAGGAAAGGGAAGGGAGGGGAGGAGGAAGGAAAGGAGGAAAGGAATGTGGAGGGAGGAAAGTGATGACATTGGGAAGGGGGGAAAGGGGAGAGAAAAAAGGAAAGGAAAGGAGAGGAAAGGAAAGGAAAGGAAGGGAAGGGAAAGGAAGGGAAGGAAATGAAGAAAAAAGGAAAGGGAAGGGAAAGGAAGGGAAGGAAAGGAAGGAAAAGGAAAAGAAGGGAAAGGAAAGGAAGGGAAGGAAAGGAAGGAAAAGGAAAAGAAGGGAAGGGAAAGGAAGGGAAGGAAAAAGAAGAGAAAGGAAGGGAAAAGAAAGGAAGGGAAGGGAAGGGAAAGGTGCGGGGGAACAGTGAGGACTAAAGAGTCACACGCGGTGGGGGGGGAGAGGGTAAATGAGTTTGTGTGTATTTGGGGGAGAAGGATGCAAGAAGGTGCTTGGAATAAGTACCTGGTAGTGTGGTTTGCGATGAGCTGAATAAATGTGTGTGTGTGTGTGTGTGTGTGTGTGTGTGTGTGTGTGTGTGTGTGTGTGTGTGTGTGTGTGTGTGTGTGTGTGTGTGTGTGTGTGTGTGTGTGTGTGTGCGTGTGTGCACGTGTACATGCCAAGCAAATTATAGGACTGATCGTTGTCGAGCTTGCTACTGAGCAAGCACAAGAGCGAGTACAGAAACCCGGACTCTCATTGGAAAGTTGAGTTATCAGGAAAGAGAGAGACAAACTGTGATCAACAGGAAAGAATTCCTGCAGATCACCAGTAAAATAAAACAAAATAGAACAGAATTAAATGAAACAAAGCAAAATATGATAAAATGAATTAAATGAAATAAGATGAAATAGAATTATATCAAATTTACAAAATAGAAAAAATAGATAAATAACATAGAATAAAACAATAAAAAGATAAAATGAAAAGTAAGACAAAATAAGACAATACAATAGAAAAGAACAAAATAGAAAAATAAAATGAAAAATAAAGAATAGAATTAAATAGAATTATATAAAATTAGATGAAGTAACAAAAAATAGAATATAACACGAATATAGAAAAACGAAATAAATTATAACATCAATGAAATAAAAAGAGAGGTGGGAAGATGGGAAAAGAGCAAAAGGGAAGGAAAAGAGGGAAGAAACAGAAGGTAAACGAATGGGTAAGAAGGAAAGAAATAAATAAAGGAGATGAGGAAAGTAGGGAAGAGAGAAAGAAGAGAGGTAGAAAAGGGGAGGTAGGTAGGGAAGGGGGGAGAGAGGAAGTAAGGAAAGGAAAGGAAAGAGTGAGAGGAGGAAGGGGAGGAAGGGAAGGAAGGAAAGGAGAAGCGTGAGGGAGAAGAGGGAGAGAGAGGAAAATACAGAAGTGGAGGAGATCGAGGAAGGAAGAAATGGAAGGGGAGGGAGAGAGGGAAGGAAAGAGGGAAAGAGGGAGGGAGGGAGGGAAAGAGGGAGGGAAAGAGGGAGGGAGGGAGGGAAAGAGGGAGGGAGGGAGGGAAAGAGGGAGGGAGGGAAAGAGGGAGGGAAAGAGGGAGGGAAAGAGGGAGGGAGGGAAAGAGGGAGGGAGGGAGGGAAAGAGGGAGGGAGGGAAGGAGGGAGGGAAAGAGGGATGAAGGGAGGGAGGGAGGGAGGGAGGGAGGAAAAGAAAACAGGAAAAGGAATGGGAGGTAAAGGGAAAAAGGAAGAGAGGATGGAAGGGAAGGGAAGGGGATGATTAAAAAGGTGGTGGTGGGAGAGGAAGGAAGGAAATGGAAGATGAGGGGAAGGGAAGTGGGTGGGAAAGGGCAAGAGGGAAGGGTAAGGTAAGGGGAGATAAGGCAAGGGAGGTCAGTGGTACACATTTACACTTGGCCTTCAACTCTGAAAGAGTGAGGGAGGAGGGAGGAGAGGGAGGAAGAGAGAGGGAAAGGAGAGAGGGAAATGATTGAAGGGATGGGTGGGAAGAGAGGAAATGGAGAGAGAGAGAAAGGATAGGAGAGAGAGGGAGAGAAAAGGAAGGGTGGAGGGAGAAGGAGGGAGGGATAGAGGGAAAGTGACGTAAACTGAGGAAAAGCGAGAGGAGGAGGAGGAGGACGAGGAGGAGGACGAGGAGGAGGAGGAGGAGGAGGAGGAGGAGGAGGAGGAGGAGGAGGAGGAGGACGAGGAGGAGGAGAAGGAGGAGGAGGAGGAGGAGGAGGAGGAGGAAGGCAAAGAAAGGTGAGGGAAAGAGGGGAGGGACGATGAGGGGAAGGGAGGGGAGGAAGAACGTAGGAGGAAGGAAGGGAGGAGGGAGGGGACGAGAGGGTAGGAAGAGGTGGGGATGGAAGTGTAGAGAAGAGGAATGGAGGAGAGAGGAGTGGCCGGGAGGGGAGTACAGAGGATCAGGAGAGGATGGGAGGCGACGGGGGAGTAGGAGAGGGCAAGAGAAGGTAAGGGAAGGGAAGGGAAGGAAAGCGAAGGACAGTGGAGGGCAAAGGGAAGAAAGGGAAGGAAAGGAAAGGGGACAGGAAGAGAGAGGAAGGGACGGGAGAGGACGGAAGGGGACAGAAAGAGACAGGAAGAGACAGGAAGGGAAGAAAGGGAAGGGGACAGGAAGAGAGAGGAGGGGACGGGAGAGGACGGAAGGGGACAGGAAGAGACAGGAAGGGAAGAAAGGGAAGGAAAGGAAAGGGGACAGGAAGAGAAAGGAGGGGACGGGAGAGGACGGAAGGGGACAGAAACAGACAGGAAGAGACAGGAGGAGACAGGAAGGGAAGTAAGGAGGCGAAGCATGGAAGTCTAGGATACGAGGAGGAAGAGAAGGAGAGAGAAAAGTGATGGAAGAAGAAAAAAAGCGGAATGGGAGGGAAAAGAAGACAAAAGCAATTAAAGAGGATGGAAGAGGAAGGAAAGGGAAGGGAGAGGAAGGAAAGGGGAAGGAAGGAGGGAAAGGAGGAGTGGGAGTGAGTGAGTGAGTGAGAGAGGGTCATTCGCAACGCCGCACAATCACGCTGGGACTTAAATTCTCAAGGGTCTTGTCATTGACAATACACAGCTAATGACTGCCTCCTTGTGGCCAGGCATCCTTGTCCTCGTCCACTCTATATCCACCTCCCCTCCACCCCGCAACCTCTGTCCGCAAACTAGTTTCGCAACTTTGGTACATAATCTAGTTTCCTGATATAACTTCGCAGTCTATCTATAAGGTCCACTGTACATTAATTTTCATCTTATCAACAACTTTATATTTTTCTGTTCTAATTTTTTCCAAACACAATCGAGATTAACAGGAGAGCGGTGGAAACATTTTTGGAAACTGATACGCTCTCGGGCCGAGGACTCGAACCTAGGCGATACGTAACAAATGGACAGTGACTTAACCAATTGCGCTATGCTCGATCATGTTTTGAAGGTATTTAAATACAAAAACTTATTATGGTTGATAAGATAAAGATATATATATATATATATATATATATATATATATATATATATATATATACATATATATACATATATACATATATATATACATATATATATGTATATATATGCATATATATATATGTATATGCATATATATATAAATAAATATATATATATATATATATATATATAATGTATAATATATACATACATGTGTATATATATATATATATACATATATATATGTATATATATATGTATGTGTATATCATATATATGTATATATATATGTATATATATATATATATATATATGTGTGTGCGTGTGTGTGTGTGTGTGTGTGTGTGTGTGTGTGTGTGTGTGTGTGTGTGTGTGTGTGTGTGTATGTATGTGTGTATTCACTTGGTCTTTGGATCACGTGTTGGACTCGTGATCGACAGCTATTTCCCTCCTGGAAGAGAGCTCAGAGCTCGTAGGTCCGATCTA
>NC_134795.1:15225402-15230402 GCF_046742065.1 Oratosquilla oratoria | reverse complement strand
TGCATGTATGTAAGTATGTATGTATGTTTGCATGTATGCATGCATGTATGTATGTTTGCATGTATGCATGCATGTATGTATGTTTGCATGTATCCATGCATGTATGTATGTATGTTTGCATGTATGCATGCATGTATGTTTGCATGTATGTTTGCATGTATGCATGCATGTATGTATGTATGTTTGCATGTATGCATGCATGTATGTATGTATGTTTGCATGTATGCATGTATGTATGTATGTATGTATGTATGTATGTATGTATGTATGTATGTATGTATGTATGTATATGACAACAAAATGAGGACGAGGGTCTCGGTCAACCGAGGCTCGTTTCAGAACGGAGTCCGCGAACTTCGCAATTCAAACAAGATCTATCACGTTCGTAACGACTCTGTCTTCTCGACGGAAGGAAGCCGCTCGCCCTGTGACGCTACACTGACGCTCCTTCTCCTCCTCCTTCCTCCTCCCCTTCCTCTTCTTCCTCCTCCTCCTCCTCCGCCTCCTCCTTCTCTTCCACCTGCTCCACCTCTTAATCCTCCTCCTAACCTCCACTTCCTCCTTCAGCCTCTTTCTCTTCCAAATCCTCCTCGTCTACAGTCTTCTCTTTCTTCTTCATTTTCACATCATCGTGATTCATCCAATTCCTCCTCTTCTCCTCTTCCTCCTGTTTCTCCTCTTCCTCCTTCACCGACCCATCCTCATCCCCCGCCTCCTCCTCCTCCTCCTCCTCCTCATTATCCATCTTCTCCTCTCCTTCCCTTTTACATCTTCCTCCTTCAACTCTCGCTTTCTCCTTCCCCAACACCTCCTCCACCCCACCCACCTCCACCTTATTTCCCATCTCCTCCTCTCCTTCCTCCTCCTCCTCTTTCTCCTCCTCCTCCCCATTACCCATTTCCTTCCCTTTTTCATCCTCTTCCTCTTTCTCCCCCTCCACCTCCCCTTCCTCCTCCTCCTCCTCCTCATTACCCATTCCCCTTTTTCCTTCCCTTTTACATCCTCTTCATCTTTCTCCCCCTCCACCTCTTCCTCCTCCACCTCCTCCACATTACCCATCTCCTTCCTCCTCCTCCTCCTCCTCCTCCTCCTCCTCCATATATACAGACTCCCCAGCCAATAGGCTCCCCATCTCCCAACCTGTGCCTCAGAAGAGAATATTAACTCCATGAATACAAAGACCCTCAGGATGGATTCTGCCCTGGCGGACATCAAACGATTCCATTCAGCTGAGGGTCGGGCCTCCAGTCTGAGCATCATCCCCCTCGACCGAGACCCCGAGGATAGACCGACCCTCAAATGCGTAATAAAAAAAAATCTGCCGTTTGATAAAGAGAGAATGGGTAGGAGGCGTTACTGTGATAAGGGGGATACGCGACGCTCTATTGCTGTGTCAATATTTTGTCATCCAACCTATCTTTCATTGTTATAATCATTATCAATAGTACGCTTTTCTTCATCTTCATCTTCTTCTTCTTCTTCTCCTTCCTCTTCTCCTTCCTTTTCTCCTTCCTCTTCTCCTTCCTCTTCTCCTTCCTCTTCTCCTTCCTCTTCTCCTTCCTCTTCTTCTTCCTCTTCTTCTTCCTCTTCTCCTTCCTCTTCTTCTTCCTTTTCTTCCTCTTCTTCTTCTTCTTCTTCTTCTCCTCCCCCTCCTCCTCCCTCGTCCCCCTCCCCCTCCCCCGACTTAACTTTCCACATAATTTACTTGTTGGCTTATATTGTCTTTACCTGAATCTCGTTGCCCCCCCTTCTCCTCCACCACTCCCTCTTCCTCCTCCCTCTTCCCTCCTTCCTTGTCCCTCTACCCTTCTTCTTCATTCCTCCTCACTCCTCCTCTTTATTTGGTTCCTCTTCCTATCTGTTTCTTGTCTTTTGCTGTCTTTCCAGTTTCATTCCCTTGTTTATTCTCTTATTGAATTTGGTTTCAGACTTGTTTTCGCACATGAGAAAGAGTCAAAAATAGAGAGAGAGAGAGAGAGGGATAGAGAGAGAGAGAGAGAGAGAGAGAGAGAGAGAGAGAGAGAGAGAGAGAGAGAGAGAGAGAGAGAGAGAGAGAGAGAGAGAGAGAGAGAGAGAGAGAGAGAGAGAGAGAGAGAGAGAGAGAGAGAGAGAGAGAGAGAGAGAGAGAGAGAGAGAGAGAGAGAGAGAGAGAGAGAGAGAGAGAGAGAGAGAGAGAGAGAGAGAGAGAGAGAGAGAGAGAGAAACCAGAACATCACCATTCCGAGGAGAATAAGGATGAGAAGGTGACAAAGCATAGTCATAACTGCGTGCTGAGTGGCGGGTCTATTTTGATCGCGCTTCGAACGACACAGTCCCCGTGTTCGACTCCAGCCTCCGTCGGCGACTTCCACTTGCCCAGGAAGCCCGAGTACTAAGGGTAAAGGTGAGGATTACATTCGCAGCCTGAGTGTGTGGTAGGGCACGGTGATATTCATTTATCGTCTATCTATGTTCCAAGGGGCCTTTTTCCCCATTATAAGGAGGGTAGCCAAATCAAAGACATGCACCCACTCCCACCTACTCCACTACCATCCACCACCCTTTCCTCCACTTCATCTTAGCTCCTCGTGGATGACGGGTCATCCCTGTCTCCCTCCCACTACGCGGATCAGAAGCAATGCAGCAAGACACAGCACCTCCGTAGCAAGGCTGCTACATCTACATGGCGACCTTTCCGCTTCGTCTCCTCATGCGGAAAATAGAAAGGACGGAGAAAAATCCCTTCGGGCTAAGTCAAAATACCGTCTATACGCAACCATGGATTATACTTTGTCGTAGCACTGGAGGTATATTGTACCGCACTCGTACGATAATTCATCGTACCGTAATTTCGTACCTAGGGTCATCCGCGTGTCTGTTTGAAAATCTTATATAAGATGCAACAACGACAAGCTTGATTGCGCATACTAATTGCAATAATAAATCCAGTACCCGCTATCTTACTTTTAAGTTACACACCTAGAACTATCAACGGAAAAAAATAGTCCATAGCCTACAGAAACAGCTTTACAACACATTGACATCATAACATGAATTAACTAGAAATATCAACAGAAAAGAAAGAGTCCTTAGCCTACAGAACCAGTTTGACAACACACTGTCATCATAGCACGAATTAATCATCAGTTTCAACCGCGGGATGACAGTCCTGTGAGGTAGCTGAGTCTACTGTATGTATATACACGAAGTCAATGATATAAACGATGCTAGACTACCGTAGCAGGAATCGAGAGCAACCACCAGAATGTTAATGAGCGTCAGGGGTCAGGTGGGGTCAGGTAGAGTCAGGTTAGGAAAGATCAGCTCAGGTAAGGTCATTCAGGATAGGTTCATATTTGCTTTGACACGTGGGCCTATTTTTTTTACGAAACGGTGCGATAAAAGGATAAAATGAAATATGAAAAAAATAAAAAAATAAAAATAGATAAACAAATAAGTTAAAAAAAAAAAAAACGTGCTTTGGTGCCATAGCAGCTAAGCGCCTTATGGTGTAAGTTCCTCACTTTCATCGTCTTCTACTGAAGACTGGAAGGAAGACGCTTTGCGAAGTTTCTCAGACTCTTTGGGGGTCTCCGTTCTCGCCTCCCCCCCCCACACACCTCCCGCGAACTACGCTGTTCTTCGGCCACTTCCACTTGAGAGTGGAGCCCAGAGGTTCTTGACCTCGGGAGCCATGGGGGGCCCTCCAAGGGAGCCATCACAGGAATTTAGGGGCCCCATGGCCTGTTACAAATTATACATTTCTGTATAATGTGAGGAATCACAAAAATCTATCAAATATAAGATAATTAGGATTGTCAACTTTGTAATAAAGCAAAGGGTTTCTCTTCATCGATATCGACATCATCATCATCATCATCACCATCATCATCATCATCGTCATCATTGTCATCATCATCACCATCATCATCGTCATCATCATCATCGTCGTCATCATCATCATCATCGTCGTCATCATCATCGTCATCATCATCGTCGTCATCATCATCATCATCATCGTCATCAATATTATGTCCTTGTTATTTTACCATTTTCGGCGGGGTGAGATTTGGGAAAAAATGAAAGGGTGGGGGGGGCCACATGATTGTTGAGAATTCATGAAGGGGGGAATGTAGTAAAGAAGATCGAGAACAATTGGTGTACAAGTACGAATCATTCTTATACAAAATTCTCCTCTACCTTCAGGCGATTTTATTCGCCTGAAGAAAACCCTCCGCCCGTTTCAGGGTTCGCTTCCTGATTCTCACTTCTTCAGCACAAAGGTCCCGGACTAATCCGAATAAAGTCGCCTCTTGTTAGCCTTAGTACATATACCAAAGGCTCTTTCCCCCTACACGGGGGGTAGCCAAAAAGAAAAAGGCATAGAAACCACTCCCACCCATTCCATTTCCTATATATTCCACTCCCCTCCACCCTCCGTCTTATCTAGCCTTAGTAACATCTCTAAATACGAGTTACCATAGCGCAGGAATTAGTTCGCTAAGCTCGTCCGTACTTGATTTATTCTGGCTGTCGCCAAGTTGTTTCATTCATTTTATTCTTGTAGCACCTAGTACAAGGCCGCATCTTCCACAGTCACCGTAGCAAACATACGACCCCTGCACTTTTTTTTTTTTTTTTTAAGGAGAACTGGCACTTCGTAACCATTCTCCTCCTCTTCCTCCTCTTCTTCCTCCTCCTCCTCTTACTCTTTCTCCTTTTCTTCCTTCTCTTTTCCTTCCTTCTCCTGTTCTTCCTCCTCTTCCTCTTTCTCCTCTTCTTCCTCCTTTTCTTCATACTATTCGGTAATACAGAAACAGACCTACACCAATCCTTACACAACACAGCCAACAAACCAACAAAGAGATCTATGCGAGGAGGATATAACTTCGATTCCCCTGAGGCTGCAGTTTTCCCCGTTAAACAAACAAGAACCAACAACCTATTAAATGACCTGACCTCTTCTACCTCTGACCTTTAACCTTGGCCGCAACCTTAACCTTCCCAAGTATGACCTGACC